>NC_041387.1:4687091-4758095 GCF_002162155.2 Triticum dicoccoides
GTGAAAGGTATTTGAATTTGTTGCACTTGGTTTACAGTATACAAAGTGTGTGCATGGACAATTTAGATGATTGTTGAAGTTGACACTTGGGTACATAATACAGTTAAAAATATTTATTGCTCAATGCAACCGACAAATAGCTAATGCTGGATATATTATCCACACACACACACTCACACTCAAGAAATAGGTGTTTAATTGACACATCATGCTAGTAAAAGACACAACACATACTCCCCTTCCAATTTCGATGAGCAAGGTTGTCTCTAGTCAAGACTACTCCCCGGTTTAAGAACCAAAGGAAGATGATAACCCCAAGAGATAATTTAAGCTTCCATAGTTTGTAGTTATCCACATGGACGTCACTATGGGCAGTGTTGAATATAAAGACTTCAAATGAACTTTCTATTCTGGTGCGAGTGTCATCTAAATTTGTCCGACTCACATGACAACTGATGGACTGCAAACATGTAAGCAGTTCATTCGATGCTGTGAGGCCAGACCCTAACAAGTCCCTATGGAAAGAAACATCAGGATCGGCTTAACCTAGGATCTTGGAGATTGTTACAAACTTATGTGTAACAATTCAATATAGTCCTAAGTATTGCACCTTAAAAGGGGTGGCGTAAGTTAGGTGCCCTCCAAAAATCTAAGTTGAGAACCATCTTTAATTAAGAAAGTACCAAATCAAAAAAGAATTCATTGGCCTTCATGAACCTAGCCAAAAAAGGGATCCACATAGGAGTAAATTAAGTGAAGCACTAGTTTCATTCACCCCTATGGCCCCTTTTCCTCTCCCGCTCCCTCTCTCTCCATCTTCTTCCTTAAGCCAATGGTTGCACATTTCTTGGGCCTTTGCTCCGACGCTTTTGCATCATTCCACTTCTTTTCTTCTCCTTCTCGTTGCAGCACCGACCTCTTCTGTATAGTACGAGACCACTCAGCTCCGCAAGCAACCCCCACGCGCGCCCAACCTGAAACATGTGGCAAGACTCCAGCACGGAGAACTTGGCCATGCCCTTACGCCCAAAAAAATAAGACCCCGTCACCCAAGATATGGTAGGCTTTTTGATCTACTGCACGGACTCATATGTCCTTTTTTCCCCTTTTGCGCTTTGCTTATGTGACTGGGCTTCTTTCTGATGGCACATGTCCTCATTATTTTTCAATTATCCGATGAGAAACAAAACATTTTTTGTGTCAAAAAAGTCACAACAAGCATATTATCATATTCACAAGTCACAACAACGTAACTCAAAAAAAGTTACAACAACACGTGCCGGCTTATTCTGTCATTATGTGATCAAGTTTAAATCACAAATATCCGTTGAGGTTAGAGGTGTGATTTATAACATGACCAACCAACCAAAATTACATGGATCTAAATTGAAGAGTATTATATGCATGCTTCCATAATATAATTTAAGATGATGGTGGCATACCCAATTTGTTCTAGTCACGCGACAACACAGTTACAAGAAGTTTCAAGGATGCAAGGAATTCTCTCAAACTAAATTTAAATTTCTTTAACATGTTGCATGAATAGATAAATGGACTCACCCAAACTCTATGTAGTGTTCTTTTCCTGCAAATATTTCATATTCTATAGTGCTATAAAATATGTATTTCACCATTCCAAATAATCAGGACCATCATTCTTTATTTATTTCGGATGCAACTCAATAGGTATTTATAACGGTTGCAAACTCTCGCAGCAGAGGGCACACACCATTGGTTGTATCAATGAAAAACATTCATGGAAGGAAAAAAGGGATAAAATAATACCATTAGCACTAGATGAACAAATTAAGCTAAGATTACATGACAGATATTGTTATTTCCTTCATTCGCTGTATATATTTGAGCTATAATCACCACACACCACGTTCCAAAATATAGTGCATATTTTGTTTTCCAAAAGTCAAGCATGTCTATGTTTGACCAAATTTAAAGAAAAAAAATTATATCAACATCCATAGAGTGTGAGTGTGTCTAAATCAGATGAAGAGTGTGGTCAAAGCTTCAGTCCTTAGTACAAGTCATGGATTGATTTTCAACTGCAAACTATTAAATACATGTGGCTGGTCTCTCCATGGATAGAGCAAACAAATTAAGTGTTGGTCAAAATAAGCCGCCCTATTCAGACACCAAACATAATTGGGAGAAGAATCCACTGAACACATGCAGGCATGTGGCACACACAAAATTCCAAAACACCTCATGCAGGTTATTTAAACGAGCAATCCCTAAATTCACTAAGCTCCCTAGGGGTTGGAGGTCTCTCAATCAATTGAGGGTCCAATTTTGGATTTGTGTCCCGATTTTGACCGGGTCATCAAGCTAGGTCCTGTAGAGGGATCAATTCTGGGTGCGTCCCATTGGTAAGTGGTTAAGTGGTGCGGTCAGGGTGGTCGGTGGAAGAATCGCTGGTCTCTCACTTTCCCCTCCCGTTCACAATGTTACACGGAGAGGCAGAACCAAGCCATGGGTTCGTCTCCTCTGCGGCGGGTTCTGCGGCGAAGGGAGAGATTGGGAGTACCCGATCTATTCCCTAGACTTGTAAAATATTAGGGGTAAGGTAATGAGTGCTGGCGTTTTGGTGGTGATGGCAGTGGCACAACAAATAAGGCTAGTCGTAGTGGGAGTAACTTAGCTAGTAACATAACACATCCCAAGACAAATTTGCTTATGTGGCAAGTAGTTAATGAGAGGAGAGATGATTGTGGTAACATAACACACCCAAGGCAAAATGAGTCAACATCTCAATTAATGAAGGCTTGCATGATATCACTCATATGTTACTACCCATTATAGAGGTATTAACATGGACTAGTAACATATGCATGTAACTAGTCTAATTTACTTCCCACTATGACTAGCCTAAGGGTACCTCGACCTCAGCATCATCTTGACATCTTCCTCGGAGGTGGCGGCAAGGTTGGAGGAGTGGCCCTTTGTCGGTCTCCTGGATCTTGCGAGGGTGAGTGCCAGGGCGGCATTGGTGGCCACTTGTGGCGGAGCGGACGGGCTCCCGGTGTTTTGTGCTCATGGATCTGGCGAGCAGGCATGCCCTCATGCGGTCGCCATGGCAGAAGTTTCCGATAATTATGTTAAGTTTGAACAAAGATTCAAAATACATTTATGCAAGCTTTCATTTTTGTAGTGATTTGTCAGCTTTTGTTTTAGTAAGCATGACTTTGACTACCAACTACAGATTTGTTTGGAATTCAAACCACTTGGGTTGAGAGCTGTATTTTTTTCGACAATAGATTACAAGCCATAGTACCAATACATAAAGGCAATTATCCTATCGAAGAAAAATGTATTGGTCGCATGCAGGTCAATCAAAAAATGTGCACAGCAGCCTACTATAGAGAACAAGTTGGGCAGAGCTCACCAAGAAAAGAAAACGTATTACTATTTTACAATGCTGGTGAAAAATGGGGCAGCAAGGTGCGCTTTATCTTCTAGCAAACTCCAAAGCACGATGGGAAATGATCGCCGAAATAACAATGAAATGGAAGCCAATTGTAAAATAACAATTACACCCTTCATTTCATAATGTAGTGGGCAGACGCTTTTCGATATTTAAGTTTAACCATCAATTAGACCAATAATACATAAACCAAGTTACTGAAAAATTATACCATTGAAAACTTCTTTCAAATACGAATTCAATGGTATCATTTTTATGACACATAACCCGCATTTTATTGGTTAAATTTATGGTCAAACTTAAATCTCGAAAATTGTGTGCGCACTACAATAGGAATGGCGCGAGTAATATAGTATGTCACATTGAAAGTAACATGACGGGGTTTACATGTAAATGAGCACAACAAAAAAAGGGAGAGTTGCATAATAGACACATGTACATTTGATGTCATAGTCTTAACAGCCAAATCAAATAATAGTTTACATGGTCACGACAAACAAATCACAAGTGGCAACAAGCATATTATTACACAATTTAAAACTCACAAGAACACAAGGTTTACTCCACCATCACTCGGGAGCTTGATGACATTATTATTCATGGTGACAGTAATACACTAACGGACCATTTCTCGGGTGGCGGAGTGAGTGCCGCCTTGAGATTTTGCACGGGGGGCACGCCAGTCTTGAATGACTTGGCGAGCACCTCATCGTCAAAGCCTGTGCCGAACATGGTAACGGGAACAGATACGGTGCCCGCGGCGGCGCTACCAAAGGCCGAGAGGGTGACTGCTGGGCTTTGCCTCGAGTTGGACTTGTATTGCACTAGACCCTTGGGGAACACAAACATGTCACCGGCGGCCAAGTCTTGCATGTAGAGCTTGTCGGTTGTGTCCACAAAGCTGACGGAGAGCGCACCGTCGAGGACAAGCAACAACTCAGCAGCGCGCGGGTGCGTGTTCGGGGACTGATGGGTTCTGAGGGGAACCTGAGCAACGCATAGGCTCATGCTCTACCCGTTAAGGGCTAGGAAGTCCATCATGGTTGCCTTGGTTAATTACAGTGAAGTTATGTGCCCCTGACATCGGCATCGGACTGGTCATGTTCATGGCGGCACGGAAGCCGATGTAGGTGAAGAAGTCACCAATGATGTTCATCGGTGCTTTCCCGTACATGTTTTTTGGGACGCCAAAGTCGGTGAGGATATCTGGGTCGCCGGCATGCCTAGACCAAAGCAACCACCACCAACACTAAGGTGTAGGAGCTCATGGAAGCCATTGAAATTGAATGCATCTGCAAGCTAAGCTAGTAACTTATCTGTGCTAAAAGAATTATTGATAGAGGCTGTGGTGAAGATGTTGGGCTTCTTGCTGTGTTATTTAGAATTTTATACACAAGAGGGCAAACTATTTTTGTGACGAAGAGTCTATGACATCTAGGGTGACGTATGAGCATTCTAGAATTGCAAGCTGTAACCAGCCAGCTAGCACACACATCTGAGGAATATTTAACTGGCCTATGTATGCAACTCTTTGGTGTCTCCAAGCATATGGATGGATATATGCCTGCAACGCAACTCAGAAACATTTGTTATCATTCTAATAAATAAAAAACTTGGGCGTTTGTGTCTCTCACTCTCAACTTGAACAATCTGAGCTGTCTGAACTGTTCAGCAAATAGCCTACAACTGTGTGTCTGTTTTAACACTGCATTATTAAGCCTTAACAATTAAATGTCACAAGAGCATGAGGTCATTTTTGTTTCTTTGTCAGGAGGTAGAAACCCCGGGCCGATGAGGTCAGTTTGTTGTCGCGTTGTGCACTCTATTGGTCCATAGTAGCGAATGTCACAATTGCGTGAATTTTGTGGCGACCTCAATTAGAACGCTACTAAGCCACCCAAAAGAATATTGTCCTTATAATCTATTAAATGTATTAAGGCTACCTGCTATTGACAATGAGATGCATTCGATCTATTGCACGCACTTGTGCATAATTTATTTTTATTTCTATTTTGTGGGGAACATTATTGTAGTTTTTTTCTTGGTGCTCATTTTTGCGAGTGGGATTTTCTTTGATGTCATGAGTAATTATTTATATGTTGACTAACAAACAAACAAAAAACTTTCCTGTCATATACCCTAAACTAGGAAATGGTTGGTCAACTCAAAAAACAAAACAAAAATGGTTGGCATTGGCCACCTGAAATTGTCAATATTAAGATAGTAAGTGTGGTTCAGTAGACCTGGAAAAAAATCTTGGTCTATTACTCATAAATGTGAGATCATAATTTTTGCATCACTTTTTGTTTGCATGAATCTTAAAATCTGATCCCGAAAAATTGCAAAACACTATATGAAGAGCTTTTATAATTTACCTGCAGAAAAATATATTCTACACCTCTCTCTCTCTCTCTCTCTCTCTCTCTCTCTCTCTCTCTCTCTCACACACACACACACACACACACACACACACACAGCGCCTCAAACTCCAAAAGCACCTCGTGGAGTTTTTAGTTTAGTGAGCATCAAAAACTCGAAAACACGGGATGGTGAAGCGTCAAAAGCAGCACCAGCTTATCGCACGGCGGAGTTAGGCCATCTTTGGCGCTGAAATAATAACGAAATGGAACCACAACACTACTCAACTGTATAATTACTATAATAGTCACACACTCATACTGAAAGTAACATGATAGAGTTTACATGTAACAATGCAAGGAAAAAGAATAGAGTTGCATAACAGACACAAGTGTATTTGATGGCACATTCTTCACAGCATGATTAAATAAAATTTGACATGATCACAATATCAACTCACAAACCACAAAAAGCATATTATTACAAGTCACAACAATCACAACTCAAACTAACAATACAACCGGGATATGACACTATCATGCGCTAGCATGGTGGCCTTATTTGTTCACGGCAGGGGCGACACAGTGACGAAGAACAAGAGCGACAAGAGCACAAATGAATCACTTCTTGGGTGGTGGAGTGAGCGCTGCCTTGAGCTTCTGCACCGTCCAAAAGTCAGTCTTGAACGACTTGGCAAGCACAACGCCGTCAATGCCGGTGCCGAACACGGAGGCAGGCACATTCACGGTGCCAGGGGCGGCGCTGCCAAAGGCCGAGAACGCGGTGGCAGGGTTGGGGCCCTGGTTGTACTGGTAGTGGACGAGGCCCTTGGGGAACACAAATAAGTCGCCGGCCATGAGGTCCTGTGTGTAGAGCTTACCGGCAGTGTCAACAAACCCGACGGAGAGCGCGCCGCTCTGGACAAACAGCAACTCAGCGGCGCGCGGGTGGGTGTGCGGCGGGTTGACGTATCCGGAGGGGAACACGAGCATGGCATAGGATACACTCTGCCCGTTGAGCGCAGGGAACACCCCCATATTGGCCTTGATCACAACGAAATACTGTGGAGGCCACGGCATTGTCTCGTTTGCGGCGCGGAAGTCAGTGTAGGTGAAGAAGTCACCAGTGATGTTCGTCGGCGGCATGCCAACCATCGGCGCCGGCACAATGAAGTCACCAAGGATGTCTGGGTCGCCGGCCACGGCGGCCAGCGGTGCCCAGACCAATGCAACCACCACCAACACCAAAGAGTAGTAGTTCATGGACGCCATTGAAGCTGAATGTAGCTACAAGGTTGCTAAGAGAGTGATGGGTGGAGGGTGTGGTTGTGAGATGCGGTGAAGATCTTGCAGATCTGCTTGTGTTATTTATACAGAAAATCGATCGAGACATATGATGAAGACCAAAGCTGCAACACGCATGCACCCACGCACGTACCCACGCATGCACGCACGCACGCTAGGGCTAATTGGCACATCTCTGAGGAAGAATTAACCGGCCAGTGTCATGCAACTCTTTGGTATCCCCAACCATGCATATGGACATCAGGACATACATGCATGCAAATTAGGAAAAAGAATTAGCATTCTGATCAAAACTTTGGTACTTTGTGTCTCACTCTGGACTTGGTAAATTACAGCTGTACGACTTGTCCACCAAAACCCTGCAAATAATATGTAATGTAACACTGGATTTAGTATTATCAAAGCTTCATCGATGCTTACAAATTTGCTAGTTACCTGTCAAACATTGGAAACAACAATGGCAATGGGGAGCTAAATTTGCTCCAGCTGGAAATGTCCTCTTGACGGCTCTTCCAATGCCCCGGCGACTCCTACAAATAGCCTGCAGCCGGCGACCTCCACCGATCACAAAACCATACAACTCAGCGAAAATGGCGCCAGCGTCTCTTATTACACTGCTCGTCATCCTCTCCGTGGCCTTCGTCGCCCACGCCAGCGACCCGGACATCCTCACCGACTTCATCGTGCCCCCGGGCACCAACGCGTCCGTGCTCGACGGCGCCTTCTTCACCTACACCGGCCTCATCGCCGGCAACTCCGCCGACCCGGCCAAGTTCACCGTGTCCAAGGCCACCACGGCCGAGTTCCCCGCGCTGCTGGGCCAGTCCGTCTCCTACGCCGCCCTCGTCTTCGGCCCCGGCACCGTCAACCCGCCGCACGTCCACCCCAGGGCCTCGGAGCTGCTCTACGTGGTGCAGGGCCCGCTGCTGGTGGGCCTGGTCGACGAGACCAAAAACGAGCTCTATGCGCAGACGCTGCAGACGGGCGACATGTTTGTGTTCCCCAAGGGCATGGTGCACTTCCAGTTCAACGGCGGCGAGCACGTGGCGCGCGCCTTCTCCGCCTTCGGCAGCGCCAGCCCCGGCACCGTCTCGCTGCCCGTAACGCTCTTCGAGTCCGGCATCCCGGACGCCGTCCTCGAGAAGTCGCTCCACGTCGACGAGGCCACTGTGCATGCGCTCGAGCACGCCCTCGCGCCGCCCGCTCCTGCTCCCGCTCCCGATTCCCCACCGGCGCCCAAGAATGGTGCCGCCTCGCCAGTGCCAGCATGCCTCTCGCTCCTGGTTGGCTTCGCCGCCGCATTGTTGCTTTGATTTGGGATGCTGTGAGAGCCGTGGTTTCATCTTGTTGTCCGTTATTCACGACCTTATTTCAAAAGTACTTACGATCGTGAATAAGCTATTTAATGTATCCGATGAATTTTGAATATTCTGCTGATTTTTAAATAACTATGCACCTGAGTAGTTCTTTTAGATGAATTTTGAAGTTGACATGAAGATGCATAAATTTGGGGCGGTTGAGTCTATAATTTGGGTTAACTCATGTTTGGATTTAAGATGATTCTTCAACATTTCTATAATTCTCTAGTGAATGAATCATATAATTACCGGAATATAAGTGCATTGTCCACCTTATTGTATCATTTCTTGTGTTGTGCAGAGATGGTTGATGCCGATGGTTGTTGTATTTCATCATCTGTTGTTTTGAACGATTCATTTTTTCGATTCAATTTTTCCTTTTTTCTCTGCCTAGGCATAGCTTCAGTCTTGTATGACTGGTTTGTGCAAATGTAATCTTTTTTGTGTATGTGTTGATGTTAGTTATGTGCATTTTAATCGTGTAGAGATTGGTTGTGTGATCATTGTGTTTGTATCCTCGTGATGCTAAATTATGTGTTAATTAAAAGCACCATTTATATGTAAAATGTTTGTCATAAACACGTATATGTAAATCTTTGACAATATAAACGTTATACCTAGTCATATATCATAAATCTTTGACAAGATATTCGTTAGATGATGCACTTTAGAGCTCTGCACCAAATAAAAGAAATTTGGACAAACATATAAATTTTATAAATATTTTTTATGAGAAACACAATACATACACAGATGCTCACACACACACACACACACACACACACACACACACACCCTATCCTATGAGCATTTTCGAGAGACTGAGCCAGCGGATCTTGATATTAAAAAAGTCGTCATAGACACCTTCTAGTTGATAGACATGCTATACCATTGAAAGAATAGTGTGGGGGAAAGCTAGAATGAATCCAGGGGGGAAATGTGATCACCCGTGATAAGTCTAGGACCTGAATCCCGATGGGCAGATTATTCTCAGTTCATAATTTCATAAAAGTGTGTCACTAGATCTCAGTCGATTGAGACTTAATGAAGTCATGAATGTTAATTAATTTCGTACGTTGTTCATGGTCTATGACTATCTCCAGGGTGTGTTGAGTTAACACGTACGATCGAGGAGCAACTCTGAGATATTTGGAGATGCTACTAGAATCATAGTCGAAGGAGAAACCGGCGCTCCTGGTGGGGCTAAACAACTCGCCTCCTTTATGGACGGTCTTGTTCCTCATGTCAACGGCGAGCACCCATACCGGGAGGCCTGTGTCGCGGTAGTCAGCCTTGGTGAGGAAGTACACAATGCCGTCCTCTTGCAGGCTCAGCTTGGGCAGGCCAATGTGGGGAGCTACGGTACCATCAATGTCTGGTCGCAACTCAGAGGAGTCGAGCTCGTAATCGATGCGCCACTCCTCCGGAGACAAGCTAGTACCACGAATGCCGATGCTCCACATCGCGGCCTTCCAGCCATGCGCGCTGGGCTGTAGGTCGACGTACTTGATTATGGAGCCACCGAGGACGGCCACGTCCCGGGTAGACGCGTCGGTCGGCTCCACCGGCGGCGGCAGTGGCAAGAAGCGGAGTGTGGGGCGCTCGTCGAGCACGTCGGAGAAGACGATGGTGCCTGAGAGGTTCACCCAGGCCACCGTGCCCTTGTCTCCTCCGATGACGATCGTCTTGTGCGTGTAGTTGTCGGGGAGTGGCTCGAGGACCGCCACCGGCTGCTTGCTCCAGGCGCCGGTGTCGGAGTGGTACAGCCAGAGATGGGAAGGGTTGTCGAACCCGAACCAACGAGACTGGGCGGCAATGACGTAGCCGCAGTTGCTGCTGCTCCTGCAGTCGTGGCCGCCGGCTCCATCGTCATGGCGGCCGCGGCGGCACTGCCGCACGATGGCGGCCGTGCCGTCGATAAAGCAGTGGTGGTGGCCGGGGTGCGGGAGGTGCACCAGCGAGGGGCCGCGGGCGTCGTACACAAACAACTCCTCTCGCTTGCTGTCGTCGTAGAGCACGGCGCCGAGCGGTGTGTCGCCGATGAGGACGCGTATGAGGGCGAGGCTCCCGTCCGCCTCCGTGGCGACGATTTCCGGCGGGTCGGCGAACACGGGGTTGCCCAGGCCGACGGCGTAAACGCACAGGTAGGAGACCCGCGGCGGGTGGACGGCGCAGAAGGTGACCTTGATGCTGCTGCCCTCGAGCTCGGGGTCCGCGATCTCGCAGGTCGCGGTGGTGGCATTGTCGCGGTTGGCCAAGTAGGCGTACGGCTCGAGAAGGACGAAGGGCGGCCGCTCGCCGCCCTTGTCCTCGTCGGGGTAGCCGTGGGCAGGCGGGGTCAGGGACGGGCAGTCCTTGAGGTTTATGTGCCTGCGGATGATCGGCCGTTCGTCTACTCCTGCATGGTGGCCATGAGCAGCAGCAGCAGCGAGATCCATCGACCCCAGATCCAGGTGTTCGTCCTGGGTGTGCATGGATCAATCCCACATCGGCTGGCTCTTGTTGGGTGTGTGCACAGATTTAAGTAGGGGGAGGGAGTCGGAGGTGGAGACCGATCCGAGATGAGATTGCAATCAGAGTCGGAGTCGGATTCGGAGTGAGACTGGTGGGGAGCAAACCAAGGCGCCAGCCGCCTCTTCCTCCTCTTTCTATCATTATTTCAAGACTGAGACTGTTGGGTCAACCATAGTCTTCGGTTGCATGCACGCGGCACCAGCCGCAGTAGCTTCCTTGGCTTTACGAAGGTAGCGACTAATCGGTTGAACGGTGTAGCTGAACATGTCGTAAAACCCACTCAACAGCATTTATGTAAGGTCCCAACATATTAAATGGAGTGGTTGTCCTGCACAAAACTGTACATGAACTGCACCGAAAAAAGTTGAACGGTGTCATTCTTAAAATTGATTTTGTGAAAGCCTACGGTAAAGTTAAGTGTCCCTTCCTGTTGCAACGCATGAAGGGGTTTTCACAAAAATGGTGTCGCTGGGTAGAGAGCTTTGTCTCTGGAGGTAGTGTGGCCATAAAAGTTAACGATGATGTTGGCAACTATTTTCAGACAAGGAAGGGGCTTCGTCAAGGCGACCCCGCATCTGCTATTTTGTTTAACATTGTGGCCGGCATGCTAGCTACCCTTATTGAGCGGACCAAGCTGGATGGGCAAATTAGTGGGGTCATTCCACACTTGGTAGAAGATGGTCTATCTATTCTACAATATGCGGATGGCATGATACTATTCATGGATCATGCTCTAGATAAGGCAAGAAATCTCAAGCTGCTCTTATGTGCTTTTGAGGAACTTTCTGGCTAATTTTCATAAGAGCAAACTTGTTTGCTTTGGCGATGCTGCAGAATCAGCACCTGAGTATGCTGAGATTTTTGGATGCCAGCTCGGGCAGTTTCCGATTCGGTATCTGGGTGTTTCCATACACTATCGGCGTTTTACTATCGCTGAGTGGAAGCATGTGTAAGAGAGACTTGAGAAACGTTTAGCCAGTTGGAAGGCCAAACTCTTGTCTACGGGGGGCGATTGATCTTAATCAATTCTGTCCTAAGCAACATGTAATCAATTCTGTTCTAAGCAATATGATTTTATATATGTTGTCATTCTTCCACCTGCCAAAAGGGGTTCTACAACGTCTACACTATTTTAGATCTGGATTTTTTTGGCAATGTGATAATGAAACCAAGAAATATCGACTGGCTAGGTGAAGCGTATTATGCAGACCTAAAAGTCAAGGGGGTCTGGGAATTTAGGACCTTGAGATTAAAAACATTGCTCTTCTCAGCAAGTGGGTTTATAAACTACTCACTGAGAATGTAGTATGGCAGGAAATCATTCGCAACAAGTATGTGGGATCCAATGTCATTTCTCAAATTCATTGGAAACCTGGGGATTCACATTTTTGGAGTGGTGTCATGAAGGCCAAGGAATTCTTCTTTCAATTTGGGACCTTCTCGGTTAGGGACGGTTCTCAGGTTCGTTTCTGGGAACAACTCACTAATGGTGTAATATCCGAGCTTGTACCGGATTTATCAATCGGCCAAGGTTTTACAAGTGTTCACATAATTTTTAAAATGCTCGCACAATTTCGAAATGTTAATTTGGAAATTAAAATATGTTTTCTAAATTAAAATACCGCCACTTCCTCACCCATGTCGCATATGACATGCATGCATGCATGCAAACCAGCATGAACACCACTACAACTAACTGTTTGTAGCGGGAAACCCCAGACAATGCACTACTACGTCACACCGAGCGGCGGCATCACTCCTTTCGCAGGCCACCGCCGCACCATCATTGACACGCAGCGCAGCCACGCCATGCTGCCGTAGGCCCTACCGCCCTAGACTCTTACTCCATCGCAAGAGCAAGCAGGTCGGCCGCTGCCCCAATCTGGACACCAGAGGCCACGCAAGAGCATCGATGCAGCCCAGGTCGCCCATCACACCAACTACACGCCGCTGCGAGATTCCCTATCAGCGAGCCGATCAGTCAGGTGAAGGACCAAGCGCCGCTGGCGGCAGCTATGCTCGGAGGGTGCTACCGGCGACGGAGAGGTGTAGGGTGTGGAAGAGGCGAGTCATCCTAGGATGCAACGGCAAAATCCGGCCATCAACATGGCTCCTGACGCCAGCTGAAAATGTGTTTTATATGCGTTGTTGAACTTAATGTGATATGTTGTAAACTGCACTACAGATGCAACCCGTTGATGAGGGGGGCCAAGGTGGCCGACCGCACAGGGCTCATATTTTTTTGGGCCCCTGGTCCAGGAAATAATACGTAGTTATGTATATAAAAGATTAAAAAATGCCCCAATCAATACATGCACCTTCCACATGCCGGCAACACCTTTCAACACACTAGTGTTTTTGATTTGAAACAAAACCAGTGCATGGACGTATACGGCAGCCTGCATGTTAGTTTCCGTGACTCCCGCTTAGCCCTCCCATTCCAGTCACACGTAACTGTTTAGCTCTGGTTAGCCATCGTTAGAGCATCTCCAACAGGCGCGCTAAAAAACGCGCCCGTGCGGTAAGATTGCTTTTTAGCGCACGCCGATCAATTCGCGCGCTCCAGCAGGGCTCTTTGCCATCAGCATCAGCAGCGGACGGCAAAGGCCTGCCGTTAACCACCTAACGGAGTAACAACGCATTTATTACCGTCCGTCTTCTTTGCCGTCCGCTGCTGATGGCAAAGGCCCCTTTGCCGTCAGCTGCCCGAAGCAGACGGCAACGCAGCTCTTTGCCGTCCCCTACTTTGCCGTCACCTTTTGCCGTCCGCGGCTGACGGCAAAGGTCTTTGCCGTCCGCCATCCATGCCTTTGCCGTCCGCCGTGGCAGATGGCAAAGTAGCAGATTCCTGTAGTGATGTTAGTTTCCGTGACTCCCGCTTAGCCCTCCCATTCCAGTCACACGTAACTGTTTAGCTCTGGTTAGCCATCGTTAGAGCATCTCCAACAGGCGCGCTAAAAGACGCGCCCGTGCGGTAAAATTGCTTTTTAGCGCACGCCGATCAATTTCGCGCGCTCCAGCAGGGCTCTTTGCCATCAGCATCAGCAGCGGACGACAAAGGCCTGCCGTTAACCACCTAACGGAGTAACAACGCATTTATTACCGTCCGTCTTCTTTGCCGTCCGCTGCTGATGGCAAAGGCCCCTTTGCCGTCAGCTGCCCGAAGCAGACGACAACGCAGCTCTTTGCCGTCCCCTGCTTTGCCGTCACCTTTTGCCGTCCACGGCTGACGGCAAAGTTCTTTGCCGTCCGCCATCCATGCCTTTGCCGTCCGCCGTGGCAGATGGCAAAGTAGCAGATTCCTGTAGTGATGTTAGTTTCCGTGACTCCCGGTTAGCCCTCCCATTCCAGTCACACGTAACTGTTTAGCTCTGGTTAGCCATCGTTAGAGCATCTCCAACAGGCGCGCTAAAAGACGCGCCCGTGCGGTAAAATTGCTTTTTAGCGCACGCCGATCAATTTCGCGCGCTCCAGCAGGGCTCTTTGCCATCAGCATCAGCAGCGGACGGCAAAGGCCTGCCGTTAACCACCTAACAGAGTAACAACGCATTTATTACCGTTCGTCTTCTTTGCCGTCCGCTGCTGATGGCAAAGGCCCCTTTGCCGTCAGCTGCCCGAAGCAGACGGCAACGCAGCTCTTTGCCATCGCCTACTTTGCCGTCACCTTCTGCCGTCCACGGCTGACGGCAAAGTTCTTTGCCGTCCGCCATCCATGCCTTTGCCGTCCGCCGTGGCAGATGGCAAAGTAGCAGATTCCTGTAGTGATGTTAGTTTCCGTGACTCCCGCTTAGCCCTCCCATTCCAGTCACACGTAACTGTTTAGCTCTGGTTAGCCATCGTTAGAGCATCTCCAACAGGCGCGCTAAAAGACGCGCCCGTGCGGTAAAATTGCTTTTTAGCGCACGCCGATCAATTTCGCGTGCTCCAGCAGGGCTCTTTGCCATCAGCATCAGCAGCGGACGACAAAGGCCTGCCGTTAACCACCTAACGGAGTAACAACGCATTTATTACCGTCCGTCTTCTTTGCCGTCCGCTGCTGATGGCAAAGGCCCCTTTGCCGTCAGCTGCCCGAAGCAGACGACAACGCAGCTCTTTGCCGTCCCCTGCTTTGCCGTCACCTTTTGCCGTCCACGGCTGACGGCAAAGTTCTTTGCCGTCCGCCATCCATGCCTTTGCCGTCCGCCGTGGCAGATGGCAAAGTAGCAGATTCCTGTAGTGATGTTAGTTTCCGTGACTCCCGGTTAGCCCTCCCATTCCAGTCACACGTAACTGTTTAGCTCTGGTTAGCCATCGTTAGAGCATCTCCAACAGGCGCGCTAAAAGACGCGCCCGTGCGGTAAAATTGCTTTTTAGCGCACGCCGATCAATTTCGCGCGCTCCAGCAGGGCTCTTTGCCATCAGCATCAGCAGCGGACGGCAAAGGCCTGCCGTTAACCACCTAACAGAGTAACAACGCATTTATTACCGTTCGTCTTCTTTGCCGTCCGCTGCTGATGGCAAAGGCCCCTTTGCCGTCAGCTGCCCGAAGCAGACGGCAACGCAGCTCTTTGCCATCGCCTACTTTGCCGTCACCTTCTGCCGTCCACGGCTGACGGCAAAGTTCTTTGCCGTCCGCCATCCATGCCTTTGCCGTCCGCCGTGGCAGATGGCAAAGTAGCAGATTCCTGTAGTGATGTTAGTTTCCGTGACTCCCGCTTAGCCCTCCCATTCCAGTCACACGTAACTGTTTAGCTCTGGTTAGCCATCGTTAGAGCATCTCCAACAGGCGCGCTAAAAGACGCGCCCGTGCGGTAAAATTGCTTTTTAGCGCACGCCGATCAATTTCGCGCGCTCCAGCAGGGCTCTTTGCCATCAGCATTAGCAGCGGACGGCAAAGGCCTGCCGTTAACCACCTAACGGAGTAACAACGCATTTATTACCGTCCGTCTTCTTTGCCGTCCGCTGCTGATGGCAAAGGCCCCTTTGCCGTCAGCTGCCCGAAGCAGACGGCAACGCAGCTCTTTGCCGTCCCCTGCTTTGCCGTCACCTTTTGCCGTCCACGGCTGACGGCAAAGTTCTTTGCCGTCCGCCATCCATGCCTTTGCCGTCCGTGGTGGCAGATGGCAAAGTAGCAGATTCCTGTAGTGATGTTAGTTTCCGTGACTCCCGCTTAGCCCTCCCATTCCAGTCACACGTAACTGTTTAGCTCTGGTTAGCCATCGTTAGAGCATCTCCAACAGGCGCGCTAAAAGACGCGCCCGTGCGGTAAAATTGCTTTTTAGCGCACGCCGATCAATTTCGCGCGCTCCAGCAGGGCTCTTTGCCATCAGCATCAGCAGCGGACGGCAAAGGCCTGCCGTTAACCACCTAACAGAGTAACAACGCATTTATTACCGTTCGTCTTCTTTGCCGTCCGCTGCTGATGGCAAAGGCCCCTTTGCCGTCAGCTGCCCGAAGCAGACGGCAACGCAGCTCATTGCCGTCGCCTACTTTGCCGTCACCTTTTGCCGTCCACGGCTGACGGCAAAGTTCTTTGCCGTCCGCCATCCATGCCTTTGCCGTCCGCCGTGGCAGATGGCAAAGTAGCAGATTCCTGTAGTGATGTTAGTTTCCGTGACTCCCGCTTAGCCCTCCCATTCCAGTCACACGTAACTGTTTAGCTCTGGTTAGCCATCGTTAGAGCATCTCCAACAGGCGCGCTAAAAGACGCGCCCGTGCGGTAAAATTGCTTTTTAGCGCACGCCGATCAATTTCGCGCGCTCCAGCAGGGCTCTTTGCCATCAGCATCAGCAGCGGACGGCAAAGGCCTGCCGTTAACCACCTAACGGAGTAACAACGCATTTATTACCGTCCGTCTTCTTTGCCGTCCGCTGCTAATGGCAAAGGCCCCTTTGCCGTCAGCTGCCCGAAGCAGACGGCAACGCAGCTCTTTGCCGTCCCCTACTTTGCCGTCACCTTTTGCCGTCCACGGCTGACGGCAAAGGTCTTTGCCGTCCGCCATCCATGCCTTTGCCATCCGCCGTGGCAGATGGCAAAGTAGCAGATTCCTGTAGTGATGTTAGTTTCCGTGACTCCCGCTTAGCCCTCCCATTCCAGTCACACGTAACTGTTTAGCTCTGGTTAGCCATCGTTAGAGCATCTCCAACAGGCGCGCTAAAAGACGCGCCCGTGCGGTAAAATTGCTTTTTAGCGCACGCTGATCAATTTTGCACGCTCCAGCATGGCTCTTTGCCATCAGCATCAGCAGCGGACGGAAAAGGCCTGCCATTAACCACCTAACGGAGTAACAACGCATTTATTACCGTCCGTCTTCTTTGCCGTCCGCTGCTGATGACAAAGGCCCCTTTGCCGTCAGCTGCCCGAAGCAGACGGCAACGCAGCTCTTTGCCGTCCCCTACTTTGCCGTCACCTTTTGCCGTCCACGGCTGACGGCAAAGGTCTTTGCCGTCCGCCATCCATGCCTTTGCCGTCCGCCGTGGCAGATGGCAAAGTAGCAGATTCCTGTAGTGATGTTAGTTTCCCTGACTCCCGCTTAGCCCTCCCATTCCAGTCACACGTAACTGTTTAGCTCTGGTTAGCCATCGTTAGAGCATCTCCAACAGGCGCGCTAAAAGACGCGCCCGTGCGGTAAAATTGCTTTTTAGCGCACGCCGATCAATTTCGCGCGCTCCAGCAGGGCTCTTTGCCATCAGCATCAGCAGCGGACGGCAAAGGCCTGCCGTTAACCACCTAACGGAGTAACAACGCATTTATTACCGTCCGTCTTCTTTGCCGTCCGCTGCTGATGGCAAAGGCCCCTTTGCCGTCAGCTGCCCGAAGCAGACGGCAACGCAGCTCTTTGCCGTCCCCTACTTTGCCGTCACCTTTTGCCGTCCACGGCTGACGGCAAAGGTCTTTGCCGTCCGCCATCCATGCCTTTGCCGTCCGCCATGGCAGATGGCAAAGTAGCAGATTCCTGTAGTGATGTTAGTTTCCGTGACTCCCGCTTAGCCCTCCCATTCCAGTCACACATAACTGTTTAGCTCTGGTTAGCCATCGTTAGAGCATCTCCAACAGGCGCGCTAAAAGACGCGCCCGTGCGGTAAAATTGCTTTTTAGGGCACACCGATCAATTTCGCGCGCTCCAGCAGGGCTCTTTGCCATCAGCATCAGCAGCGGACGACAAAGGCCTGCCGTTAACCACCTAACGGAGTAACAACGCATTTATTACCGTCCGTCTTCTTTGTCGTCCGCTGCTGATGGCAAAGGCCCCTTTGCCGTCAGCTGCCCGAAGCAGACGGCAACGCAGCTCTTTGCCGTCCCCTGCTTTGCCGTCACCTTTTGCCGTCCACGGCTGACGGCATAGTTCTTTGCCGTCCGCCATCCATGCCTTTGCCGTCCGCCGTGGCAGATGGCAAAGTAGCAGATTCCTGTAGTGATGTTAGTTTCCGTGACTCCCGCTTAGCCCTCCCATTCCAGTCACACGTAACTGTTTAGCTCTGGTTAGCCATCGTTAGAGCATCTCCAACAGGCGCGCTAAAAGACGCGCCCGTGCGGTAAAATTGCTTTTTAGCGCACGCCGATCAATTTCGCGCGCTCCAGCAGAGCTCTTTGCCATCAGCATCAGTAGCGGACGGCAAAGGCCTGCCGAAAACCAACTAACAGAGTAACAACGCATTTATTACCGTCCGTCTTCTTTGCCGTCCACTGCTGATGGCAAAGGCCCCTTTGCCGTCAGCTGCCCGAAGCAGACGGCAACGCAGCTCTTTGTCGTCGCCTACTTTGCCGTCACCTTTTGCCGTCCACAGCTGACGGCAAAGTTCTTTGCCGTCCGCCATCCATGCCTTTGCCGTCCGCCGTGGCAGATGGCAAAGTAGCAGATTCCTGTAGTGATGTTAGTTTCCGTGACTCCCGCTTAGCCCTCCCATTCCAGTCACACGTAAATGTTTAGCTCTGGTTAGCCATCGTTAGAGCATCTCCAACAGGCGCGCTAAAAGACGCGCCCGTGCGGTAAAATTGCTTTTTAGCGCACGCCGATCAATTTCGTGCGCTCCAGCAGGGCTCTTTGCCATCAGCATCAGCAGCGGACGGCAAAGGCCTGCCGTTAACCACCTAACGGAGTAACAACGCATTTATTACCGTCCGTCTTCTTTGTCGTCCGCTGCTGATGGCAAAGGCCCCTTTGCCGTCAGCTGCCCGAAGCAGACGGCAACGCAGCTCTTTGCCGTCCCCTACTTTGCCGTCACCTTTTGCCGTCCACGGCTGACGGCAAAGGTCTTTGCCGTCCGCCATCCATGCCTTTGCCATCCGCCGTGGCAGATGGCAAAGTAGCGGATTCCTGTAGTGATGTTAGTTTCCGTGACTCCCGCTTAGCCCTCCCATTCCAGTCACACGTAACTGTTTAGCTCTGGTTAGCCATCATTAGAGCATCTCCAACAGGCGTGCTAAAAGACGCGCCCGTGCGGTAAAATTGCTTTTTAGCGCACGCCGATCAATTTCGCGCGCTCCAGCAGGGCTCTTTGCCATCAGCATCAGCAGCGGACGGCAAAGGCCTGCCGTTAACCACCTAACGGAGTAACAACGCATTTATTACCGTCCGTCTTCTTTGCCGTCCGCTGCTGATGGCAAAGCCCCTTTGCCGTCAGCTGCCCGAAGCAGACGGCAACGCAGCTCTTTGCCGTCCCCTACTTTGCCGTCACCTTTTGCCGTCCACGGCTGATGGCAAAGGTCTTTGCCGTCCGCCATCCATGCCTTTGCAGTCTGCCGTGGCAGATGGCAAAGTAGCAGATTCCTGTAGTGATGTTAGTTTCCGTGACTCCCGCTTAGCCCTCCCATTCCAGTCACACGTAACTGTTTAGCTCTGGTTAGCCATCGTTAGAGCATCTCCAACAGGCGCGCTAAAAGACGCGCCCGTGCGGTAAAATTGCTTTTTAGCGCACGCCGATCAATTTCGCGCGCTCCAGCAGGGCTCTTTGCCATCAGCATCAGTAGCGGACCGCAAAGGCCTGCCGTTAACCACCTAACGGAGTAACAACGCATTTATTACCGTCCGTCTTCTTTGCCGTCCGCTGCTGATGGCAAAGGCCCCTTTGCCGTCAGCTGCCCGAAGCAGACGGCAACGCAGCTCTTTGCCGTCCCCTACTTTGCCATCACCTTTTGCCGTCCACGGCTGACGGCAAAGGCCTTTGCCGTCCGCCATCCATGCCTTTGCCGTCCGCCGTGGCAGATGGCAAAGTAGCAGATTCCTGTAGTGATGTTAGTTTCCCTGACTCCCGCTTAGCCCTCCCATTCCAGTCACACGTAACCGTTTAGCTCTGGTTAGCCATCGTTAGAGCATCTCCAACAGGCGCGCTAAAAGACGCGCCCGTGCGGTAAAATTGCTTTTTAGCGCACGCCGATCAATTTTGCGCGCTCCAGCAGGGCTCTTTGCCATCAGCATCAGTAGCGGACGGCAAAGGGCTGCCGATAACCACCTAACGGAGTAACAACGCATTTATTACCGTCCGTCTTCTTTGCCGTCCGCTGCTGATGGCAAAGGCCCCTTTGCCGTCAGCTGCCCGAAGCAGACAGCAACGCAGCTCTTTGCCGTCGCCTACTTTGCCGTCCACGGCTGACGGCAAAGGTCTTTGCCGTCCGCCATCCATGCCTTTGCCGTCCGCCGTGGCAGATGGCAAAGTAGCAGATTCCTGTAGTGATGTTAGTTTCCCTGACTCCCGCTTAGCCCTCCCATTCCAGTCACACGTAACTGTTTAGCTCTGGTTAGCCATCGTTAGAGCATCTCCAACAGGCGCGCTAAAAGACGCGCCCGTGCGGTAAAATTGCTTTTTAGCGCACGCCGATCAATTTCGCGCGCTCCAGCAGGGCTCTTTGCCATCAGCATCAGCAGCGGACGGCAAAGGCCTGCCGTTAACCACCTAACGGAGTAACAACGCATTTATTACCGTCCGTCTTCTTTGCCGTCCGCTGCTGATGGCAAAGGCCCCTTTGCCGTCAGCTGCCCGAAGCAGACGGCAACGCAGCTCTTTGCCATCCCCTACTTTGCCGTCACCTTTTGCCGGCCACGGCTGACGGCAAAGGTCTTTGCCGTCCGCGATACATGCCTTTGCCGTCCGCCGTGGCAGATGGCAAAGTAGCAGATTCCTGTAGTGATGTTAGTTTCCGTGACTCCCGCTTAGCCCTCCCATTCCAGTCACACGTAACTGTTTAGCTCTGGTTAGCCATCGTTAAAGCATCTCCAACAGGCGCGCTAAAAGACGCGCCCGTGCGGTAAAATTGCTTTTTAGCGCACGCCAATCAATTTCGCGCGCTCCAGCAGGGCTCTTTGCCATCAGCATCAGCAGCGGACGGGAAAGGCCTGCCGTTAACCACCTAACAGAGTAACAACGCATTTATTACCGTCCGTCTTCTTTGCCGTCCGCTGCTGATGGCAAAGGCCCCTTTGCCGTCAGCTGCCCGAAGCAGACGGCAACGCAGCTCTTTGCCGTCGCCTACTTTGCCGTCACCTTTTGCCGTCCACGGCTGACGGCAAAGTTCTTTGCCGTCCGCCATCCATGCCTTTGCCGTCCGCCGTGGCAGATGGCAAAGTAGCAGATTCCTGTAGTGATGTTAGTTTCCATGACTCCCGCTTAGCCCTCCCATTCCAGTCACACGTAATTGTTTAGCTCTGGTTAGCCATCGTTAGAGCATCTCCAACAGGCGCGTTAAAAGACGCGCCCGTGCGGTAAAATTGCTTTTTAGCGCACGCCGATCAATTTCGCGCGCTCCAGCAGGGCTCTTTGCCATCAGCATCAGCAGCGGACGGCAAAGGCCTGCCATTAACCACCTAACGGAGTAACAACGCATTTATTACCGTCCGTCTTCTTTGCCGTCCGCTGCTGATGGCAAAGGCCCCTTTGCCGTCAGCTGCCCGAAGCAGACGGCAACGCAGCTCTTTGCCGTCCCCTACTTTGCCGTCACCTTTTGCCGTCCACGGCTGACGGCAAAGGTCTTTGCCATCCGCCATCCATGCCTTTGCCGTCCGCCGTGGCAGATGGCAAAGTAGCAGATTCCTGTAGTGATGTTAGTTTCCGTGACTCCCGCTTAGCCCTCCCATTCCAGTCACACGTAACTGTTTAGCTCTGGTTAGCCATCGTTAGAGCATCTCCAACAAGCGCGCTAAAAGACGCGCCCGTGCGGTAAAATTGCTTTTTAGCGCACGCCGATCAATTTCGCGCGCTCCAGCAGGGCTCTTTGCCATCAGCATCAGCAGCGGACGGCAAAGGCCTGCCGTTAACCACCTAATGGAGTAACAATGCATTTATTATCGTCCGTCTTCTTTGCCGTCCACTGCTGATGGCAAAGGCCCCTTTGCCGTCAGCTGCCCGAAGCAGACGGCAACGCAGCTCTTTGCCGTCCCCTACTTTGCCGTCACCTTTTGCCGTCCACGGCTGACGGCAAAGGTCTTTGCCGTCCGCCATCCATGCCTTTGCCGTCCGTCGTGGCAGATGGCAAAGTAGCAGATTCCTGTAGTGATGTTAGTTTCCGTGACTCCCGCTTAGCCCTCCCATTCCAGTCACACGTAACTGTTTAGCTCTGGTTAGCCATCGTTAGAGCATCTCCAACAGGCGCGCTAAAAGACGCGCCCGTGCAGTAAAATTGCTTTTTAGCGCACGCCGATCAATTTCGCTCGCTCCAGCAGGGCTCTTTGCCATCAGCATCAGTAGCGGACGGCAAAGGCCTGCCGTTAACCACCTAACGGAGTAACAACGCATTTATTACCGTCCGTCTTCTTTGCCGTCCGCTGCTGATGGCAAAGGCCCCTTTGCCGTCAGCTGCCCGAAGCAGACGGCAACGCAGCTCTGTGTCGTCCCCTACTTTGCCGTCACCTTTTGCCGTCCGCCATCCATGCCTTTGCCGTCCGCCGTGGCAGATGGCAAAGTAGCAGATTCCTGTAGTGATGTTAGTTTCCCTGACTCCCGCTTAGCCCTCCCATTCCAGTCACACGTAACAGTTTAGCTCTGGTTAGCCATCGTTAGAGCATCTCCAACAGGCGCGCTAAAAGACGCGCCCGTGCGGTAAAATTGCTTTTTAGCGCACGCCAATCAATTTCGTGCGCTCCAGCAGGGCTCTTTGCCATCAGCATCAGTAGCGGACGGCAAAGGGCTGCCGTTAACCACCTAATGGAGTAACAACGCATTTATTACCGTCCGTCTTCTTTGCCGTCCGCTGCTGATGGCAAAGGCCCCTTTGCCGTCAGCTGCCCGAAGCAGACAGCAACGCAGCTCTTTGCCGTCCCCTACTTTGCCGTCCACGGCTGACGGCAAAGGTCTTTGCCGTCCGCCATCCATGCCTTTGCCGTCCGCCTTGCAGATGGCAAAGTAGCAGATTCCTGTAGTGATGTTAGTTTCCCTGACTCCCGCTTAGCCCTCCCATTCCAGTCACACGTAACTGTTTAGCTCTGGTTAGCCATCGTTAGAGCATCTCCAACAGGCGCGCTAAAAGACGCGCTCGTGCGGTAAAATTGCTTTTTAGCGCATGCCGATCAATTTCGCGCGCTCCAGCAGGGCTCTTTGCCATCAGCATCAGCAGCGGATGGCAAAGGCCTGCCGTTAACCACCTAACGGAGTAACAACGCATTTATTACCGTCCGTCTTCTTTGCCATCCGCTGCTGATGGCAAAGGCCCCTTTGCCGTCAGCTGCCCGAAGCAGACGGCAACGCAGCTCTTCGCCGTCCCCTACTTTGCCGTCACCTTTTGCCGTCCACGGCTGACGGCAAAGGTCTTTGCCGTCCGCCATCCATGCCTTTGCCGTCCGCCGTGGCAGATGGCAAAGTAGCAGATTCCTGTAGTGATGTTAGTTTCCCTGACTCCCGCTTAGCCCTCCCATTCCAGTCACACGTAACTGTTTAGCTCTGGTTATCCATCGTTAGAGCATCTCCAACAGGCGCGCTAAAAGACGCGCCCGTGCGGTAAAATTGCTTTTTAGCGCACGCCGATCAATTTCGCGCGCTCCAGCAGGGCTCTTTGCCATCAGCATCAGCAGCGGACGGCAAAGGCCTGCCGTTAACCACCTAACGGAGTAACAACGCATTTATTACCGTCCGTCTTCTTTGCCGTCCGCTGCTGATGGCAAAGGCCCCTTTGCCGTCAGCTGCCCGAAGCAGACGGCAACGCAGCCCTTTGCCGTCCCCTACTTTGCCGTCACCTTTTGCCGTCCGCGGCTGACGGCAAAGGTCTTTACCGTCCGCCATCCATGCCTTTGCCGTCCGCCGTGGCAGATGGCAAAGTAGCAGATTCCTGTAGTGATGTTAGTTTCCCTGACTCCCGCTTAGCCCTCCCATTCCAGTCACACGTAACTGTTTAGCTCTGGTTATCCATCGTTAGAGCATCTCCAACAGGCGCGCTAAAAGACGCGCCCGTGCGGTAAAATTGCTTTTTAGCGCACGCCGATCAATTTCGCGCGCTCCAGCAGGGCTCTTTGCCATCAGCATCAGCAGCGGACGGCAAAGGCCTGCCGTTAACCACCTAACGAAGTAACAACGCATTTATTACCGTCCGTCTTCTTTGCCGTCCGCTGCTGATGGCAAAGGCCCCTTTGCCGTCAGCTGCCCGAAGCAGACGGCAACGCAGCTCTTTGTCGTCCCCTACTTTGCCGTCACCTTTTGCCGTCCGCGGCTGACGGCAAAGGTCTTTGCCGTGCGCCATCCATGCCTTTGCCGTCCGCCGTGGCAGATGGCAAAGTAGCAGATTCCTGAAGTGATGTTAGTTTCCCTGACTCCCGCTTAGCCCTCCCATTCCAGTCACATGTAACTGTTTAGCTCTGGTTAGCCATCGTTAGAGCATCTCCAACAGGCGCGCTAAAAGACGCACCCGTGCGGTAAAATTGCTTTTTAGCGCACGCCAATCAATTTCGCGCGCTCCAGCAGGGCTCTTTGCCATCAGCATCAGCAGCGGACGGAAAAGGCCTGCCGTTAACCACCTAACGGAGTAACAACGCATTTATTACCGTCCGTCTTCTTTGCCGTCCGCTGCTGATGGCAAAGGCCCCTTTGCCGTCAGCTGCCCGAAGCAGACGGCAACGCAGCCCTTTGCCGTCCCCTACTTTGCCGTCACCTTTTGCCGTCCGCGGCTGACGGCAAAGGTCTTTACCGTCCGCCATCCATGCCTTTGCCGTCCGCCGTGGCAGATGGCAAAGTAGCAGATTCCTGTAGTGATGTTAGTTTCCGTGACTCCCGCTTAGCCCTCCCATTCCAGTCACACGTAACTGTTTAGCTCTGGTTAGCCATCGTTAGAGCATCTCCAACAGGCGCGCTAAAAGACGCGCCCGTGCGGTAAAATTGCTTTTTAGCGCACGCCGATCAATTTCGCGCGCTCCAGCAGGGCTCTTTGCCATCAGCATCAGCAGCGGACGGCAAAGGCCTGCCGTTAACCACCTAACGGAGTAACAACGCATTTATTACCGTCCGTCTTCTTTGCCGTCCGCTGCTGATGGCAAAGGCCCCTTTGCCGTCAGCTGCCCGAAGCAGACGGCAACGCAGCTCTTTGCCGTCCCCTACTTTGCCGTCACCTTTTGCCGTCCACGGCTGACGGCAAAGGTCTTTGTCGTCCGCCATCCATGCCTTTGCCGTCCGCCGTGGCAGATGGCAAAGTAGCAGATTCCTGTAGTGATGTTAGTTTCCCTGACTCCCGCTTAGCCCTCCCATTCCAGTCACACGTAACTGTTTAGCTCTGGTTATCCATCGTTAGAGCATCTCCAACAGGCGCGCTAAAAGACGCGCCCGTGCGGTGAAATTGCTTTTTAGCGCACGCCGATCAATTTTGCGCGCTCCAGCAGGGCTCTTTGCCATCAGCATCAGCAGCGGACGGCAAAGGCCTGCCGTTAACCACCTAACGGAGTAACAACGCATTTATTACCGTCCGTCTTCTTTGCCGTCCGCTGCTGATGGCAAAGGCCCCTTTGCCGTCAGCTGCCCGAAGTAGACGACAACGCAGCTCTTTGCCGTCCCCTACTTTGCCGTCACCTTTTGCCGTCCGCGGCTGACGGCAAAGGTCTTTGCCGTCCGCCATCCATGCCTTTGCCGTCCGCCGTGGAAGATGGCAAAGTAGCAGATTCCTGTAGTGATGTTAGTTTCCCTGACTCCCGCTTAGCCCTCCCATTCCAGTCACACGTAACTGTTTAGCTCTGGTTAGCCATCGTTAGAGCATCTCCAACAGGCGCGCTAAAAGACGCGCCCGTGCGGTAAAATTGCTTTTTAGCGCACGCCAATCAATTTCGCGCGCTCCAGCAGGGCTCTTTGCCATCAGCATCAGCAGCGGACGGCAAAGGCCTGCCGTTAACCACCTAATGGAGTAACAATGCATTTATTATCGTCCGTCTTCTTTGCCGTCCACTGCTGATGGCAAAGGCCCCTTTGCCGTCAGCTGCCCGAAGCAGACGGCAACGCAGCTCTTTGCCGTCCCCTACTTTGCCGTCACCTTTTGCCGTCCACGGCTGACGGCAAAGGTCTTTGCCGTCCGCCATCCATGCCTTTGCCGTCCGCCGTGGCAGATGGCAAAGTAGCAGATTCCTGTAGTGATGTTAGTTTCCGTGACTCCCGCTTAGCCCTCCCATTCCAGTCACACGTAACTGTTTAGCTCTGGTTAGCCATCGTTAGAGCATCTCCAACAGGCGCGCTAAAAGACGCGCCCGTGCAGTAAAATTGCTTTTTAGCGCACGCCGATCAATTTCGCTCGCTCCAGCAGGGCTCTTTGCCATCAGCATCAGTAGCGGACGGCAAAGGCCTGCCGTTAACCACCTAACGGAGTAACAACGCATTTATTACCGTCCGTCTTCTTTGCCGTCCGCTGCTGATGGCAAAGGCCCCTTTGCCGTCAGCTGCCCGAAGCAGACGGCAACGCAGCTCTTTGTCGTCCCCTACTTTGCCGTCACCTTTTGCCGTCCGCCATCCATGCCTTTGCCGTCCGCCGTGGCAGATGGCAAAGTAGCAGATTCCTGTAGTGATGTTAGTTTCCCTGACTCCCGCTTAGCCCTCCCATTCCAGTCACATGTAACTGTTTAGCTCTGGTTAGCCATCGTTAGAGCATCTCCAACAGGCGCGCTAAAAGACGCGCCCGTGCGGTAAAATTGCTTTTTAGCGCACGCCAATCAATTTCGCGCGCTCCAGCAGGGCTCTTTGCCATCAGCATCAGTAGCGGACGGCAAAGGGCTGCCGTTAACCACCTAATGGAGTAACAACGCATTTATTACCGTCCGTCTTCTTTGCCGTCCGCTGCTGATGGCAAAGGCCCCTTTGCCGTCAGCTGCCCGAAGCAGACAGCAACGCAGCTCTTTGCCGTCCCCTACTTTGCCGTCCACGGCTGACGGCAAAGGTCTTTGCCGTCCGCCATCCATGCCTTTGCCGTCCGCCTTGCAGATGGCAAAGTAGCAGATTCCTGTAGTGATGTTAGTTTCCCTGACTCCCGCTTAGCCCTCCCATTCCAGTCACACGTAACTGTTTAGCTCTGGTTAGCCATCGTTAGAGCATCTCCAACAGGCGCGCTAAAAGACGCGCTCGTGCGGTAAAATTGCTTTTTAGCGCATGCCGATCAATTTCGCGCGCTCCAGCAGGGCTCTTTGCCATCAGCATCAGCAGCGGACGGCAAAGGCCTGCCGTTAACCACCTAACGGAGTAACAACGCATTTATTACCGTCCGTCTTCTTTGCCATCCGCTGCTGATGGCAAAGGCCCCTTTGCCGTCAGCTGCCCGAAGCAGACGGCAACGCAGCTCTTTGCCGTCCCCTACTTTGCCGTCACCTTTTGCCGTCCACGGCTGACGGCAAAGGTCTTTGCCGTCCGCCATCCATGCCTTTGCCGTCCGCCGTGGCAGATGGCAAAGTAGCAGATTCCTGTAGTGATGTTAGTTTCCCTGACTCCCGCTTAGCCCTCCCATTCCAGTCACACGTAACTGTTTAGCTCTGGTTATCCATCGTTAGAGCATCTCCAACAGGCGCGCTAAAAGACGCGCCCGTGCGGTAAAATTGCTTTTTAGCGCACGCCGATCAATTTCGCGCGCTCCAGCAGGGCTCTTTGCCATCAGCATCAGCAGCGGACGGCAAAGGCCTGCCGTTAACCACCTAACGGAGTAACAACGCATTTATTACCGTCCGTCTTCTTTGCCGTCCGCTGCTGATGGCAAAGGCCCCTTTGCCGTCAGCTGCCCGAAGCAGACGGCAACGCAGCCCTTTGCCGTCCCCTACTTTGCCGTCACCTTTTGCCGTCCGCGGCTGACGGCAAAGGTCTTTACCGTCCGCCGTGGCAGATGGCAAAGTAGCAGATTCCTGTAGTGATGTTAGTTTCCCTGACTCCCGCTTAGCCCTCCCATTCCAGTCACACGTAACTGTTTAGCTCTGGTTATCCATCGTTAGAGCATCTCCAACAGGCGCGCTAAAAGACGCGCCCGTGCGGTAAAATTGCTTTTTAGCGCACGCCGATCAATTTCGCGCGCTCCAGCAGGGCTCTTTGCCATCAGCATCAGCAGCGGACGGCAAAGGCCTGCCGTTAACCACCTAATGGAGTAACAATGCATTTATTATCGTCCGTCTTCTTTGCCGTCCACTGCTGATGGCAAAGGCCCCTTTGCCGTCAGCTGCCCGAAGCAGACGGCAACGCAGCTCTTTGCCGTCCCCTACTTTGCCGTCACCTTTTGCCGTCCACGGCTGACGGCAAAGGTCTTTGCCGTCCGCCATCCATGCCTTTGCCGTCCGCCGTGGCAGATGGCAAAGTAGCAGATTCCTGTAGTGATGTTAGTTTCCGTGACTCCCGCTTAGCCCTACCATTCCAGTCACACGTAACTGTTTAGCTCTGGTTAGCCATCGTTAGAGCATCTCCAACAGGCGCGCTAAAAGACGCGCCCGTGCAGTAAAATTGCTTTTTAGCGCATGCCGATCAATTTCGCTCGCTCCAGCAGGGCTCTTTGCCATCAGCATCAGTAGCGGACGGCAAAGGCCTGCCGTTAACCACCTAACGGAGTAACAACGCATTTATTACCGTCCGTCTTCTTTGCCGTCCGCTGCTGATGGCAAAGGCCCCTTTGCCGTCAGCTGCCCGAAGCAGACGGCAACGCAGCTCTTTGTCGTCCCCTACTTTGCCGTCACCTTTTGCCGTCCGCCATCCATGCCTTTGCCGTCCGCCGTGGCAGATGGCAAAGTAGCAGATTCCTGTAGTGATGTTAGTTTCCCTGACTCCCGCTTAGCCCTCCCATTCCAGTCACACGTAACTGTTTAGCTCTGGTTAGCCATCGTTAGAGCATCTCCAACAGGCGCGCTAAAAGACGCGCCCGTGCGGTAAAATTGCTTTTTAGCGCACGCCAATCAATTTCGCGCGCTCCAGCAGGGCTCTTTGCCATCAGCATCAGTAGCGGACGGCAAAGGGCTGCCGTTAACCACCTAATGGAGTAACAACGCATTTATTACCGTCCGTCTTCTTTGCCGTCCGCTGCTGATGGCAAAGGCCCCTTTGCCGTCAGCTGCCCGAAGCAGACAGCAACGCAGCTCTTTGCCGTCCCCTACTTTGCCGTCCACGGCTGACGGCAAAGGTCTTTGCCGTCCGCCATCCATGCCTTTGTCGTCCGCCTTGCAGATGGCAAAGTAGCAGATTCCTGTAGTGATGTTAGTTTCCCTGACTCCCGCTTAGCCCTCCCATTCCAGTCACACGTAACTGTTTAGCTCTGGTTAGCCATCGTTAGAGCATCTCCAACAGGCGCGCTAAAAGACGCGCTCGTGCGGTAAAATTGCTTTTTAGCGCATGCCGATCAATTTCGCGCGCTCCAGCAGGGCTCTTTGCCATCAGCATCAGCAGCGGACGGCAAAGGCCTGCCGTTAACCACCTAACGGAGTAACAACGCATTTATTACCGTCCGTCTTCTTTGCCATCCGCTGCTGATGGCAAAGGCCCCTTTGCCGTCAGCTGCCCGAAGCAGACGGCAACGCAGCTCTTCGCCGTCCCCTACTTTGCCGTCACCTTTTGCCGTCCACGGCTGACGGCAAAGGTCTTTGCCGTCCGCCATCCATGCCTTTGCCGTCCGCCGTGGCAGATGGCAAAGTAGCAGATTCCTGTAGTGATGTTAGTTTCCCTGACTCCCGCTTAGCCCTCCCATTCCAGTCACACGTAACTGTTTAGCTCTGGTTATCCATCGTTAGAGCATCTCCAACAGGCGCGCTAAAAGACGCGCCCGTGCGGTAAAATTGCTTTTTAGCGCACGCCGATCAATTTCGCGCGCTCCAGCAGGGCTCTTTGCCATCAGCATCAGCAGCGGACGGCAAAGGCCTGCCGTTAACCACCTAACGGAGTAACAACGCATTTATTACCGTCCGTCTTCTTTGCCGTCCGCTGCTGATGGCAAAGGCCCCTTTGCCGTCAGCTGCCCGAAGCAGACGGCAACGCAGCCCTTTGCCGTCCCCTACTTTGCCGTCACCTTTTGCCGTCCGCGGCTGACGGCAAAGGTCTTTACCGTCCGCCATCCATGCCTTTGCCGTCCGCCGTGGCAGATGGCAAAGTAGCAGATTCCTGTAGTGATGTTAGTTTCCCTGACTCCCGCTTAGCCCTCCCATTCCAGTCACACGTAACTGTTTAGCTCTGGTTATCCATCGTTAGAGCATCTCCAACAGGCGCGCTAAAAGACGCGCCCGTGCGGTAAAATTGCTTTTTAGCGCACGCCGATCAATTTCGCGCGCTCCAGCAGGGCTCTTTGCCATCAGCATCAGCAGCGGACGGCAAAGGCCTGCCGTTAACCACCTAACGAAGTAACAACGCATTTATTACCGTCCATCTTCTTTGCCGTCCGCTGCTGATGGCAAAGGCCCCTTTGCCGTCAGCTGCCCGAAGCAGACGGCAACGCAGCTCTTTGTCGTCCCCTACTTTGCCGTCACCTTTTGCCGTCCGCGGCTGACGGCAAAGGTCTTTGCCGTCCGCCATCCATGCCTTTGCCGTCCGCCGTGGCAGATGGCAAAGTAGCAGATTCCTGAAGTGATGTTAGTTTCCCTGACTCCCGCTTAGCCCTCCCATTCCAGTCACATGTAACTGTTTAGCTCTGGTTAGCCATCGTTAGAGCATCTCCAACAGGCGCGCTAAAAGACGCACCCGTGCGGTAAAATTGCTTTTTAGCGCACGCCAATCAATTTCGCGCGCTCCAGCAGGGCTCTTTGCCATCAGCATAAGCAGCGGACGGAAAAGGCCTGCCGTTAACCACCTAACGGAGTAACAACGCATTTATTACCGTCCGTCTTCTTTGCCGTCCGCTGCTGATGGCAAAGGCCCCTTTGCCGTCAGCTGCCCGAAGCAGACGGCAACGCAGCCCTTTGCCGTCCCCTACTTTGCCGTCACCTTTTGCCGTCCGCGGCTGACGGCAAAGGTCTTTACCGTCCGCCATCCATGCCTTTGCCGTCCGCCGTGGCAGATGGCAAAGTAGCAGATTCCTGTAGTGATGTTAGTTTCCGTGACTCCCGCTTAGCCCTCCCATTCCAGTCACACGTAACTGTTTAGCTCTGGTTAGCCATCGTTAGAGCATCTCCAACAGGCGCGCTAAAAGACGCGCCCGTGCGGTAAAATTGCTTTTTAGCGCACGCCGATCAATTTCGCGCGCTCCAGCAGGGCTCTTTGCCATCAGCATCAGCAGCGGACGGCAAAGGCCTGCCGTTAACCACCTAACGGAGTAACAACGCATTTATTACCGTCCGTCTTCTTTGCCGTCCGCTGCTGATGGCAAAGGCCCCTTTGCCGTCAGCTGCCCGAAGCAGACGGCAACGCAGCTCTTTGCCGTCCCCTACTTTGCCGTCACCTTTTGCCGTCCACGGCTGACGGCAAAGGTCTTTGCCGTCCGCCATCCATGCCTTTGCCGTCCGCCGTGGCAGATGGCAAAGTAGCAGATTCCTGTAGTGATGTTAGTTTCCCTGACTCCCGCTTAGCCCTCCCATTCCAGTCACACGTAACTGTTTAGCTCTGGTTATCCATCGTTAGAGCATCTCCAACAGGCGCGCTAAAAGACGCGCCCGTGCGGTGAAATTGCTTTTTAGCGCACGCCGATCAATTTTGCGCGCTCCAGCAGGGCTCTTTGCCATCAGCATCAGCAGCGGACGGCAAAGGCCTGCCGTTAACCACCTAACGGAGTAACAACGCATTTATTACCGTCCGTCTTCTTTGCCGTCCACTGCTGATGGCAAAGGCCCCTTTGCCGTCAGCTGCCCGAAGTAGACGACAACACAGCTCTTTGCCGTCCCCTACTTTGCCGTCACCTTTTGCCGTCCGCGGCTGACGGCAAAGGTCTTTGCCGTCCGCCATCCATGCCTTTGCCGTCCGCCGTGGAAGATGGCAAAGTAGCAGATTCCTGTAGTGATGTTAGTTTCCCTGACTCCCGCTTAGCCCTCCCATTCCAGTCACACGTAACTGTTTAGCTCTGGTTAGCCATCGTTAGAGCATCTCCAACAGGCGCGCTAAAAGACGCGCCCGTGCGGTAAAATTGCTTTTTAGCGCACGCCAATCAATTTCGCGCGCTCCAGCAGGGCTCTTTGCCATCAGCATCAGCAGCGGACGGCAAAGGCCTGCCGTTAACCACCTAACGGAGTAACAACGCATTTATTACCGTCCGTCTTCTTTGCCGTCCGCTGCTGATGGCAAAGGCCCCTTTGCCGTCAGCTGCCCGAAGCAGATGGCAACGCAGCTCTTTGCCGTCCCCTTCTTTGTCGTCACCTTTTGCCGTCCGCGGCTGACGGCAAAGGTCTTTGCCGTCCGCCATCCATGCCTTTGCCGTCCGCCGTGGCAGATGGCAAAGTAGCAGATTCCTGTAGTGATGTTAGTTTCCGTGACTCCCGCTTAGCCCTCCCATTCCAGTCACACGTAACTGTTTAGCTCTGGTTAGCCATCGTTAGAGCATCTCCAACAGGCGCGCTAAAAGACGCGCCCGTGCGGTAAAATTGCTTTTTAGCGCACGCCGATCAATTTCGCGCGCTCCAGCAGGGCTCTTTGCCATCAGCATCAGCAGCGGACGGCAAAGGCCTGCCGTTAACCACCTAACGGAGTAACAACGCATTTATTACCGTCCGTCTTCTTTGCCGTCCGCTGCTGATGGCAAAGGCCCCTTTGCCGTCAGCTGCCCGAAGCAGACGGCAACGCAGCTCTTTGTCGTCCCCTACTTTGCCGTCACCTTTTGCCGTCCACGGCTGACGGCAAAGGTCTTTGCCGTCCGCCATCCATGCCTTTGCCGTCCGCCGTGGCAGATGGCAAAGTAGCAGATTCCTGTAGTGATGTTAGTTTCCCTGACTCCCGCTTAGCCCTCCTATTCCAGTCACACGTAACTGTTTAGCTCTGGTTATCCATCGTTAGAGCATCTCCAACAGGCGCGCTAAAAGACGCGCCCGTGTGGTAAAATTGCTTTTTAGCGCACGCCGATCAATTTCGCGCGCTCCAGCAGGGCTCTTTGCCATCAGCATCAGCAGCGGACGGCAAAGGCCTGCCGTTAACCACCTAACGGAGTAACAACGCATTTATTACTGTACGTCTTCTTTGCCGTCCGCTGCTGATGGCAAAGGCCCCTTTGCCGTCAGCTGCCCGAAGCAGACGGCAACGCAGCTCTTTGCCGTCCCCTACTTTGCCGTCACCTTTTGCCGTCCACGGCTGACGGCAAAGGTCTTTGCCGTCCGCCATCCATGCCTTTGCCGTCCGCCGTGGCAGATGGCAAAGTAGCAGATTCCTGTAGTGATGTTAGTTTCCGTGACTCCCGCTTAGCCCTCCCATTCCAGTCACACGTAACTGTTTAGCTCTGGTTAGCCATCGTTAGAGCATCTCCAACAGGCGCGCTAAAAGACGCGCCCGTGCAGTAAAATTGCTTTTTAGCGCACGCCGATCAATTTCGCTCGCTCCAGCAGGGCTCTTTGCCATCAGCATCAGTAGCGGACGGCAAAGGCCTGCCGTTAACCACCTAACGGAGTAACAACGCATTTATTACCGTCCGTCTTCTTTGCCGTCCGCTGCTGATGGCAAAGGCCCCTTTGCCGTCAGCTGCCCGAAGCAGACGGCAACGCAGCTCTTTGTCGTCCCCTACTTTGCCGTCACCTTTTGCCGTCCGCCATCCATGCCTTTGCCGTCCGCCGTGGCAGATGGCAAAGTAGCAGATTCCTGTAGTGATGTTAGTTTCCCTGACTCCCCCTTAGCCCTCCCATTCCAGTCACACGTAACTGTTTAGCTCTGGTTAGCCATCGTTAGAGCATCTCCAACAGGCGCGCTAAAAGACGCGCCCGTGCGGTAAAATTGCTTTTTAGCGCACGCCAATCAATTTCGCGCGCTCCAGCAGGGCTCTTTGCCATCAGCATCAGTAGCGGACGGCAAAGGGCTGCCGTTAACCACCTAATGGAGTAACAACGCATTTATTACCGTCCGTCTTCTTTGCCGTCCGCTGCTGATGGCAAAGGCCCCTTTGCCGTCAGCTGCCCGAAGCAGACAGCAACGCAGCTCTTTGCCGTCCCCTACTTTGCCGTCCACGGCTGACGGCAAAGGTCTTTGCCGTCCGCCATCCATGCCTTTGCCGTCCGCCTTGCAGATGGCAAAGTAGCAGATTCCTGTAGTGATGTTAGTTTCCCTGACTCCCGCTTAGCCCTCCCATTCCAGTCACACGTAACTGTTTAGCTCTGGTTAGCCATCGTTAGAGCATCTCCAACAGGCGCGCTAAAAGACGCGCTCGTGCGGTAAAATTGCTTTTTAGCGCATGCCGATCAATTTCGCGCGCTCCAGCAGGGCTCTTTGCCATCAGCATCAGCAGCGGACGGCAAAGGCCTGCCGTTAACCACCTAACGGAGTAACAACGCATTTATTACCGTCCGTCTTCTTTGCCATCCGCTGCTGATGGCAAAGGCCCCTTTGCCGTCAGCTGCCCGAAGCAGACGGCAACGCAGCTCTTTGCCGTCCCCTACTTTGCCGTCACCTTTTGCCGTCCACGGCTGACGGCAAAGGTCTTTGCCGTCCGCCATCCATGCCTTTGCCGTCCGCCGTGGCAGATGGCAAAGTAGCAGATTCCTGTAGTGATGTTAGTTTCCCTGACTCCCGCTTAGCCCTCCCATTCCAGTCACACGTAACTGTTTAGCTCTGGTTATCCATCGTTAGAGCATCTCCAACAGGCGCGCTAAAAGACGCGCCCGTGCGGTAAAATTGCTTTTTAGCGCACGCCGATCAATTTCGCGAGCTCCAGCAGGGCTCTTTGCCATCAGCATCAGCAGCGGACGGCAAAGGCCTGCCGTTAACCACCTAACGGAGTAACAACGCATTTATTACCGTCCGTCTTCTTTGCCGTCCGCTGCTGATGGCAAAGGCCCCTTTGCCGTCAGCTGCCCGAAGCAGACGGCAACGCAGCCCTTTGCCGTCCCCTACTTTGCCGTCACCTTTTGCCGTCCGCGGCTGACGGCAAAGGTCTTTACCGTCCGCCATCCATGCCTTTGCCGTCCGCCGTGGCAGATGGCAAAGTAGCAGATTCCTGTAGTGATGTTAGTTTCCCTGACTCCCGCTTAGCCCTCCCATTCCAGTCACACGTAACTGTTTAGCTCTGGTTATCCATCGTTAGAGCATCTCCAACAGGCGCGCTAAAAGACGCGCCCGTGCGGTAAAATTGCTTTTTAGCGCACGCCGATCAATTTCGCGCGCTCCAGCAGGGCTCTTTGCCATCAGCATCAGCAGCGGACGGCAAAGGCCTGCCGTTAACCACCTAACGAAGTAACAACGCATTTATTACCGTCCGTCTTCTTTGCCGTCCGCTGCTGATGGCAAAGGCCCCTTTGCCGTCAGCTGCCCGAAGCAGACGGCAACGCAGCTCTTTGTCGTCCCCTACTTTGCCGTCACCTTTTGCCGTCCGCGGCTGACGGCAAAGGTCTTTGCCGTGCGCCATCCATGCCTTTGCCGTCCGCCGTGGCAGATGGCAAAGTAGCAGATTCCTGAAGTGATGTTAGTTTCCCTGACTCCCGCTTAGCCCTCCCATTCCAGTCACATGTAACTGTTTAGCTCTGGTTAGCCATCGTTAGAGCATCTCCAACAGGCGCGCTAAAAGACGCACCCGTGCGGTAAAATTGCTTTTTAGCGCACGCCAATCAATTTCGCGCGCTCCAGCAGGGCTCTTTGCCATCAGCATCAGCAGCGGACGGAAAAGGCCTGCCGTTAACCACCTAACGGAGTAACAACGCATTTATTACCGTCCGTCTTCTTTGCCGTCCGCTGCTGATGGCAAAGGCCCCTTTGCCGTCAGCTGCCCGAAGCAGACGGCAACGCAGCCCTTTGCCGTCCCCTACTTTGCCGTCACCTTTTGCCGTCCGCGGCTGACGGCAAAGGTCTTTACCGTCCGCCATCCATGCCTTTGCCGTCCGCCGTGGCAGATGGCAAAGTAGCAGATTCCTGTAGTGATGTTAGTTTCCGTGACTCCCGCTTAGCCCTCCCATTCCAGTCACACGTAACTGTTTAGCTCTGGTTAGCCATCGTTAGAGCATCTCCAACAGGCGCGCTAAAAGACGCGCCCGTGCGGTAAAATTGCTTTTTAGCGCACGCCGATCAATTTCGCGCGCTCCAGCAGGGCTCTTTGCCATCAGCATCAGCAGCGGACGGCAAAGGCCTGCCGTTAACCACCTAACGGAGTAACAACGCATTTATTACCGTCCGTCTTCTTTGCCGTCCGCTGCTGATGGCAAAGGCCCCTTTGCCGTCAGCTGCCCGAAGCAGACGGCAACGCAGCTCTTTGTCGTCCCCTACTTTGCCGTCACCTTTTGCCGTCCACGGCTGACGGCAAAGGTCTTTGCCGTCCGCCATCCATGCCTTTGCCGTCCGCCGTGGCAGATGGCAAAGTAGCAGATTCCTGTAGTGATGTTAGTTTCCCTGACTCCCGCTTAGCCCTCCTATTCCAGTCACACGTAACTGTTTAGCTCTGGTTATCCATCGTTAGAGCATCTCCAACAGGCGCGCTAAAAGACGCGCCCGTGTGGTAAAATTGCTTTCTAGCGCACGCCGATCAATTTCGCGCGCTCCAGCAGGGCTCTTTGCCATCAGCATCAGCAGCGGACGGCAAAGGCCTGCCGTTAACCACCTAACGGAGTAACAACGCATTTATTACTGTCCGTCTTCTTTGCCGTCCGCTGCTGATGGCAAAGGCCCCTTTGCCGTCAGCTGCCCGAAGCAGACGGCAACGCAGCTCTTTGCCGTCCCCTACTTTGCCGTCACCTTTTGCCGTCCACGGCTGACGGCAAAGGTCTTTGCCGTCCGCCATCCATGCCTTTGCCGTCCGCCGTGGCAGATGGCAAAGTAGCAGATTCCTGTAGTGATGTTAGTTTCCGTGACTCCCGCTTAGCCCTCCCATTCCAGTCACACGTAACTGTTTAGCTCTGGTTAGCCATCGTTAGAGCATCTCCAACAGGCGCGCTAAAAGACGCGCCCGTGCAGTAAAATTGCTTTTTAGCGCACGCCGATCAATTTCGCTCGCTCCAGCAGGGCTCTTTGCCATCAGCATCAGTAGCGGACGGCAAAGGCCTGCCGTTAACCACCTAACGGAGTAACAACGCATTTATTACCGTCCGTCTTCTTTGCCGTCCGCTGCTGATGGCAAAGGGCCCTTTGCCGTCAGCTGCCCGAAGCAGACGGCAACGCAGCTCTTTGTCGTCCCCTACTTTGTCGTCACCTTTTGCCGTCCGCCATCCATGCCTTTGCCGTCCGCCGTGGCAGATGGCAAAGTAGCAGATTCCTGTAGTGATGTTAGTTTCCCTGACTCCCCCTTAGCCCTCCCATTCCAGTCACACGTAACTGTTTAGCTCTGGTTAGCCATCGTTAGAGCATCTCCAACAGGCGCGCTAAAAGACGCGCCCGTGCGGTAAAATTGCTTTTTAGCGCACGCCAATCAATTTCGCGCGCTCCAGCAGGGCTCTTTGCCATCAGCATCAGTAGCGGACGGCAAAGGGCTGCCGTTAACCACCTAATGGAGTAACAACGCATTTATTACCGTCCGTCTTCTTTGCCGTCCGCTGCTGATGGCAAAGGCCCCTTTGCCATCAGCTGCCCGAAGCAGCCAGCAACGCAGCTCTTTGCCGTCCCCTACTTTGCCGTCCACGGCTGACGGCAAAGGTCTTTGCCGTCCGCCATCCATGCCTTTGCCGTCCGCCTTGCAGATGGCAAAGTAGCAGATTCCTGTAGTGATGTTAGTTTCCCTGACTCCCGCTTAGCCCTCCCATTCCAGTCACACGTAACTGTTTAGCTCTGGTTAGCCATCGTTAGAGCATCTCCAACAGGCGCGCTAAAAGACGCGCTCGTGCGGTAAAATTGCTTTTTAGCGCATGCCGATCAATTTCGCGCGCTCCAGCAGGGCTCTTTGCCATCAGCATCAGCAGCGGACGGCAAAGGCCTGCCGTTAACCACCTAACGGAGTAACAACGCATTTATTACCGTCCGTCTTCTTTGCCATCCGCTGCTGATGGCAAAGGCCCCTTTGCCGTCAGCTGCCCGAAGCAGACGGCAACGCAGCTCTTTGCCGTCCCCTACTTTGCCGTCACCTTTTGCCGTCCACGGCTGACGGCAAAGGTCTTTGCCGTCCGCCATCCATGCCTTTGCCGTCCGCCGTGGCAGATGGCAAAGTAGCAGATTCCTGTAGTGATGTTAGTTTCCCTGACTCCCGCTTAGCCCTCCCATTCCAGTCACACGTAACTGTTTAGCTCTGGTTATCCATCGTTAGAGCATCTCCAACAGGCGCGCTAAAAGACGCGCCCGTGCGGTAAAATTGCTTTTTAGCGCACGCCGATCAATTTCGCGAGCTCCAGCAGGGCTCTTTGCCATCAGCATCAGCAGCGGACGGCAAAGGCCTGCCGTTAACCACCTAACGGAGTAACAACGCATTTATTACCGTCCGTCTTCTTTGCCGTCCGCTGCTGATGGCAAAGGCCCCTTTGCCGTCAGCTGCCCGAAGCAGACGGCAACGCAGCCCTTTGCCGTCCCCTACTTTGCCGTCACCTTTTGCCGTCCGCGGCTGACGGCAAAGGTCTTTACCGTCCGCCATCCATGCCTTTGCCGTCCGCCGTGGCAGATGGCAAAGTAGCAGATTCCTGTAGTGATGTTAGTTTCCCTGACTCCCGCTTAGCCCTCCCATTCCAGTCACACGTAACTGTTTAGCTCTGGTTATCCATCGTTAGAGCATCTCCAACAGGCGCGCTAAAAGACGCGCCCGTGCGGTAAAATTGCTTTTTAGCGCACGCCGATCAATTTCGCGCGCTCCAGCAGGGCTCTTTGCCATCAGCATCAGCAGCGGACGGCAAAGGCCTGCCGTTAACCACCTAACGAAGTAACAACGCATTTATTACCGTCCGTCTTCTTTGCCGTCCGCTGCTGATGGCAAAGGCCCCTTTGCCGTCAGCTGCCCGAAGCAGACGGCAACGCAGCTCTTTGTCGTCCCCTACTTTGCCGTCACCTTTTGCCGTCCGCGGCTGACGGCAAAGGTCTTTGCCGTGCGCCATCCATGCCTTTGCCGTCCGCCGTGGCAGATGGCAAAGTAGCAGATTCCTGAAGTGATGTTAGTTTCCCTGACTCCCGCTTAGCCCTCCCATTCCAGTCACATGTAACTGTTTAGCTCTGGTTAGCCATCGTTAGAGCATCTCCAACAGGCGCGCTAAAAGACGCACCCGTGCGGTAAAATTGCTTTTTAGCGCACGCCAATCAATTTCGCGCGCTCCAGCAGGGCTCTTTGCCATCAGCATCAGCAGCGGACGGAAAAGGCCTGCCGTTAACCACCTAACGGAGTAACAACGCATTTATTACCGTCCGTCTTCTTTGCCGTCCGCTGCTGATGGCAAAGGCCCCTTTGCCGTCAGCTGCCCGAAGCAGACGGCAACGCAGCCCTTTGCCGTCCCCTACTTTGCCGTCACCTTTTGCCGTCCGCGGCTGACGGCAAAGGTCTTTACCGTCCGCCATCCATGCCTTTGCCGTCCGCCGTGGCAGATGGCAAAGTAGCAGATTCCTGTAGTGATGTTAGTTTCCGTGACTCCCGCTTAGCCCTCCCATTCCAGTCACACGTAACTGTTTAGCTCTGGTTAGCCATCGTTAGAGCATCTCCAACAGGCGCGCTAAAAGACGCGCCCGTGCGGTAAAATTGCTTTTTAGCGCACGCCGATCAATTTCGCGCGCTCCAGCAGGGCTCTTTGCCATCAGCATCAGCAGCGGACGGCAAAGGCCTGCCGTTAACCACCTAACGGAGTAACAACGCATTTATTACCGTCCGTCTTCTTTGCCGTCCGCTGCTGATGGCAAAGGCCCCTTTGCCGTCAGCTGCCCGAAGCAGACGGCAACGCAGCTCTTTGCCGTCCCCTACTTTGCCGTCACCTTTTGCCGTCCACGGCTGACGGCAAAGGTCTTTGCCGTCCGCCATCCATGCCTTTGCCGTCCGCCGTGGCAGATGGCAAAGTAGCAGATTCCTGTAGTGATGTTAGTTTCCCTGACTCCCGCTTAGCCCTCCCATTCCAGTCACACGTAACTGTTTAGCTCTGGTTATCCATCGTTAGAGCATCTCCAACAGGCGCGCTAAAAGACGCGCCCGTGCGGTAAAATTGCTTTTTAGCGCACGCCGATCAATTTTGCGCGCTCCAGCAGGGCTCTTTGCCATCAGCATCAGCAGCGGACGGCAAAGGCCTGCCGTTAACCACCTAACGGAGTAACAACGCATTTATTACCGTCCGTCTTCTTTGCCATCCGCTGCTGATGGCAAAGGCCCCTTTGCCGTCAGCTGCCCGAAGTAGACGACAACGCAGCTCTTTGCCGTCCCCTACTTTGCCGTCACCTTTTGCCGTCCGCGGCTGACGGCAAAGGTCTTTGCCGTCCGCCATCCATGCCTTTGCCGTCCGCCGTGGAAGATGGCAAAGTAGCAGATTCCTGTAGTGATGTTAGTTTCCCTGACTCCCGCTTAGCCCTCCCATTCCAGTCACACGTAACTGTTTAGCTCTGGTTAGCCATCGTTAGAGCATCTCCAACAGGCGCGCTAAAAGACGCGCCCGTGCGGTAAAATTGCTTTTTAGCGCACGCGAATCAATTTCGCGCGCTCCAGCAGGGCTCTTTGCCATCAGCATCAGCAGCGGACGGCAAAGGCCTGCCGTTAACCACCTAACGGAGTAACAACGCATTTATTACCGTCCGTCTTCTTTGCCGTCCGATGCTGATGGCAAAGGCCCCTTTGCCGTCAGCTGCCCGAAGCAGATGGCAACGCAGCTCTTTGCCGTCCCCTTCTTTGTCGTCACCTTTTGCCGTCCACGGCTGACGGCAAAGGTCTTTGCCGTCCGCCATCCATGCCTTTGCCGTCCGCCGTGGCAGATGGCAAAGTAGCAGATTCCTGTAGTGATGTTAGTTTCCGTGACTCCCGCTTAGCCCTCCCATTCCAGTCACACGTAACTGTTTAGCTCTGGTTAGCCATCGTTAGAGCATCTCCAACAGGCGCGCTAAAAGACGCGCCCGTGCGGTAAAATTGCTTTTTAGCGCACGCCGATCAATTTCGCGCGCTCCAGCAGGGCTCTTTGCCATCAGCATCAGCAGCGGACGGCAAAGGCCTGCCGTTAACCACCTAACGGAGTAACAACGCATTTATTACCGTCCGTCTTCTTTGCCGTCCGCTGCTGATGGCAAAGGCCCCTTTGCCGTCAGCTGCCCGAAGCAGACGGCAACGCAGCTCTTTGTCGTCCCCTACTTTGCCGTCACCTTTTGCCGTCCACGGCTGACGGCAAAGGTCTTTGCCGTCCGCCATCCATGCCTTTGCCGTCCGCCGTGGCAGATGGCAAAGTAGCAGATTCCTGTAGTGATGTTAGTTTCCCTGACTCCCGCTTAGCCCTCCTATTCCAGTCACACGTAACTGTTTAGCTCTGGTTATCCATCGTTAGAGCATCTCCAACAGGCGCGCTAAAAGACGCGCCCGTGCGGTAAAATTGCTTTTTAGCGCACGCCGATCAATTTCGCGCGCTCCAGCAGGGCTCTTTGCCATCAGCATCAGCAGCGGACGGCAAAGGCCTGCCGTTAACCACCTAACAGAGTAACAACGCATTTATTACTGTCCGTCTTCTTTGCCGTCCGCTGCTGATGGCAAAGGCCCCTTTGCCGTCAGCTGCCCGAAGCAGACGGCAACGCAGCTCTTTGCCGTCCCCTACTTTGCCATCACCTTTTGCCGTCCGCGGCTGACGGCAAAGGTCTTTACCGTCCGCCATCCATGCCTTTGCCGTCCGCCGTGGCAGATGGCAAAGTAGCAGATTCCTGTAGTGATGTTAGTTTCCCTGACTCCCGCTTAGCCCTCCCATTCCAGTCACACGTAACTGTTTAGCTCTGGTTATCCATCGTTAGAGCATCTCCAACAGGCGCGCTAAAAGACGCGCCCGTGCGGTAAAATTACTTTTTAGCGCACGCCGATCAATTTCGCGCGCTCCAGCAGGGCTCTTTGCCATCAGCATCAGCAGCGGACGGCAAAGGCCTGCCGTTAACCACCTAACGGAGTAACAACGCATTTATTACCGTCCGTCTTCTTTGCCGTCCGCTGCTGATGGCAAAGGCCCCTTTGCCGTCAGCTGCCCGAAGTAGACGGCAACGCAGCTCTTTGCCGTCCCCTACTTTGCCGTCACCTTTTGCCGTCCGCGGCTGACGGCAAAGGTCTTTGCCGTCCGCCATCCATGCCTTTGTCGTCCGCCGTGGCAGATGGCAAAGTAGCAGATTCCTGTAGTGATGTTAGTTTCCCTGACTCCCGCTTAGCCCTCCCATTCCAGTCACATGTAACTGTTTAGCTCTGGTTAGCCATCGTTAGAGCATCTCCAACAGGCGCGCTAAAAGACGCGCCCGTGCGGTAAAATTGCTTTTTAGCGCACGCCAATCAATTTCGCGCGCTCCAGCAGGGCTCTTTGCCATCAGCATCAGCAGCGGACGGCAAAGGCCTGCCGTTAACCACCTAACTGAGTAACAACGCATTTATTACCGTTCGTCTTCTTTGCCGTCCGCTGCTGATGGCAAAGGCCCCATTGCCGTCAGCTGCCCGAAGCAGATGGCAACGCAGCTCTTTGCCGTCCCCTACTTTGTCATCACCTTTTGCCGTCCGCCATCCATGCCTTTGCCGTCCGCCGTGGCAGATGGCAAAGTAGCAGATTCCTGTAGTGATGTTAGTTTCCGTGACTCCCGCTTACCCCTCGCATTCCAGTCACACGTAACTGTTTAGCTCTGGTTAGCCATCGTTAGAGCATCTCCAACAGGCGCGCTAAAAGACGCGCCCGTGCGGTAAAATTGCTTTTTAGCGCACGCCGATCAATTTCGCGCGCTCCAGCAGGGCTCTTTGCCATCAGCATCAGCAGTGGACGGCAAAGGCCTGCCGTTAACCACCTAACGGAGTAACACCGCATTTATTACCGTCCGTCTTCTTTGCCGTCCGCTGCTGATGGCAAAGGCCCCTTTGCCGTCAGCTGCCCGAAGCAGACGGCAACGCAGCTCTTTGCGGTCCCCTACTTTGCCGTCACCTTTTGCCGTCCACGGCTGACGGCAAAGGTCTTTGCCGTCCGCCATCCATGCCTTTGCCGTCCGCCGTGGCAGATGGCAAAGTAGCAGATTCCTGCAGTGATGTTAGTTTCCCTGACTCCCGCTTAGCCCTCCCATTCCAGTCACACGTAACTGTTTAGCTCTGGTTATCCATCGTTAGAGCATCTCCAACAGGCGCGCTAAAAGACGCGCCCGTGCGGTAAAATTGCTTTTTAGCGCACGCTGATCAATTTCGCGCGCTCCAGCAGGGCTCTTTGCCATCAGCATCAGCAGCGGACGGCAAAGGCCTGCCGTTAACCACCTAACGGAGTAACAACGCATTTATTACCGTCCGTCTTCTTTGCCGTCCGCTGCTGATGGCAAAGGCCCCTTTGCCGTCAGCTGCCCGAAGCAGACGGCAACGCAGCTCTTTGCCGTCCCCTACTTTGCCGTCACCTTTTGTTGTCTGCGCCTGACGGCAAAGGTCTTTACCGTCCGCCATCCATGCCTTTGCCGTCCGCCGTGGCAGATGGCAAAGTAGCAGATTCCTGTAGTGATGTTAGTTTCCCTGACTCCCGCTTAGCCCTCCCATTCCAGTCACACGTAACTGTTTAGCTCTGGTTATCCATCGTTAGAGCATCTCCAACAGGCGCGCTAAAATACGCGCCCGTGCGGTAAAATTGCTTTTTAGCGCACGCCGATCAATTTCGCGCGCTCCAGCAGGGCTCTTTGCCATCAGCATCAGCAGCGGATGGCAAAGGCCTGCCGTTAACCACCTAACGGAGTAACAACGCATTTATTACCGTCCGTCTTCTTTGCCGTCCGCTGCTGATGGCAAAGGCCCCTTTGCCGTCAGCTGCCCGAAGCAGACGGCAACGCAGCTCTTTGCCGTCCCCTACTTTGCCGTCACCTTTTGCCGTCCGCGGCTGACGGCAAAGGTCTTTGCCGTCCGCCATCCATGCCTTTGCCGTCCGCCGTGGCAGATGGCAAAGTAGCAGATTCCTGTAGTGATGTTAGTTTCCCTGACTCCCGCTTAGCCCTCCCATTCCAGTCACACGTAACTGTTTAGCTCTGGTTAGCCATCGTTAGAGCATCTCCAACAGGCGCGCTAAAAGACGCGCTCGTGCGGTAAAATTGCTTTTTAGCGCACGCCAATCAATTTCGCGCGCTCCAGCAGGGCTCTTTGTCATCAGCATCAGCAGCGGACGGCAAAGGCCTGCCGTTAACCACCTAACGGAGTAACAACGCATTTATTACCGTCCGTCTTCTTTGCCGTCCGCTGCTGATGGCAAAGGCCCCTTTGCCGTCAGCTGCCCGAAGCAGATGGCAACGCAGCTCTTTGCCGTCCCCTACTTTGTCGTCACCTTTTGCCGTCCGCGGCTGACGGCAAAGGTCTTTGCCGTCCGCCATCCATGCCTTTGCCGTCCGCCGTGGCAGATGGCAAAGTAGCAGATTCCTGTAGTGATGTTAGTTTCCCTGACTCCCGCTTAGCCCTCCCATTCCAGTCACACGTAACTGTTTAGCTCTGGTTAGCCATCGTTAGAGCATCTCCAACAGGCGCGCTAAAAGACGTGCCCGTGCGGTAAAATTGCTTTTTAGCGCACGCCGATCAATTTCGCGCGCTCCAGCAGGGCTCTTTGCCATCAGCATCAGCAGCGGACGGCAAAGGCCTGCCGTTAACCACCTAACGGAGTAACAACGCATTTATTACCGTCCGTCTTCTTTGCCGTCCGCTGCTGATGGCAAAGGCCCCTTTGCCGTCAGCTGCCCGAAGCAGACGGCAACGCAGCTCTTTGCCGTCCCCTACTTTGTCGTCACCTTTTGCCGTCCGCGGCTGACGGCAAAGGTCTTTGCCGTCCGACATCCATGCCTTTGCCGTCCGCCGTGGCAGATGGCAAAGTAGCAGATTCCTGTAGTGATGTTAGTTTCCCTGACTCCCGCTTAGCCCTCCCATTCCAGTCACACGTAATTGTTTAGCTCTGGTTAGCCATCGTTAGAGCATCTCCAACAGGCGCGCTAAAAGACGCGCCCGCGCGGTAAATTGCTTTTTAGCGCACGCCGATTGATTTCGCGCGCTCCAGCGGTGTCGAGAAACAAGCGCGCGCGGGAAAAGGCGGCAGCTCGCGCGCTAGATTTGGCGCGCCGCTTCGCGCGCGTCTATAAAATTGCAGTGCCCTCTGCCGCTCTCGCTCGCTCTCTCCACTACTTTCTCTCCTCATCGCCGACACGCCACCATGCCGCCTCGCCGCCGGGGAGGTTTGGGCTACCGCGGCGCCCGTCCGGCACCTACTCCGCCTCGATTCAGTCGGGCGGAAGCGTGCGCCTCGGCCTCGGAACCTTTGACACCGCCCAGGATGGCGCCCGCGCGTACGACGCTGCGGCGTGGCGCCTCCGGCGGTCCCGTTGGGACATGAACTTCACCGACGTGTCGACGCGGGAGCAGGCACAGGAGTTGGCGTCTTTCCCGCGGCTTAACACTAACGAGGATCATCGCAAACACCGGAGGCGGGAGCGCCGTCTTAGCCTGGCCGAGATGGACGAGGAAGCCATGGCGCTGTGGAGGCAACGCTTCCCGCAAGACATCATCAATGAAGAACAGTTCTTCGCCGAGAGGAGGGCGGAAAGGGAGGAGAGGAGTAAGGAGCGAGCCGCCTATCGCGAGGACAAGCGAACGCGGAAGGCGGTCGCTAAATACAACATGGCGCTAGGAGATGCGTCGTCCTGTGACTCCCGTGATGAGCGGTTCCTTGACGCCTATGCTCAGACGTCGGAGGAGGACATCACTGAGGCAGAGTCCGAGTCGAAGAACGAGTAGTAGTAGTTTTGTTTTTATTTTGTATCGCAGAAGCAGGCTATGTGGACGTAGTAGAACTATATATCGTTGGAGAAGCCTAGATGTACGCATTTTGTATTGTAGAAGCAGGCTATGTAGACGCAATTTATATGTCATGTTCATTGCATTTTGAATGTTTGAAATCCATTTGTGTCCAAAATGCAATATATGCAATACCCCAGCGAGTCGCGCGTGCTGCATTTGTTGCGCGCTGCTAGAACGGCGCGCGCTGCATTTTAGCGCGGTTGTTTGAGCCAGCGCTGCAGGCCGCGCAAAACCAGGCGAAGCGCGCGCTGTTGGGAAACGTAGTAATTTCAAAAAAATTCCTACGCACACGCAAGATCATGGTGATGGCATAGCAACGAGAGGGGAGAGTGTTGTCCACGTACCCTCGTAGACCGTAAGCGGAAGCGTTAGCACAACGCGGTTGATGTAGTCGTACGTCTTCACGATCCGACCGATCCAAGCACCGAACGTACGGCACCTCCGAGTTCAGCACACGTTCAGCTCGATGACGATCCCCGGGCTCCGATCCAGCAAAGCTTCAGGGATGAGTTCCGTCAGCACGACGGTATGGTGACGATGATGATGTTCTACCGGCGCAGGGCTTCGCCTAAACTCCGCGACGATATGACCGAGGTGGAATATGGTGGAGGGGGGCACCGCACACGGCTAAGGAACGATCCGTAGATCAACTTGTGTGTCTATGGGGTGCCCCCTTGCCCCCGTATATAAAGGAGCCAGGGGGGAGGAGGCGGCCGGCCAAGGAGGGCACGCCAAGGGGGGAGTCCTACTCCCACCGGGAGTAGGACTCCCTTCTTTCCTAGTTGGAATAGGAGAAGGGGGGAAAGAGGAGGAAGAGGGGAAGGAAAGGGGGGGCGCCGCCCCCCTTCCCTTGTCCTATTCGGACTAGGAAGGGGAGGGCCGTGCGGCCCCCTCCTGCCTCCTTCCCTCTTCTCCCTCGAGGCCCATGTAGGCCCAATAACCCCTCGGGGGGGTTCCGGTAACCTCCCGGTGCTCCGGTAAAATGCCGATTTCACCCGGAACGATTCCGATGTCCAAATATAGGCTTCTAATATATCAATCTTTATGTCTCGACCATTTTGAGACTCCTTGTTACGTCCGTGATCACATCCGGGACTCCGAACAAACTTTGGTACATCAAAACTTATAAACTCATAATAAAACTGTCATCGTAACGTTAAGCGTGCGGACCCTACGGGTTCGAGAACTATGTAGACATGACCTAGAACTATTCTCGGTCAATAACCAATAGCGGAACCTGAATGCTCATATTGGTTCCTACATATTCTACGAAGATCTTTATCGGTCAAACCGCATAACAACATACGTTGTTCCCTTTGTCATCGGTATGTTACTTGCCCGAGATTTGATCGTCGGTATCCAATACCTAGTTCAATCGCATTACCGGCAAGTCTCTTTACTCGTTCCGTAATGCATCATCCCGTAACCAACTCATTTGGTCACATTGCTTGCAAGGCTTATAATGATGTGCATTACCGAGAGGGCCCAGAGATACCTCTCCGACAATCGGAGTGACAAAACCTAATCTCGAAATATGCCAACTCAACATGTACCTTCGGAGACACCTGTAGTACTCCTTTATAATCACCCAGTTACGTTGTGACATTTGGTAGTACCCAAAGTGTTCCTCCGGTAAACGGGAGTTGCATAATTCTCATAGTTACAGGAACATGTATAAGTCATGAAGAAAGCAATAGCAATATACTAAACGATCAAGTGCTAGGCTAATGGAATGGGTCATGTCAATCACATCATTCTCCTAATGATGTGATCCCATTAATCAAATGACAACACATGTCTATGGTTAGGAAACATAACCATCTTTGATTAACGAGCTATTCTAGTAGAGGCATACTAGTGACTATATGTTTGTCTATGTATTCACACATGTATCATGTTTTCGGTTAATACAATTCTAGCATGAATAATAAACATTTATCATGATATGAGGAAATAAATAATAACTTTATTATTGCCTCTAGGGCATATTTCCTTCAGTCTCCCACTTGCACTAGAGTCAATAATCTAGATTACATAGTAATGATTCTAACATCCATGGAGTCTTGGTGTTGATCATATTTTGCTCGTGAGAGTGGCTTAGTCAACGGGTCTGCAACATTCAGATCCGTATGTATCTTACAAATCTCTATGTCTCCCACTTGGACTTGGTCCCGAATGGAATTGAAGCGTCTCTTGATGTGCTTGGTCCTCTTGTGAAATCTGGATTCCTTTGCCAAGTTAATTGCACCAGTATTGTCACAGAAGATTTTCATTGGTCCCGATGCACTAGGTATGACACCTAGATCGGAAATGAACTCCTTCATCCAGACTCCTTCATTTGCTGCTTCCGAAGCAGCTATGTACTCTGCTTCACATGTAGATCCCGCCACGACGCTTTGTTTAGAACTGCACCAACTTACAGCTCCACCGTTTAATAAAAACACGTATCCGGTTTGCGATTTAGAATTTTCCGGATCAGTGTCAAAGCTTGCATCGACGTAACCATTTACAACTAGCTCTTTGTTACCTCCATATACGAGAAACATATCCTTAGTCCTTTTCAGGTATTTCAGGATGTTCTTGACCGCTGTCCAGTGATCCACTCCTGGATTACTTTGGTACCTTCCTGCCAAGCTTATTGCTAAGCATACCTCAGGTCTGGTACACAGCATTGCATACATGATAGAGCCTATGGCTGAAGCATAGGGAACATCTTTCATTTTCTCTCTATCTTCTGTTGTGGTCGGGCATTGAGTTTGACTCAACTTCACACCTTGTAGTACGGGCAAGAACCCTTTCTTTGCCTGATCCATTTTGAACTTTTTCAAAATTTTATCAAGGTATGTGCTTTGTGAAAGTCCTATTAAGCGTCTTGATCTATCTCTATAGATCTTGATGCCCAATATGTAGGCAGCTTCACCGAGGTCTTTCATTGAAAAACTTTTATTCAAGTATCCCTTTATGCTATCCAGAAATTCTATATCATTTCCAATTAATAATATGCCATCTACATATAATATCAGAAATGCTACAGAGCTCCCACTCACTTTCTTGTAAGTACAGGCTTCTCCAAAAGTATGTATAAAACCATATGCTTTGATCACACTATCAAAGTGTTTATTCCAACTCCGAGATGCTTGCACCAGTCCATAAATGGAACGCTGGAGCTTGCACGCTTTGTTAGCACCTTTTGGATCTACAAAACCTTCTGGCTGCATCATATACAACTCTTCTTCCAGAAATCCATTCAAGAATGCAGTTTTGACATCCATTTGCCAAATTTCATAATTATGAAATGCAGCAATAGCTAACATGATTCGGACAGACTTAAGCATCGCTACGGGTGAGAAAGTCTCATCATAGTCAACCCCTTGAACTTGTCGAAAACCTTTCGCAACAAGTCGAGCTTTATAGACAGTTATATTACCATCAACGTCAGTCTTCTTCTTAAAAATCCATTTATTCTCAATGGCTTGCCGATCATCGGGCAAGTCAACCAAAGTCCATACTTTGTTTTCATACATGGATCCCATCTCAGATTTCATGGCCTCTAGCCATTTTGCGGAATCTGGGCTCATCATCGCTTCCTCATAGTTCGTAGGTTCATCATGGTCAAGCAACATGACTTCCAGAATTGGATTACCGTACCATTCTGGTGCGGATCTTATTCTGGTAGACCTACGAGGTTCAGTAGAAACTTGATCTGAAGTTTCATGATCAATATCATTAGCTTCCTCACTAATTGGAGTAGTTGTCACAGGAACTAGTTCTTGTGATGAACTACTTTCCAATAAGGGAGTAGATACAGTTATCTCATCAAGTTCTATTTTCTTCCCACTCACTTCTTTCGAGAGAAACTCCTTCTCTAGAAAGGATCCGATTTTAGCAACGAAAATCTTGCCCTCAGATCTGTGATAGAAGGTGTACCCAATAGTCTCTTTTGGGTATCCTATGAAGACACATTTCTCCGATTTGGGTTCGAGCTTATCTGGTTGAAGTTTCTTCACATAAGCATCACAGCCCCAAACTTTAAGAAACGACAACTTTGGTTTCTTGCCAAACCATAGTTCATAAGGCGTCGTCTTAACGGATTTTGATGGTGCCCTATTTAACGTGAATGCGGCCGTCTCTAGAGCATAACCCCAAAACGATAGCGGTAAATCAGTAAGAGACATCATAGATCGCACCATATCTAGTAAAGTACGATTACGACGTTCGGACACACCATTTCGTTGTGGTGTTCCAGGTGGCGTGAGTTGCGAAACTATTCCGTGTTGTTTCAAGTGTAGACCAAACTCGTAACTCAAATATTCTCCTCCATGATCAGATCGTAGAAATTTTATTTTCCTGTTACGATGATTTTCTACTTCACTCTGAAATTCTTTGAACTTTTCAAATGTTTCAGACTTGTGTTTCATCAAGTAGATATACCCATATCTGCTCAAATCATCTGTGAAGGTGAGAAAATAACGATATCCGCCGCGAGCCTCAACATTCATTGGACCACAAACATCAGTATGTATGATTTCCAACAAGTCAGTTGCTCGCTCCATAGTTCCGGAGAACGGCGTTTTAGTCATCTTGCCCATGAGGCACGGTTCGCAAGTACCAAGTGATTCATAATCAAGTGATTCCAAAATCCCATCAGTATGGAGTTTCTTCATGCGCTTTACACCGATATGACCTAAACGGCAGTGCCACAAATAAGTTGCACTATCATTATTAACTCTGCATCTTTTGGTTTCAACACTATGAATATGTGTATCACTACTATCGAGATTTGATAAAAATAGACCACTCTTCAAGGGTGCATGACCATAAAAGATATTACTCATATAAATAGAACAACCATTATTCTCTGATTTAAATGAATAACTGTCTCGCATCAAACAAGATCCAGATATAATGTTCATGCTTAACGCTGGCACCAAATAACAATTATTTAGGTCTAAAACTAATCCTAATGGTAGATGTAGAGGTAGCGTGCCGATCGCGATCACATGGACTTTGGAACCATTTCCCACGCGCATCGTCACCTCGTCCTTAGCCAATCTTCGCTTAATCCGTAGCCCCTGTTTTGAGTTGCAAATATTAGCAACAGAACCAGTATCAAATACCCAGGTGCTACTGCGAGCATTAGTAAGGTACACATCAATAACATGTATATCACATATACCTTTGTTCACTTTGTCATCCTTCTTGTCTGCCAAATACTTGGGGCAGTTCCGCTTCCAGTGTCCAGTCTGCTTGCAGTAGAAGCACTCAGTTTCAGGCTTAGGTCCAGACTTGGGTTTCTTCTCTTGAGTAGCAACTTGCTTGATGTTCTTTTTGAAGTTCCCCTTCTTCTTCCCTTTGCCCTTTTTCTTGAAACTGGTGGTTTTGTTAACCATCAACACTTAATGCTCCTTCTTGATTTCTACCTCCACGGCTTTTAGCATTGCGAAGAGCTCGGGAATAGTCTTGTTCATCCCTTGCATATTATAGTTCATCACGAAGTTCTTGTAGCTTGGTGGCAGTGATTGAAGAATTCTGTCAATGACACTATCATCAGGAAGATTAACTCCCAGTTGAATCAAGTGATTATTATACCGAGACATTTTGAGTATGTGTTCACTGACAGAACTATTCTCCTCCATCTTGCAGCTGTAGAACTTATTGGAGACTTCATATCTCTCAATCCGGGCATTTGCTTGAAATATTAACTTCAACTCCTGGAACATCTCATATGCCCCATGACGTTCAAAATGTTGTTGAAGACCCGGTTCTAAGCCGTAAAGCATGGCACACTGAACTATCGAGTAGTCATCAGCTTTGCTCTGCCAGACGTTCTTAACGTCGTCAGTTGCATCAGCAGCAGGCCTGGCACCTAGCGGTGCTTCCAGGACGTAACTTTTTTGTGCAGCAATGAGGATAATCCTCAGGTTACGGACCCAGTCCATGTAATTGCTACCATCATCTTTCAACTTTGCTTTCTCAAGGAACACATTAAAATTTAACGGAACAACAACACGAGTCATCTATCTACAAACAAACATAGACAAGCAAAATACTATCAAGTACTAAGTTTCATGATAAATTTAAGTTCAATTAATCATATTACTTAAGAACTCCCACTTAGACAGACATTTCTCTAGTCATCTAAGTGATCACGTGATCCAAATCAACTAAACTATGTCCGATCATCACGTGAGATGGAGTAGTTTCAATGGTGAACATCACTATGTTGATCATATCTACTATATGATTCACGCTCGACCTTTCGGTCTCCGTGTTCCGAGGCCATATATGTATATGCTAGGCTCGTCAAGTATGACCTGAGTATTCTGCGTGTGCAACTGTTTTGCACCCGTTGTATTTTAACGTAGAGCCTATCACACCCGATCATCACGTGGTGTCTCAGCACGAAGAACTTTCGCAACGGTGCATACTCAGGGAGAACACTTCTTGATTATTAGTGAGAGATCATCTTAAAATGCTACTGTCAATCAAAGCAAGATAAGATGCATAAAGGATAAACATCACATGCAATCAATATAAGTGATATGATATGGCCATCATCATCTTGTGCTTGTGATCTCCATCTTCGAAGCACCGTCGTGATCACCATCTTCACCGGCGCGACACCTTGATCTTCATCGTAGCATCGTTGTCGTTACGCCATCTATTGCTTCTACGACTATCACTACCGCTTAGAGATAAAGTAAAGCAATTACAGGGCGTTTGCATTTCATACAATAAAGCGACAACCATATGGCTCCTGCCAGTTGCCAATAACTTCGGTTACAAAACATGATCATCTCATACAATAAAATATAGCATCACGTCTTGACCATATCACATCACAACATGCCCTGCAAAAACAAGTTAGACGTCCTCTACTTTGTTGTTGCAAATTTTACGTGGCTGCTATGGGCTTTAGCAAGAACCGTTCTTACCTACGCATAAAAACCACAACGATAGTTCGTCAAGTTGGTGTTGTTTTAACCTTCGCAAGGACTGGGCGTAGCCACACTCGATTCAGCTAAAGTGAGAGAGACAGACACCCGCCAGCCACCTTTAAGCACGAGTGCTCGCAACGGTGAAACCAGTCTCGCGTAAGCGTACGCGTAATGTCGGTCCGGGCCGCTTCATCTCACAATACCGCTGAACCAAAGTATGACATGCTGGTAAGCAGTATGACTTGTATCGCCCACAACTCACTTGTGTTCTACTCGTGCATATAACATCAACGCATAAAACCTAGGCTCGGATGCCACTGTTGGGAAACGTAGTAATTTCAAAAAAATTCCTATGCACACGCAAGATCATGGTGATGGCATAGCAACGAGAGGGGAGAGTGTTGTCCACGTACCCTCGTAGACCGTAAGCGGAAGCGTTAGCACAACGCGGTTGATGTAGTCGTACGTCTTCACGATCCGACCGATCCAAGCACCGAACGTACGGCACCTCCGAGTTCAGCACACGTTCAGCTCGATGACGATCCCCGGGCTCCGATCCAGCAAAGCTTCGGGGATGAGTTCCGTCAGCACGACGGCGTGGTGACAATGATGATGTTCTACCGGTGCAGGGCTTCGCCTAAACTCCGCGACGATATGACCGAGGTGGAATATGGTGGAGGGGGGCACCGCACACGGCTAAGGAACGATCCGTAGATCAACTTGTGTGTCTATGGGGTGCCCCCTTGCCCCCGTATATAAAGGAGCCAGGGGGGAGGAGGCGGCCGGCCAAGGAGGGCGCGCCAAGGGGGGAGTCCTACTCCCACCGGGAGTAGGACTCCCTTCTTTCCTAGTTGGAATAGGTGAAGGGGGGAAAGAGGAGGAAGAGGGGAAGGAAAGGGGGGGCGCCGCCCCCCTTCCCTTGTCCTATTCGGACTAGGAAGGGGAGGGGCACGCGGCTCCCTCCTGCCTCCTTCCCTCTTCTCCCTCGAGGCCCATGTAGGCCCAATAACCCCCGGGGGGGTTCCGGTAACCTCCCGGTGCTCCGGTAAAATGCCTATTTCACCCGGAATGATTCCGATGTCCAAATATAGGCTTCCAATATATCAATCTTTATGTCTCGACCATTTCGAGACTCCTCGTTACGTTCGTGATCACATCCTGGACTCCGAACAAACTTCGGTACATCAAAACTTATAAACTCATAATAAAACTGTCATCGTAACGTTAAGCGTGCGGACCCTACGGGTTCGAGAAGTATGTAGACATGACCTAGAACTATTCTCGGTCAATAACCAATAGCGGAACCTAGATGCTCATATTGGTTCCTACATATTCTACGAAGATCTTTATCGGTCAAACCGCATAACAACATACGTTGTTCCCTTTGTCATCGACTGGACTCCTCCGGTGTCGGTTCAATTCTGAGCGGCATGTGTCGGTCTTCGATTCCTCTCCCCATCATTCGGGCTCTACCTTCGTCGAAGGGCTGGCCTGCTCCCAGCTGCGGTCCATTGCTCATCTCGCGCCCAATGCTGCAGGACCGAGCTCGCCACGCGCCGGTGGTAGGACCGAGGTTGTCTCGCGCCCGGCAGCAAGACCAAGCTCGTCTCGCACCCGGTGCAGCAGGACGGGTCGATGGAGGCCAATTTTGGCTGATCTTTTGGGTCTCGGTGTTGGGGGGCGCCCAGGGGTGCGAAAGGCGAGGCCTTTCCGCTCGTCTCTTTGATTGGGGTAGCGACGGGTCTCAGGTGAGGTGGTGTCAAGGTCTTGGACGTTGAGGCAGTGGCATTGATGGTGGTAGTGTGGTGCTCATGGGCAGAGCCCGTGGCTTGGTGCTGCCCGGTGACCATGGCCATGTGGGAGGCATGGTAGCTGGGGTGTGGCGTTCGGTGGCAAGGAGTGTTGGCCGAGATGAAAACTTGCTCTATCTTCGGACGGACCGACGGCAGCGAAGCTTGTTCCCTTCTTGAAGGCATCGTCGTGTCTCTCTCTGCCCATCGTCCGGCTCCATGGTGAACTCCGATCCTCGGATCTGGTGGTGGCGGCGCTCCCGTGCCGTATTCTTCCTGAAGGCGCCTCCTTGGAGCCCACGGTTCGTCGTATGCGGCTTCATCTCTTCATAGTGCTAGGGGTGGTGTTGCTACGCTCAACGTCTATGTATCCTGCCTTAGGTGTGTGCATGTGTGGTGATGACGTGCGTTTGTACCGGGTGATGTTGATATTTGCTTTATATATAAAGCGTGACGGAAGCCTTATTGGTAACATAGTGGTAAAAATCCTGTAGTGATCTTATTAACTTTGTTCTTGACAACTTGTGTAATTAGTGAAGTTTTTGACACATGTTCTCAATGTCGCCAAGCCTTCAATTTGGTGGGGAATTTAACAAAAAAAACGATGAGTGCATGAGCTATGATGCAGAGGTCGGGGGTTGTATTCTCCTTTTCTAGAGAAACAACTATGTAAGAGGGATTTGTTGTGATATCAGAATGCCACTTCTAGGCGACAATCGGCGTCAACCACTTGCAATATCATCGCTTGGGTTTGCAGCATTGCCACCACCCGGCCGTAGCATTGCTGGTTGCCACTTGCATCTCGTCATGTATGGCGTCGCTATTGGTTGATGCACCGACAGTTGTCGATTCAAGCACCCAGCACTCATCACGCCTAGCCTAACAGCTAGCATCACCTGGCACCGCTAATCGCCAAACCAACGACTGTCGTTCCATCACCCAACGTTGTCGGTCGTAGCACCAGCCTCTCGTCACGCCGGGCATTGGCACTGTCTGTTTGTGCTTGCATTGTTTCATTTTGTCAGAGTTGGCGAGTGGCTTTCTTTTGTAGCAAGGTTGTTTATTTAAGAGATTGAGCTAGCCGTCACTCATATAGTATCTTTTTGTCGTGTAGCAAGTATCTTAGAGGATCTTCATCCTTTTGTTGTGTCCGGTTGAAACTTTGAATCCATAAAAATATTATTGTTGACATTACCTTGAGCTAAAAGGTTGGCAGGCGAAACCATAAGCCCTTATCTTTCTTTGTCTCCGATTGGAACTTTGAATCCATAAGTATGCGTGAGTATTAGCAACTGTGAAAGACTACAAGTTGAGTATGTGAGATTTGCTAAAGCAGAAGCTCTTACATAGACCCTTCCTGAAAATAAGATGAATTACAATTGTTTGATGACTAAGAGCATAGTTTGTTAGTTTCCAAGAAAGTTTATGATCTATACTTTAACATGTGAATAGATTGTTACTTGATCATGAGAAGTTTTATGAGTTAAGCTATTGTTATGAGATATAATGATGCTAGAAAAAGTGATTGAAATTATCATTGATCAAACTTGTGCACTTGCCAGCATTCACACTTCATAAATTATTATTTTTATCATTTACCTACTCGAGGACGAGCATGAATTAAGATTGGGGATGTTGATACGTCTCCATCATATCTATAATTTATTAAGTATTCATGCCATGTTTATAATATTTTTACATGATTTTGGTATGATTTGATTAGAACTAACCCGGATTGACGATGTTTTCAGCAAAACTACCATGGTGTTGTTTTTGTGTAGAAATAAAAGTTCTCGGAACGCGCTGAAAATCAACGGAGAATATTTTTGGAAAATATAAAAAATACTGGAACGAGAAGCTACCAGAGGGGAGTCCCGAGGGGAGGGCGCGCCCCCCTATCTTGTGGACTCCCCTTGGGCCCCCTTGACTTGTCCCCGACGCCAAACACTCCTATAAATTGAGTAAACTCCAAAATGAGACCTAGATCGGGAGTTCCACCGCCGCAAGCCTCTAGAACCACGAGAAATCAATCTAGGCCCTCTCCAGCACCTTGCCGGAGGGGGCGATTATCACCGGAGGCCACGGGGGAGGATCTTGGAGGGGCCATCATCGCCATGAAGGCCAAGGACCAGAGAGAGAACATCTCCCCACCTATGGGGGAGGCCATGGAGGAGGAAGCACAAGGGGGAGAACCTCTCCTCCTCTCTCTCGGTGGCGCCGGAGTGCCATCGGGAGGGGAATCATCGCCGCGGTGATCGTCTTCATCAACATTACCATCATCGTTACCATCCTCATCTCTTTTTCAGCGGTCCAATCTCCCGTACCCTGTTGTAATCACCTACTTGAACATGGTGCTTTATGCCACATATTATGATCCAATGATGTGTTGCCATCCTATGATGTTTTGAGTATATTTCCTTTGTCTTTGGGTTGATTGATGATCTAGATTGGTTTGAGTTGTATGTTTTATTGATGTTGTCCTATGGTGCCTTTCGTGTCGCGCACATGTGAAGGTTCCCACTGTAGGGTGTTGCAATACGTTCATGATTCGCTTATAGTGGGTTGCTAGAGTGACAGAAGCTTAAACCCGAGTAATGGGGTATGGGATAAAGGGGACTTGGTACTTTAATGCTATGGTTGGGTTTTACCTTAATGATCTTTAGTAGTTGTGGATGCTTCCTTGAGTTCCAACAATAAGTGCATATGATCCAAGAAGAGAAAGTATGTTAGTTTATGCCTCTCCCTCATATAAAATTGCAATAATGACTACCGATCTTGTTAACAATTGCCTAGGACACTTCCGCACACCGACCCATCATTATTCCACACTCGTTATTTATAATATATAGTAATTTATTCTAACTTTATGAGAACAACATCTACTTTTATATTTTAGTTCTTCGATACCATGCAAAGTTATCCTCTTCATACCCACAACGTAGCTTTATTTCTTGTTTCTAGATGGAAGCAAATGTTCGGTGTACGTAGAGTCGTATTAGTGGCAGATAGGACTTGAGAGAATATTTATCTTACCTTTAGCTCCTTGTGGGTTCAACACTCCATACTTATCACTTCCACCTTTGAAAATTGCTACGATGATTCCTTGCACTTGGGGATTATCACATGTCATCTTATTTAATGCGTTACTCCGTTCTTTATGAACTTAATACTCTAGAGGCATGCTGGATAGCGGTCGGTGTGTGGAGTAATAGTAGTAGATGCAGGCAGGAGTCGGTCTACTTGACACGGACGTGATGCCTATGTTCATGACCATTGCCTTAGATATCGTCATAATTATGCATTTTTCTATCAATTGCTCGGCAGTAATCTGTTCACCCACCGTATTATTTTCTATCTTAAGAGGAGCCATTAGTGAAATTTATGGCCCCCGGGTCTATTTTCCATCATAAAAGTTTCCGATCTATAATATTAGTTTCCGATTTACTATTCTTGCAATCTTTTACTTTCCGATCTATAAACCAAATACCAAAAATATTTACTTTACCCTTTATCTATCTCTATCAGATCTCCCTTTTTCAAAGAATCGTGAAGGGATTGAAAACCCCTTTATCGCATTGGGTGCAAGTTTGTTTGATTGTTTGTGCACGTATTCGGTGACTTGTGCATTGTCTCCTACTGGATTGATACCTTCGTTCTCAAACTAAGGGAAATACTTACTCTACTTTGCTGCATCACCCTTTCCTCTTCAAGGGAAAAAACCAACGCAAGCTCAAGAGGTAGCACTTCTCCACCTTGGCCAGCTCATATGGGGGCGTACCAGGCCCTTGTGGCTGGTGTGTTTCCCCTCTTGGCCCATAAGGCCCATATCTTTTGTCGGGGGTGCCCGGAACCCTTTCGATGATCTGATATGTACCTGGTACCCTCCGGAACACTTCCGGTATCTGAATACCATCATCATATATATCAATCTTTACCTCTCAACAATTTCGAGACTCATAGTCATGTCCATGGTCTCATTCGGGACTCCAAACAACATTCGGTTAGCAAATCACATGACTCATATAATACTATATCGTCATCGAACATTAAGCGTGCGGACCCTACGGGTTCGAGAATTATGTAGACATGACCGAGACACTTCTCCGGTCAATAACCAATAGCGGAACCTGGATGCTCATATTGGCTCCGACATATTCTACGAAGATCTTTATAGGTCGAACCGTTATGACAACATACGTTATTCCCTTTGTCCATCAGTATGTTACTTGCCCGAGATTCGATCGTCAGTATCTTCATACCTAGTTCAATCTCGTTACTGGCAAGTCTCTTTACTCGTTCCGTAATACATCACCTTGTGACTAACACCTTAGTCGCTTGCTTGCAAGCTTGTGATGTGTATTACATAGAGGGCCCAGAGATACCTCTCCAATACTCGGAGTGACAAATCCTAATCTCGATCTATGCCAACTCAACAAATACCTTCGGAGATACCTGTAGAGCATCTTTATAATCACCAAGTTACGTTGTGACGTTTGATAGCACATAAGGCATTCCTCCGGTATCCGGGAGTTGCATAATCTCATAGTTGAAGGAATAAGTATTTGACATGAAGAAAGCAATAGCAATAAAACTGAACGATCATTATGCTAAGCTAATGAATGTCTCTTTATAATCACCCAGTTACCTTGTGACGTTTGATAGCACACAAGGTGTTCCTCTGGTATTTGGGAGTTGCATAATCTCATAATCTGAGGAACATGTATAAGTCATGAAGAAAGCAGTAGCAATAAAATTGTAACGATCATAATCCTATGCTAACAGATGGGTGTTATCCATCACATCATTCTCCTAATGATGTGATCCCGTTCATCAAATGACAACACATGTAAATGGTTAGGAAACTTAACCATCTTTGATTAAAGAGATAGTCTGGTAGAGGATTACTAGGGAAATGGTGTTTTGTCTATGTATCCACACATGTATCAAGTTTCTGGTTAACACAATTCTAGCATGAATAATAAACATTTATCATGAAATAAGGAAATATAAAATAACAAATTTATTATTGCTCTAGGGCATATTTCCTTCATAAATGCCATGACCATAATAAGTAAATATCCTGTGCCAGTGATAGAGGACATCCTGGATGAACTAGCAGGAGCTCGCTGGTTCTCTATGATGGATTTGTGGTTGGGGTACCATCAAATTCGTCTAGCCGAGGGCGAAGAGTTCAAGACTGCTTTTCAAACCCATTTCGGTCATTTTGAGTACAAGGTGGTTCCATTTGGCCTCAGAGGAGCACCTGCAACGTTCTTGGGAGGATTGAATGTCACCTTGAAGCCATTTCATCGCGTATGTGCTATGTCGTTCTTTGACGACATCCTCATCTTCAGTCGCACATTCGCACTCCACATCCAACACTTGCGTCAAGTCCTGTCACTTCTCCGAAAAGACCAGTGGTATGTGAAGAAGTCCAAGTGCGCATTTGCATAGCAAGAGGTCAATTACCTTGGCCACACTATCTCTGGCAAGGGAGTGGCAACCGATCACAGCAAGATCAAACAGGTTGTCGAGTGGCCAATACCAGTTTGTGTCAAGGACGTCTGCGCTTTCCTCGGTCTAGCGAGGTACTATAGGTGTTTCGTCCGGCAGTTTGGTATGCTCGCGTGGCCCCTGACAAATCTCCTACGCAAACATACACAGTTCCAGTGGACAACAGCAACACAATCTGCGTTTGAGGCCCTCAAGATAGCTCTAACCTCTGCCCCTACACTAGCCCTGCCTGATTTCACCAAGCCCTTCGTGATCGAGACGGATGCATGTGAATATGGTGTTGGCGCGGTGCTCTAGCAGGAAGGCCACCCAATTGCCTACCTCAGCAAGGCATTGGGGCCGCGAACCAAAGGTTTATCTACATATGAAAAGGAATATTTGGCAATTATTCTGGTAGTCGAGCAGTGGTGACCGTACCTACAGTTCGAGGAATTTGTGATCAAAATTGACCAGCGTAGCCTGGTACACTTAGAAGAACAGCGCCTCCACACCCCTGGCAACAGATAGCCTTCACCAAGCTTTTGGGGCTGCAGTACCGCATCTGTTATCGCAAGGGGTCAGAAAACGGTGTTGCTGATGTGCTCTCTAGGCGGCCGGTACCTACTACTGAACAAATTTAGGCCATCTCAGTTTGCCAACTAGCCTGGTTGCAGGAGATAGTAAAAGGCTATGCTGCCGACCCCCAGACACAGCAGCTGATCACACAATTGGCAGTAGCACCCGTGGAGGGTGGCAAATTTACACTCAACAAGGGCATTGTTCGCTTTAAGGGGTGTGTCTGGCTGGGCAACAACTCACATCTACAGCAGCAGATCATGTGTGCCTTGCACGACAGTGCTGTCGGCGGCCACTTAGGGTTCCCAGCTACCTACAGGAGGATCAAACACATGTTTGCTTGGCCAGGAATGAAGCAACACATTAAGGATCACGTCCAGTCCGGACCGAGCACAATACCCAGGGCTGCTTCATCCGTTGCCTGTCGCCAAGCATTGTTGGGACTTGGTCTCCATGGATTTCATTGGAGGATTGCCCCCCTCTCGACAGTACAACTGCATATTGGTGGTAGTGGATAGTTTCTCCAAGTTTGCTCACTTCTTTCCGGTCAAGCACCCCTATACGGCACAGACAATTGCTTAGCTCTACATCGACCAGGTGTACATACTACATGACATGCCAGAAGCCATTACCTCTGACAGGGATGCCATCTTTACCAGCAAAGTGTGGCAAGAGATCTTCAAACTCCAAGGGGTGGAACTGAAAATGAGTTCATCTCATCATCCTCAGACAGACGGACAGACCGAAAGGGTCAATCAGTGTCTTCAATCCTATTTGCCTTGTTTCGTCCACAGCTCTCCCAACAACTAGAGCAAATGGTTGGCGTTGGCTGAGTTCTGGTACAACTCAACGTATCACTCCACGCTCGACAAGACACCGTTCGCAGTGGTTTATGGTCAAGAACCGCAGCATCTTGGGATGGTCCCTGAGCAAGCAACACCAATTCCTGAGCTTAATGAATGGCTATACATTCAGACATCTGTAGCACGCCGGGCCAATCACAAACCGAGTTTCAAGTTCTCCGGGCCCTATACGGTGACCCGCCGGGTGAATGATGTTACATACGAGCTGCAGTTGCCTGAGGGATCATCGATTTTCCCGGTCTTCCACGTCTCACAACTGCGCAAGGAGTTGACCCCAGGTGCGAGCGCCTCATCTTCCCTTCCATCACTTACTGATATGGTTAATGTTCCGGTGGATATTTTGGACACGAGATGGCATCGCAGCTCGAAAAAAATGTGCGAGCAAGGGCTCGTACTTTGGCAAGACCCCAAGGCTACACCGGACACCTGGGAAGACATTGAAGATCTTCGGCGACGATCCCAAACTCCTAAGACTTGGGGACAAATCGTGTCTGAAGAAAGGGGGGTGTTAGCATCCCTCCAACACCAGGCCGGCCCAGGAGGGAAAGGAGACCGTGCCACGAGTTCACTCGGCCTCAGTGGGTCTCTTACATGTTTGGCAGAGGAAAGCAGGCATCACCCCACGAGATCTAAAAATCATTTGAAGATAAACTGTCGGCAAACAGGTTGGATTGCAGGCTACAATCTAAATGCTCAAGTCCCCTCACAAGCTGATTTCCAAAATTTGACAAAAGCTCTAATTTCCAAATTTTGACAAAAGCTTGAAGCGACCCAGACATCTGCTTTGGATAGGAAACCCAAATTTCGGTATGTTGGTCCTATTTTTCGAAATTCTCCAACAAGCTAACGCAACGTGGTGCTACACGCAAGGAGAGCAGAATCAACGCAGGTTATGGGTGACGGTAGCGTTCGCTTCACACAAGCATACACAAGTAACCATGAACATGAACAGGCACACGAATTGCAAGGTTCACTTCAGTTCTGAAGTTCAAACGAGGCCAAGAACTCACAGCTAAGTTTAACCAATGTTCAACATCCTGACATGAGGGGCAGCAAAACGATAACCGGAAACCATTTTTATGTCTACTGATGATTTATCCAGACAACGAAATTTACGAACGAGCTCTAGTTCTTGATCTTCTTCTTGGGCCTCAGCTGGTTGCTGTGGCCACACTTCTTCTTGCGGCAGTTGACGGCCCTTGGATGCAGCCTGGCGTAGCACCTGGAGAAACATGGGAAAGGAAATTTTAGGATACATGATTGATAAGATCACACAGGGCGCAGGCTATTATGCCAAATGGTAAATGTTTACAGGTGACACAAACCCATGGTAAGAACTGACAGAGAAATAGCACAAGAATATCCAATCAGATCAAGTTGCAAAAAGATTGGCTGGTCAGACATAATTTATGCCTCAAATGGTTGTAGCTCATAAGGTGACCCCTCGTACATCTAATTGGATCATCATTCCAGCCAACCCAACAATTGTTTCAGAAACATGCACACACACGAAACAACTACTTGCAAACAAGATAAAACAATCCATGATCAGCCAAGGGCAGTTGCTTAAATGTGTCACATGAAAAGAAACCAACACTCAATTTAAGCATATATTTGTGGATTGATGATTCATGGTGTAGCAGATTGTTCGAGGCCGTCATAGCACAGAAAATCTAAGCGGCACGGAGAACTGCACTTGTTATCGCCAACCTTCAATGCAAAGGTTCGCCACTATATCAGGCCCCTTTGCTCTGCAAATTGGCTAAACTATTTCCAAAATTTCCAGACTAACAAGTATGAATAACTACATATTTTTAGAGAGGCTCAACATGTAGCAGATTGTTCGAGGCCGTCATAGCATAGAAAATCTGAGCGGCACGGAGAACTGCATTCTGTGTCGCCAACCTTCAATGCAAAGATTCGCCACCAAATCAGGCCCCTTTGCTCTGCAAATTGGCTATCTATCTACAAAATATTCCGACAAACATTGAAATGACTACCAATTTCATTTTAGATTGGTTGGAGATGTAGCAGATTGTTCGAGGCCGTCACAGCATAGAAAATTTGAGCGGCACGGAGAACCGCATTCTGTATAGCCAACCTTCAATGCAAAGATTCACCACTCATCAGGCCCCTTTGCTCTGCAAATTGGCTATCTATTTCCAGAATACTCCTACCAACATTGAAATGACTACTAATTTTTTTGGACTGGTTTGTTATGTAGCACCATGCTAAAATTTGATTGACTACAAATGTTTTAGATTAATTTGTTATGTAGCAGATTGTTCGAGGCCGTCACAGCAGAGCAAGTCTGAGCGGCACGGAGAACTGCACTCGCTATCGCCAACCTTCAATGCAAAGATTCACCACTTATCAGGCCCCTTTGCTCTGCAAATTGGCTATGCAATTCCAAAATATTCCAAACTACATTGAAATGACTAAGAGATTCTTTAGATTGAATTTCTATGTAGCAGATTGTTCGAGGCCATCACAGCAGAGCAAGTCTGAGCGGCACGGAGAACTGCATTCGCTATCGCCAACCTTCAATGCAAAGATTCACCACTATATCAGGTCCCTTTGCTCTGCAAATTGGCTACTAGATGTTCCAAAATTATTCCAAACTAAGTTTGAACGGCTCAACTCCAAACACCAGACATACGGCGAGACTTGGCACATCCAACAAAATCACCATCCTAACCAATCTACTCGCGCAAGCATAACACAGATGCAAACAAATTTTACAACCCTGCTCAGGGGGCCCAAAAACTAGACAATTTACCAATCAGAAACCAGAGAATGAATTTCCCCGCCGTTGAAAATCAGCTGCCGAAACGTGCGAGGCAGGAGACAAAGTATAGGCGGGCGGTGTCTAATCTCCCCGCCATTGAAAATCAACTGCTGAATTGGTACTACGCAGATGACAAAGTATGGGCGGGTGAGCATCCAATCAACCATACACGACCGAGCATGATCCGGAAGTGAAAGTAATCGGTGAAAACGTAAAGGTGGAATCGAGATACTCACTTGCGGCAGATCATCTTCTCCTGGTTGTACTTGCGGGCGAGGGCCTGGAGCGAGGGCTCGATGATGCCGCCGCGGAGGCGGAGCACGAGGTGCAGCGTCGACTCCTTCTGGATGTTGTAGTCGGCCAGCGTGCGCCCGTCCTCCAGCTGCTTCCCGGCGAAGATCAGCCGCTGCTGGTCCGGCGGGATCCCTGCGCGCACCCAGCCCACACAGCACCACGAGAATCAGAAAAGCTCGACGGCCGGCCGGCCGGCCATGGCCAAAGAAGGGATCTTTCTATGAGAAAAAGAGAGGAAAGAAAGAAGTGACTGACCCTCCTTGTCCTGGATCTTGGCCTTGACATTGTCGATGGTGTCGCTGCTCTCGACCTCGAGCGTGATGGTCTTGCCCGTCAGGGTCTTGACGAAGATCTGCATCCTGGCTGATGGCGGCGCGAATGGAGCGGCCGGCTGCGCCCGCTTATATAGCGCTGGCTCCCTGGCTGGCTTCGCTCTCCTATCTAGGGTTTCGTGTGGGCTGCTGGGCTTGTTTTTCTATGGGCTGGGACGACGGATGCACATGGCCGCATAACACAGCAGATGGCCTGGTAGCCGGCCCACTGATAGCCACTCTTCCTTGCAAAAAAAAAATCTCAGCGAAAAAAAAGAGAGTTCAACGCATTGGGCATGGCTTTGCTCGTCTGCGGCGATCCATGACGATTGGCCGATGGGGATCCATGACGATTGGCCGACGGGGATCCATGACGATTGGCCGACGGGGATCCGCACCGAGGCACGCCGCCATCGCCGAGCCAGATACAAAGAGGACGAGAGATTAGCATTGATCCTCGTGCACCGGTACGAAATCTATTCAAAAGCAATGAAGACGTCGGTGGTGTTCATCCACCCAGAACTGCCGAGAGGTACGGTGCACGCCGGCGGCGTTCATCCATCTAGGATCAGCGGGAGGTGCACACCACTCCCGGAAGCTACACCGAGGGTTAGTGTTAGATTCATCCACTTGAGCGACAAGTAATTCGGAACGGAGGGAGTACCTAGCATTGAATCGACAAAACACGATCGCAGTCTTGGTTTTTTCTAGAACGCGCAAGAGCTTTGCGTTATTGAGATTGGGGAGCAAATTACAACCTGTCAAGTTATATCGCAAGGAGTGCGCATATCTGCACTTCTTTGCAAAGAATCGGTTTTAGGTGTAAGGTGTTTGGTGATGACTCTAACATCGCTCTTTGGAAGTTGAAAAAAAAAAACATACTACTTCGATGAGATCTGGTCGAAGAAAAATGACGTTGCTTTCGACTTGAGCTAACTATTAGAGGGCCGTATCATCAATTGTACATGAACAGGGCGTTTGGTCTAGTGGTACGATTCTCGCTTCGGGTGCGAGAGGTCCCGAGTTCGATTCTCGGAACGCCCCTTTTTTCTAGTTTCGTGTCCTTTTTTTTACCTCATGGGCCTTTGCCCTTTCCCCTCGAGCCCAACCACTTCCTACGTTTTGTTTGGTGTGGGCTGAGCCTTTTCAACAAGATGAACCGGATGGACAGCAGACAGGCTGTTGAGCTGTTACCATCAACCACTAATTCTCAAAAAAAAAAGGTTACTATCAACAACCACTGGTCTTTTTTTTGTAAAGGACGATTACTCCGGCCTCTGCATCAAAGTGACACATACACCCATACCCACTACTCGCCCCATGGTGTCTACAAAAAAAATACTCTCACTACAAACCGCTAAAAAAGCTAAAAGGGTCCCCTCATGAAAGAAGAACACAAATAAGCAATCACCTGACCTCCATAGAGAAAACATTGGGAGCGTATGTTACTGACTGTGTTTTAGGTCATTGTCTGGTGTTTTTGCTCATGTAAATAACGTAGGAACTTACATCGAGCGCCTAGTTCGTTCTAGGTGTGCGCCGCTGCCGAGCGGGGTGAGTCAACGTGTCTTCGGCACGGGAAAGAAAACCCGACGTAGAGGTACAAAGGAGACACCAGAAATTGGGTCCAGCTTTGAAGATATCGTGGCGAGAAAAACAAGGATGATAACAACTCGTTATAATTTGCTAGTAGTGCTACATGAATGCCCGTGCTCTTAGGGGACAATAACTTTACACATGGGACATTGGTAAGAACATCATTGTAATTCACAACATGTAACTCACATGCAAGTTATGATTGTGTTGTGCTAAATAACTCCTTATTGTTACAATTAAAACAATTTTTTGGTGACTCGTGTGAATACAGTTGTCATCATGGTTCAATCAAAAATAAGTTTATCTCGATGTCTCTGACCAAATGTTGCAGAGGAAAACTTCACATTCGCTGTCCTTATACGCTAGCAGATGTACCAACACCTGCTCATGTCACTTGTGTCCCTCTTATATACACATTGTATACCACATCATGGTTTACATATGTCACCAAGGCCACAAAAGACCTCTCATTTGATAGCACCACAAAAGTCCCCCAAAAATGGGTCTCGATGAGATGAATGCATTTTTTTGCCACCTACACTATGCAATAAATTAAAATGGCACAATAGTTTTTTTTTCAACAGTACACCTCATAATATTCCTCTTAGTAGTATGCTCCTATAAAACCAAATGTCATTAACAAAATAGGTTATGAAGCTAATGCACTGCTGATTGGTCTTAAGTGTTTAAGGGATTTAAACAAGGAACATGTGCAGGTGGAATCGGACTGTGCCGCAGTTGTCGCGGCTGTAAATGCAAAAGAAAGGAACAATGCAAAGTGGTGGACTGCTTATGAGGAAGCAAAGTTGTGTATGCGTGAATTCAGTTTGTGCAAGGTTAGTAAAGTTAGAAGAGAGTGCAACGTGGCCGCACATGAGTTGGCAGCCCATGCTAGAATGCATGGAGATTTTTTTATGCTGGACAACGTGCCACTGGAAATCTTTCATGTAATTCAGAATGATTGTAATTTTGCTATGAATGAATGAAAGAGCTCTCTTTACCCCTAAAAAAAGGTTATGAAGGCTTCATATAAAAGAATATAGTGATACAAAACAAAGAGAAGGAAAACCCAGTTAACCCGCCTATATTAAATATCTCTAAGAGCCTTTTAGATGCTCCCATGAGGCATTGTGTAATGGCTTTACAACAAATGTTGCATCTTGTCTGAATTTTCTGGGTCTTGTATCCTTGAATGATGTGATACAAGCTCATGAGTATCATGAACTTTAGTACACTCAAATGATGAAACAAATTTAATATTCTATTTCTATGTGCATGTGAATACAATTCACAACCACCGAAAAAATTATGGGCTTAAAATAGACTGACCACAACCAGACAAATGAAAAACAATGGGGCAATATTTTTTCCTTACCTTCGTACCTCGGGAACCGAATTCATATTCCATTGTTTCCATGCACCAAACACAACTTAGAGAACGAATCACATTAATGATATGATGATTTGTACCATGGAATTAAAGTTTCTTCATGATGCTGGTACAATTTAAATTGTCAAGCTTAGTGACAAAACAAAAAACACCAAAATGTATCATCCCTTCAGTTGGTGACCTCTTGGAGTTAAGTAAACAACATACTAAGGTAGCCTATATCGCATAACAACTGGAACAATGAAAATAATTAGTACCCAAGTTAATTGATCAAAAACTAATGATATGTGCTATTTTATAATCCACTCCATTCGCTAAAGTTGGAAAAGCAAAACATGGACTATATTGATAAATCTTGTAATAGCTATGTTAGGTGATAGCTTAGAACTACTTAAATTAGCACAATTAATCTAGATAAAATAATAAAATCACCAACTTACTAGTTCTATCTTTTGGTTGCCCATAGATCGCACTTAAATGTCAGAACTAAGCAACGGTTGCTTGCCCAAGTAGTATCGAAATCCTAAGTCTATTTGCGCAGGTGCTATCTGTTTCTCTATCTATCTATATATCTATATATATACTACTTAAAAACAACCTAAGGTTCCAGGTTTCACTCCGTTTTCTCCCCACCACCCCATTATCCAGCCTTGTGCCCGCCAACGATTTTTTTTCATGTTTTTCCAACCCCTTCTAATTTTCATCAAACCAACATTTGTTTACCCAATAAACCACTATTTAATGGTTCAAAAAATAGCTAGAAAATATAAACCCTATAACCAAAACATTATCTTATTTGGTCTTGCTTTGCATCAAGATTTTTCATGTATGACCCTCTTATTGTGTTTAGATATTTTGACCCTGTGGCAATTCATGGGCACATATCTAGTATGTTATATAAATTCATGTAGCTCCTAGATTCCAGTCACCGTTAGTTTAAGAAGTACAAACGACAAACACGTTACATATGCCAGTGTGCGTGTGTTTGTTGCTGGTCGATCAATCAGTCCACATGTTGCCTAGCCTCGATGAAACCATATTCAATTCATCTGAAGGCAAGCCAGGTTTGCTATATGTGTGTTTGCCATTGGACAAGCGGAATATTTGTTTCACGGGCACAAAGACATCAAAAGGATCAAGATCGACACACCTGTGAGAGTGTCCTTGACGGAGGCAAAGGGCATAACTCCAAATTGTTGGCCTTCCACGCGTCCTTGTACCCCATCTTCTCCGCCACACACGTCCTCACCGCAGCCGCCTGCAATGAAGGTGACTCGTCAAATTCTAACAGAGGACACGCCCTTCTCACCTAGTTCACGCCTTCCAGAGATCCAAATATTGAAAGCTGGCATGGTCACGTGGAGGACGACGATGACCGCGACATGAAGTGGGCGAGGTGGAGCTAGCCAACCTTATCCTATGGCCATCCTGTTCATGCATATGTTAAGCTACTGATGAATCCAAAACAAAAATTGATATCTAGCCGAGCCGCTTTAAGCGCACCGTACCATCGCGGGTTGGCGGGCTTGGTCCCCGGTTCCTGCTGATGGCTCCGATGAGAGAGGAAGTGGAGCCGAGTAGACCTCGATTAGGCTCCGTTGAGGGGTTGCTGACTTTGCTTTTCATTGTGGAAGCCGTCTTGGAGCAAATGGATGGAGGGCATAGGTGGAGCAAGGCTGAAAGGCGAGAAAGCGAGAGGGCGAGGTGTCGCCCCTCGCCGCCATGGCCAAGTCTAGCGAGTAAAGAAGAGGTTGGTTGTGTGCCTATAGTGTAGCGTGCAATCGGGTGGGTGGTGAAAGGGCGTGGGTGATTGGCCTCTGACCAATACAAACCTATCCATGTGTTACTGTGGACACTGAGATAGCCTATCCCGGTGTCTACCCACACATGCTTGGTTCAATTCGTTCAGCAACTCTTTCTAAGAGACGACAATGCCAATCGAAAACATCCCCTAGGAAAAGCCTCACCACCTAATGGTCGCCGTAACACTAATGACATCTGTCGACATTCCACCGCATGTTTGCTTAGACGATCATGTACAACTAATGCGTGTAGGGTTGTTGTTGTTGTTGTTGTTTATTACGGTAATCTCCTCTCAGCAATCTTCTTTTTCGATAAAACGAGATAGGATCGCATTCCTTTCCACGCATCGTTGGCAACGAATACATTTCCTCCCAACCGTTTCCACGTCCCCCATTACCTTAAGATCAGAAAATGTAGGGTTTTTCTCGGTGATCATCGACACCGGTAGGGAAAAATGGTTCTGTCACATGTAATGATAAGAGTGTTAGCATCGTTAATGATGAACAAATGAGGGTGTTTGGTCTAGTGGTATGATTCTCGCTTCGGGTGCGAGAGGTCCCGAGTTCGATTCTCGGAACACCCCAATTTTTTCCCCTTCCTCTGGGACTTTTTTTTCCGCTCCTGGGCCTGTCCCCTCCCCCCTCCCCAGCCCGGCCCACGAAGCCCAGCGAAACCTCGAGCTCCACCACATAAGCCAGCAGCCATGGCGGGAATGGGGAAAAGTGGAGCGCGCCAAGATTTTGCCGCCTAGGGTTTCCCCTCCTCCTCCCTCTTCTCCACTGCCGTTCGTCTCACTAGCAGCGGCGCGAGGGATCCATGGCGGGGGAGGCCAAGGAGCCGGAGGCGGCCGCCCAGGGCGAGGGGTCCAAGGCCAAG
>NC_041387.1:4758539-4767739 GCF_002162155.2 Triticum dicoccoides
CCAAGAAGCCTAAGGCGGCTGCGGCCGCCGAGGAGGGGGAGGGGTCCAAGGCCAAGAAGCCTAAGGCGGCTGCGGCCGCCGAGGAGGGGGAGGGGGCCAAGGCCAAGAAGCCTAAGGCGGCGGGCGCGCCGGTGGCGGCGATGGCGGAGGCGGAGGTGGAGGAGCTGCCCAAGGCCATCGTGCGGCGGCTGGTCAAGGACAAGCTCGCCCGGGCCGCGTCCGGCGGCGAGGGGGCAGAGGGAGGGGCCGAGGTCATCGTCAACAAGGACGCCATGGCCGCCTTCGCCGAGGGCGCCCGCATCTTCATCCACTACCTCTCCGCCACGTCCGTCTGCTTCCCCCAACCTCCGTTTCTTCCTCCCCCTGATTCAATCTTGCTCTGGTTGATTCCTGCCAGCAATCCTGATTGGTTCGGTTTGTTGGGTTCAATTACTTGTCGATGGATTCAATTTAAGTATGTAGATCCAACTGATGAATCTGATGCTTGTCTGAAATGTTTTGGGTGTTTTGGGGGAAGACAGCGGTTGTAGTTAATTTCTTAGCATCAGGTTAGCACCGGTTCAGAATCTGCAGTGCTGACATAGCTCTTAAGCCAATTGCTCTGCTGTGTGGCCGAGGGGAGCCGATAGTTTCAGCATAGTATTAGGCTTCTCCCTGTGATGTGATGCTTTTGGGACGATGATACTAACATGAGTGTGATCTTATTTGCAGGGCGAATGATGTGTGCAAGGACGGAAAGAGGCAGACGATCAACGCCGAGGACGTCTTCAAGGCGCTTGATGAGATCGAGTTCCCCGAGTTTGTGGAGCCCCTGAGGACTGCACTGGAAGGTCAGTGTTGTTGTGTTCTCCACTCTGTTACATTCTGCTGTTGCTGCTTTTTGCTCCTCAGCTGTGTTCAGGGGCAACTCTATGTGATAATGCATATGAAGGGGCGCCGTGGCCCAGTGCTTTAGATTGTTGGTTTAAAGAATCTGAGCGCATAAATAGGGGTTGTTAACAACAATGGAATTTCTTTGACTGTTTGATATCCTTGTGAATGAGGAGTTGCATGAATCTGGGATCCGAGAGCATGAGTAGAAGTTGATAATAGCTAAGTATTGTATTTAGACGCAATGGTGTTCAAAATAACATTTGTGGTTATTGGATTAAATCCTTTCTGCATCTGGGTACAATTGATTTAGAAACAAACATGTTCCACCATCCTCTGCCTTTAGTAAGATTTCTCTTACCGTCCATCCTATACAAATTTTCTGTTGCAGTCTTATGTTCTTCAGCTGTGCCCATCAAGTATACATGCTTGGAGTTTATATGCTGCATGGCTAACTCTATGCAATAATGTAAATGAAGTGTGCAATGGCTCGGTGATTTAGATTGTTGGCTTAGAGAATCTGGGGGTGTAAACAGAAGTTGTTAATGACAATGGAATTTCTTTGACTGATGAATATCCTTATCAGTTATGAATTGGGAATTGCATGAATCTGGGATTCGAGAGCATAACTAGAAGTTGATTATAGCTATTGTATTTAGATGCAATGGTGTTCAAAAGAACATTTATGTTTATTGGATTGCACTCAATCCTTTCTGATTCCTCTTACAATCAATTTGGAAACAAACTAGTAAGATTTTTCTACCGTCCATCTTATACAAGCTCTCACCGCCGCCCTTTTGCCCTGTTTCTGTTTCAGAGTTCAGAAGCAGAAACGCAGCCCGGAAGCCAGCATCAGGCAAGAAGCAATCTGAAAAGAAGAGGAAATTGGATAAAGAGGCAGTGCCCGAAGAGCAAAACGGTGCAGCCGATGAAGCCAACGCGGACAAGGATGAGTTTTTCTGACCTTATGATAGGCTGAATCTGAGTCACATTAGCGGGTGTGCTTTCTTAGCAGTATGCCCCTTGTGCTCTGTTTCGCGGTGTCTCTAGATGCAGAACTGTCGTGTACTTGGTATCATGATGTATGGCTTTGTTTCTGTTCCAAACATTGTCAGCTATGCTAGCTAGGTCAAATTGTGAACCTCGTCTTCGTGCTATTTAAATTAACACCTGTGGTGAAATATGTTTTGGGGTTAATGGTAGACATGAATAAGTTGTGGAAGCTGCTGGTTTTCTATGCACAATCTCCAGTGGAATTGCTCACTGCACATCTTTGTTCTGATCTGTCAATGTGTAGTGTCACAAAGAAAGAAAAATATGTTTATAATTTGCCCTGTAAATGCTTGAAACCAAATATATGAACTATGATGCAGCACATAAATCAACATCATAACTGAAATTTGGGGTCTACTCATGATCAGTCTGAAACTTGACTCGATAGCCTGAATATGCAATATAACCTGCGGCTTTCAGTGAGTTTCTCAGATTGACACAGGAATCTCTCTAATGATATGCAATATAAGCTGTTGTTTCTCTATGTACAATCTCTAGTGGACCTGCTCATTGCACATCTTGTTCTTCTGATATGAAAATTAAGTACATGCTTAACCTGTCAATGTGTACTGCCGTAAACAAAGAAAAACATACTACTACCTCCATGTGTACTGCCGTAAACAAAGAAAAACATACTACTACCTCCGATAAAAAATAAAGATATGGCTGACACTTATTTTGGATCGGAAGGAGTATTTGATTTGCCATGAAACTGCCTGAAAACAAAGATATGGACGATGGTGCAGCACACACATATCAGCATCATAACTTAAAGTGAGGTCTATTTATGATCATCCTGAAACTCGGCCCGAATAGGCTGAATATGCACAACGAAACATAGGTTTCAGTGAGCTTCCCAGATTCACACAGGAAAGTTACTTCGAACATGAACTGAAAACAGGACCAAAGTTGAACATGAACTGAAAACATTCTCAGAGTTCAGACTTGGCAGGCCTAGTCTGCTGCTGTTGAAAGCTGCCTGTATAACCATATATATCGCCGATCAAGTCCAGAGCTCAAATCCAACCACCAGCTACAAGTAAATGTGGACTTTCCGAGGTATCTTGCACAGAAATAGTGCTTATAATTAACTCATTCAAATGTCTGCTTGTAAATAACTGTAGCACCATCTACTTCTAATATAAAGTTCGCTCCTGCCACTTACTCGAAAACAAGAAATAGAACTTGTACAGTCATGGTATGAAAACTATCTGACCAGCGGAAAAACAGTATAACTCGCAAGGCATTGAAATATCCTCTAATTCAGTCCGAACGCCATTTCGCAACAACTCTTTCTGCTGCAGACATTCTGGCTCTTTCTTTGACAGGCGCTGCAGCCACCACTTCGGCGTCGTCTACAGGAGTTGGTTTCGGCCTGGAAGCGGGCGCCGACATGGCCCGAGAAACACAATAAGCCGCAAAGGTGATTGCGCGCCGTATCTGCCGCAGCACGACCAGCAACGGATAGACGGCAGCTCCCAGAAGCACGTTGAAATTCGCGATGAGGAAGACCTGCAATGCAAAGTTGAGCAAGTGTTAGCACTACTATATAAGTATGTTTTACAGAAAGGACTAGATATAGTAACACAGGACATTCCCCGCTTACCGCCGCGATAATGCCGAGGATCGTCAGAACGGTCTGCTTCACCGCGTCCCAGAAGCCTCCGCTGCTAAACCACCTGAACCAACCACCATCTCCTCCTCCTCCTCCAGACCTTCCCCTGCCACCACCACCGCCAACGGCAGCAGGAGCAGGACCACCACGCCAGTCTCTTTGCCGCCTTGTAGGACCCCCATGTCCCGAACCCCGTCTTTTTCTGGTCGTATGCACTCTCCAGCCCTATCCTAGCTTCATCCTGCAGGAAAGTACACAACTGGTTATGTTAATATTTTTGTTCCTCTTGATTGTCTAACCATGGAAGATACAAGTAACACTAGATTCTCGCAGGAATAAATGTCAATTTTATACTTATCGAGATTGTAGCCCAACAATGCCTATCATAGATCAAAGTGGGCAGTTTGATAGTACTTAACAGTGTACAGTTCAGAACAATCTCGGTTGTCTGCAACCATCAAATCTCAACCAACAAGGTCAAAACATGGTACTTGCAGGAACAGTATCATCCCAATTCGATTTGTCTATGTTCTTACACAAGATTAAAAACAAAACATCACACAGAAATCCAGCATCTGAATGTGTCCCAACGTTAGCCTCAACTGACAACTCAACGCAGGATTAAGAACTGAATTCTAGCTACAGTTTCAGCAGCATTTAGCAGGTTAACACCTTGCACTCGCCAGCCAAAGGCATCAGCCCAAAATCTGAACCCAGAGCAAATCTAAAACCCGGACAGATCTTGCTCGCGGAAGATGATTGGTCTAGTAAAGAGACGGGCGCCACGAGTACCTGCTTCCGGCGGCCGGCGCCGGTACCGGAGAAGAGGCAGTAGGCGCGGCCAGAGCCGGGACCCCGCCCGATGGCAAGGCATCCGGAGAGAGAGCGGGATGGGACGGCGGCGGAGAGGGCGGCGTCGCGGCGGGGCGCGCGGAGGCGGAGCAGAGGAGGCGGGCACGGAGGAGGCGCGAGGGACATGGCTAATCTGAAGCTCCGGGCTATGGCTTTCTTGGCTGGCTACTGAGCCTGCTCTCCAGTCTCTAGCACATGGGTCCCACACAAGATTAGGGCTTGTTGTTTTTCACTAATTTTTTTAGGGCAAAAACAAAATCTGTTCATGAAAAAAGAAACTCTGTTAGGACATGTACAACCGTCAGCTTCCAAAAAAACAGGCGGCAAAAAACTGGCTGATGGCAAAGATCACATTTACCATCAGCCACTTCTTTGCCGTCTGCTAGCAGACGTCAAAAAAGCTTTGCCGTCAGATAGCGGACGACAACCGACTTGGACTAGGAAACTTGTGATCTAAGGAACAATCTAACATCCCCCCGCAGTATCAACGGGAGGCTCGATGACGTTGCCATTGAAACGTATGTCTTGAAATGGCTTAGTAGCAAGTCCTTTGGTGAAGATGTCAGCAAATTGGAGCCATAGTAGCAACATGGAGCACCCGAACTTGTCCAAGAGCCATCTTCTCATGAACAAAGTGAATATCAATCTCAATATGTTTGGTCCGGCGATGCTGAACAGGATTCCCAGACATGTAAACAGTTGAAATATTATCACAATATATAATAGTAGCCTGCTCAACCGGTCGGTGCAGTTCTGAGAGCAACTGACAAACCCAAATAGTATCAGCGACAGCATGTGCCACAGCACGGTACTCAGCTTCAGCGGATGAGCGAGAGACCGTAACCTATCTTTTCGAGGACCAAGAAATCAAATTGTTACCGAAAAAAACACAAAATCCGGATGTGCATCGTCGAGTGTCTGGACAACCAATCCAGTCTGCATCAGAGTATGTGGTGAGAGAATGAAGAATGGACGTATTGATGTGAAGACCATGATCAAGAGTACCTTTCAAATACGTAAGAACACGATTTGACATGACTATAATGTGGAAGCCGTGGATCATGCATATGGAGACATGCTTGTTGAACATCAAAGGAAATTTTAGGATGAGTGATAGTGAGATATTGGAGAGCCCCGGTTAAACAACGATACATAGTAGGATCATGGAAAGGTTCACCGTCAGCTGATAGTTTGAAACTGGTATCAATAGGGGTGCGAGAGGACTGATAGTCAAGCATACCGGCATGATTAAGAAGATCAAGAGTATACTGACGTTGGGAAAGAAAAAGGCCAGAAGAATCACGAAGAACAACAATGCCCAAAAGTGATGAAGAATACCAAGATCAGTCATAGAGAATTCAGAACGAAGAAGGGTAATAATGTGATCTAAAAAGGTTTGAGAAGATGCTGAGAGAATGATGTCTTCTACATAAAGAAGGAGGTAGGCAGCTTCAGAGTTGTGGTGGTACACAAAGGGAGAAGTGTTAGAAAGTGAAGGAGTGAAACCTATCGTTTGGATGAAAGAAGAGAAACACTGAAACCAGGCTCGTGGAGCTTGTTTGGAGCCATAAAGGGATTTTGGAGAAGACATACATGATTTGGATAGGAGGGATTTTCAAAACCAAGAGGTTGCTGGCAATAAATGGTCTCTTGAAGAGAACCATGGAGAAAAGCAGTTTTTACATCTAGTTGATGGATGGGCCATGCGGAGGAAACATCGATGCTAAGAACGGTACGAATGGTGCTGTGCTTGACAACAAGAGAGAATGTCTCATCATAACTAATGCCATGTTGTTGAGAGTAACCACGATAGACCCAGCGGGCTTTATAGCGTGAGAGGCTCCAGTCAGAGTGGAATTTTTGGCGAAGGACCCATTTGCCAGAGATGACATTTGTATTGGAAGGATGAGGAACTAACTGCCAAGTATTGTTTTCAAGTAAAGCATCGTATTCTTCTTGCAAGGCAGTAGCCCAATTCAGATCAAGAAGAGCAGGGATTGAAGAGAGAGAAAGGTGGTAGCATGTAGGTTGAGGCGATCTTTTGGCTGACGAAAACCAGATTTGGCGCGAGTACGCATGCCATCATCATTGACAGGGGCGAAGGTGGGAACAACATGAGCTGGTAGCATGGAAACGGGGGTTTCCGATGTAGGAGAAGATGCAGACAGTGGGTTGGGTGGCGGCGGGTTGGGTGGTGTTGGGATGTTTGGTTGTGGGTTGGAGGGTGGCGAGTTGGGTGGTGTGTGTGGGTATTTGGTGGAGGGTTGGATAGTGGCGAGTTGGGTGGTGTCTGGATGTTTGGTGGCGGGTTGGGTAGTGGTGGGTTGTTTGAGGGCGGGTTGGGTGGTGCTGCCGCAACAGTAGGTGCGGCAGGTTGGGCTGCCGTGAAAGGAGTGTAGAGGTGGAAGGGACGGGGAGAAGAGGTGGCAGCGGAGGTAGGGATGATTGATGGTGTGTCAGTGCGTTGAGCAGAAGAAAAAATATGTTCGGCAAATGTAACGTGGCGAGACACGTGTACCCGTCCAATGTGTAAGTCAAGAGAGTGATACATTCATTTTGCATCATGTTTTTCTACTGTTATTTATAGTATTTTGATGCATAATAATGCTTTTGGGAGTAATTCTAATGCCTTTTCTCTCATAATATGCAAGGTTTGCACAAAGAGGGAGAATACCGGCAACTGTAATTCTGGACCTAAAAAAGCTACTTCAAGTCACCTATTCTGCACAACTCCAAATGAGCTGAAACTTTATGGAGTTTTTTTATGGAATATATGAAAAATAATGGAGAAAATAACTACCGGAGGGGGGCCACCTAGTGAGCATAATACACCAGGGTGCCCTGGGTCCCCAGGCGTGCCCTGGTGGGTTATGCTCAGCCCAACCAGCTCTAGTGCCCCTCTTTTGGTATATACGTCATTTTACCCTAAAAAAATAGGAGGAGGACTTTCGGGACGAAGCGCCGCCGTCTCGAGGCGGAACTTGGGCAGGAGCTTTTGCCCTCCGGTGGAGCGATTTCCGCCGGGGAAACTTCCCTCCCGTAGGCGGAAATCATCGTCATCGTCATCACCAACAACCCTCTCATCTCGGGGAGGCCAATCTTCATCAACATCTTCAACAATAGCATCTCCTCTCAAACCCTAGTTCATCTCTTGTGTTCAATCTTTGCACCGGAACCTTAGATTGGTACTTGTGAAGGGCTAGTAGTGTTGATTACATCTTGTAGTTGATTACTATATGGTTTATTTGGTGGAAGACAAAATGTTCAGATCCTTTATGCAAATTTAATACCCCTCTGATCTTGGGCATGTTTATCATTTTTGAGTAGTTACTTTTATCCTTGAGGCCATGGGATAAATCATGTTGCAAGTAATCATGTGAACTTGATATGTGTTTGATATTTGGATGATATGTATGTTGTGATTCCCTTAGTGGTGTCATGTGAACGTCAACTACATGACACTTCACCATATTTGGGCCTAAGGGAATGCATTGTGAAGTAGTTACTAGATGATGGGTTGCTAGAGTGACAGAAGCCTAAACCTTAGTTTATGCGCTACTTCGTAAGGTACCGATTTAGATCCAAAAGTTTAATACTATGGTTAGATATTTATCTTAATACTTTTCTCGTAGTTGCGGATGCTTGCGAGAGGGTTAATCATAAGTAGGAGGTTGTTCAAGTAAGAATAGCACGTAAGCACCGGTCCACCCACATATCAAAGTATCAAAGTATCGAACATGAATCAAGCTAGCATGGTGAAAGTGACTAGATGAAATTCCCGTGTGCCCTCAAGAATGCTTTGCCGATTATAAGAAACCACTTTGGCTTGTCCTTTGCCACAAAAGGATTGGGCTACCTTGCTTCACTTATTGTTACTTTTGCTACTTGTTACTTGTTACAACTATCTTGCTATCAAACAACTTGTTACCGCTATTTTAGTCACTACTAGGAAAAAGCCTAGTAGTAGCGCGGGTTAAAAGCTAGTAGTAGCGCGGGTGCCTGCGCTACTACTACGGTGCTACAACTAACTAGTAGTAGTAGCGCGGTGCATCCCGCGCTACTAGTACGTGTGTTAGTAGTAGCGCGGGTTCGACACACCCTACTACTAACTATCTGTAGTGTGTGTCTGTGACCCGCGCTACTACTATTAATTTCCAGCGATGACAAGGGTCGCCGGAGGTCCGGACGGGCAGCGGAGACCAGATCCAACAACGGCTGTTGTAGAGGTATTGACGGTGTGAGGGTCCTCTTCACGGCCAAGGCAGAGAGCTCCTTGTTGGCATGTCGATGATGTCCGCAGGCATGGGCATGGGAGGTGATTAAAATCAGAGGGACATGGAGAGGGAAAAAGAGAAACAAGGAAGAAAGGAATGAGATGGAGGGCGCACCGGGGCTTGTTGCCGGTGGTGAGGTGGTCCGACGTGGTCGCATGGAGATGCGGGGAAGACCGGCGAGCTTCGGGACGCCGGCGGCGCGAGGCTACCTCCCTCTTTTGGTGCCATGAAGGAGGAGGCATGCGATGCGAGGAGGTGAACTCGTTGGGCGCCATGGAGGAGGAGGTGTGCAGCCCCATGGGAGAGCCTATGGAGAGAGGGGGGAGAGTGAGGGAGAAAGGAGGGATTCGGCCGAGGATATGGGGATTTCACCTATCTTGTACTTACTAGTAGCGAGGGGTATAAACCTGCGCTACTACCAAGTTCATAGTAGTAGCGCGGTTTTATAACCCTCGCTACTACAATGTCATGTCCCCGTGGGGCACGGTAAAGGCCACTTAGTAGTAGCGAGGGTTATAAACCCACACTACTACTAT
>NC_041387.1:4767980-4830286 GCF_002162155.2 Triticum dicoccoides
AAAAACCCACGCTACTAGTAAGTAGCAGTAGCGAGGGTTATCAACCCATGCTACTAGTAAGCGTCTGCCTATAAGCTTTTCCCTAGTAGTGAGTGCTTGCAGAAATTACCTTGTTGAAAACCACTTGTCATTTCCTTCTGCTCCTTGTTGGGTTCGATAGTCTTACTTATCGAAAGGACTACGATTGATCCCCTATACTTGTGGGTCATCAAGACTCTTTTCTGGCGCCATTGCCGGGGAGTGAACTGCTCTTGGTAAGTGGAAATTGGTAAGGAAAATTTATTGCTATGTGCTGGAATTTATTATCACTTGCTACTATGGAAAACAATCCTTTGAGGGGTTTGTTCGGGGTATCTTCACCTCGACCGGAACCACAATTAATTACCCCTCAACCTATTGCACCTACTAAAAATATTGGCTATGAAATTCCTTCGGGTATTATAGAACAACTGCTAGCTAACCCTTATGCAGTAGATGGAACTGCACATCCTGATATGCATTTGATATATGTGGATGAAGTTTGTGGATTGTTTAAGCCTGCAGGTTTACCCGAAGATGAAGTTAAAAAGAAGGTCATCCCTTTATCTTTGGAGGGAAAGGCATTGGTATGCTATAGGCTATGGGATGATATTGGATCTTGGAACTGGAATCGATTGAAATTGGAATTTCACCAAAAAAAATTATCCTATGCATCTAGTTCATCGTGATCGGAATTATATATATAATTTTTGGCCTCGTAAAGGATAAAGTATCGCTCTAGCTTGGGGGAAGCTTAAGTCAATGTTATATTCATGCCCCAATCATGAGCTCTCGAGAGAAATTATTATTCAGAACTTTTATGCTCGCTTTCTTGTAATGATCAAACCATGCTCGACACTTCTTGTACTAGTTCTTTTATGAGGAAGACTATTGAATTCGGGTGGGATCTCTTATAAAGAATTAAACGCAACTATGAAGATCAGGAACTCGACGAAGGTAAATAGTCAGGTATTAAGCTTGAGTATGATTGTGTTAAATCTTTTATGAATACCAATGCTTTTCAAAAGTTTAGCACTGAATATGGACTTGAATCTGAGATAGTAGCCTCTTTTTGTGAATCATTTGCTACTCATGTTGATCTCCCTAAGGAGAAGTGGTTTAAATATCATCCCCCTAGTAAAGAAGAAATTAAAGAACCAACAATAGCCAAGGAGGAAACTATCATTGATAATGTTGACCCAGTTGTTCCTACCACTTCCATTGAAAAACCTCCTTTCCCTGTTAGGATAAAGGAACATGCTAAGGTTTCAACTATGGTTCGCAAAAGTGATATTAAAGCACCTAAACCTTCTGAACAACTTAAGGCAGAACCTAGTGTTGCTATGGTTAAATATCTCTTGGAAGAAAATATTGATGGGAATGTTATTTACTTCTGTGGTGAAACTGCTAGAATTGCTAAACCTGTTGGAAAAGATAAACATAGACTAGTTGTTGACATGCCTGCCGTCTCAGTTAAAATAGGACACCATTGTTATCATGGTTTATGTGATATAGGTGCTAGCGTAAGTGCTATTCCTTTTACTTTATATCAAGAAATTATGGATGAAATATCACTCGCTGAAATAGAAGACATAAATGTTACTATTAAACTTGCTAATACGGACACCATCACACCACTTGGGATTGTTAGAGATGCTGAAGTCTTGTGTGGGGAAACAAAATATCCTATTGATTTTCTTATACTTGGTTCCCCACAAGATGACTTTTGTCCCAATATCTTTGGTAGACCTTTCTTGAACACCGTTAATGCTACTATAGATTGTCATAAACAAACTGTCAGTGTTAGTTTTGGTGGTGATTCTCATGAGTTTAATTTTTCCAAGTTTAATAGAAAACATCATAAGAAAGAATTGCCTAATAAAGATGAAATAATTGGTCTTGCTTGTATTGCCGTGCCTCCTACTGATCCTTTAGAACAATATTTGCTAAACCATGAAAATGATATGCATATGCATGAAAGAAACGAAGTAGATAACATCTTCTTTGAACAACAACCTCTGCTTAATCACAATTTGCCTATTTAAACTCTAGGAGGCCCTCCTCCACCTAAAGGTGATCCTGTGTTGAAACAATTGCCTGATACTTTGAAATATGCTTATCTTGATGAAAATAAGATATATCCTGTTATTATTAGTGCTAACCTTTCAGAACATGAAGAAGAAAGATTATTGAAAGTTCTAAAGAAGCACCGAGCTGCTATTGGATATACTCTTGATGATCTTAAGGGCATTAGTCCCACTCTATGTCAACACAAGATTAATATGGAACCTGATGCTAAACCCGTTGTTAATCACCAACGCGGGTTGAATCCTAAAGTGAAAGTAGTGGTAAGAACTGAAATATTAAAGCTTCTGGAAGCAGGTATAATCTATCCCATAGCTGATAGTAGATGGGTAAGCCCCGTTCATTGTGTCCCCAAGAAAGGAGGTATCACTATTGTTCCTAATGATAAGAATGAACTTATTCCACAAAGAATTGTCACTAGCTATAGAATGGTAATTTATTTCAGAAAATTAAACAAAGCAACTAGAAAAGATCATTACCCTCTACCTTTTATTGAGCAAATGCTAGAAACACTCTCTAAGCACACACATTTTTCCTTTCTAGATGGTTATTCTGGTTTCTCTCAAATACCTTTTTCACAACCTGATCAAGAGAAAACCACTTTTACTTGTCCTTTTGGAACTTATGCTTATAGACGTATGCCTTTTGGTTTATGCAATGCACATGCTACCTTTGAAAGATGTATGACTGCTATATTCTCTGATTTTTGTGAAAAGATTGTTGAGGTTTTCATGTATGATTTTTCTATTTATGGAACTTCTTTTGATGATTTCTTGAGCAAACCTTGATCAAGTTTTGCAGAGATGTGAGCAAACTAATCTTGTCTTGAATTGGGATGAGTGCCACTTTATGGTTAGTGAAGGTATTGTCTTGGGTCATAAAATTTCTGTACGAGGCATTGAGGTGAATAAAGCTAAAGTTGATGCAATTGAGAAAATGCTATGTCCTAAAGATATCAAAGTTATTCGTAGTTTCCTTGGTCATGCTGGTTTCTATAAGAGGTATATTAAAGACTTCTCTTAAATTTCTAGGCCTATTACAAATCTTTTTAAAAAGGATGTTCCATTTGTTTTTGATGATGATTGTGTAGAAGCCTTTGAAACACTTAAGAAAGCCTTAACCACTGCACCTATTGTTCAACCACCTGATTGGAACTTGTCTTTTGAAATTATGTGTGATGCTAGTGACTATGCTATTGGTGCTGTTCTAGGACAAAGAGTTGATTAAAAAAATTAAATGTCATCCATTATGCTAGCAAAACTCTAGACAGTGCTCAAAGAAATTATGCTACTACTGAAAAATATTTTTTAGCAGTTGTGTTTGCTTGTGATAAACTCAGATCTTATATTGTTGATTCCAAAGTAACTGATCACACCTATCACACTGCTATAAAATATCTTATGGAAAAGAAAGATGCTAAACCTAGACTCATTAGGTGGGTTCTCTCGCTACAAGAATTTGATTTACATATCACTAATAGGAAAGGAGTTGAGAACCCCGTTGCTGATAACTTGTCTAGGTTAGAAAATGTTCTTGATGACCCACTACCAATTGATGATAGTTTTCCTAATGAACAATTAGCTGCAATAAATGTTTCTCATAGCACACCTTGGTATGCTGACTATGCTAATTTTATTGTTGCCAAATACATACCACCTAGTTTCACCTACCAACAAAATAAAAATTCTTCTATGTTTTAAGACATTACTTTTTGGATGACCCACATCTTTATAAAGGAGGAGTAGATGGTATTATTAGACATTGTGTACCTAGGCATGAACATGAACAAATCCTATGGAAATGTCACTCCGAAGCTTATGGAGGACATTATGCGGGAGATAGAAGTGCTCATAAGGTATTGCAATCTAGTTTTTATTGGCCTACTCTCTTGAAGGATGCTCGTAAGTTTGTTTTATCTTGTGCTGATGTCAGAGAATTGGTAATACCGGTAAGTGTCAAGAAATGCCTATGAATTATTCACTTGCTATTGAACCATTTGACGTTTGGGGTTTTGATTATATGGGACCATTCCCTTCCTCTAATGGGTATACTCATATTTTGGTTGCTGTTCATTACATTACTAAGTGGGTAGAGGCTATTCCAACTAGCAGTGCTGATCACAACACTTCCATTAAAATGCTTAAAGAAGTTATTTTTCCCTAGTTTTGGAGTCCCTAGATATTTAATGACTGATGGTGGTTCACACTTTATTCATGGTGCCTTCCTAAAAATGCTTGCTAAGTATGATGTTAACCATAGAATTGCATCACCCTATGATCCTCAATCTAGTGGTCAAGTTGAACTTAGCAATAGAGAAATAAAATTGATATTACAAAAAACTGCCAATAGGTCTTGAAAGAATTAGTTTATGAAATTAGATGATGCACTTTGGGCCTACAAAACAACTTATAAAAATCCTATGGGTATGTCTCTCTATAAAATGGTCTATGGATAAGCTTGTCATTTGCCTCTTGAGTTAGAACATAAAGCATTTTGGGCAATCAAAGAACTCAATTATGATTTCAAAATTTCCGGTGAAAAGATGTTATTTGATATTAGCTCACTAGATGAATGGAGAACCCAAGCTTATAAAAATGCCGAACTATTTAAAGAAAAATTTAAAAGATGGCATGATAAAAGTATTTCAAAAGCGGGAATTTAAAGTGGGAGAATATGTTCTTTTGTACAACTCTCGTTTGAGATTCTTTGCAGGAAAACTTCTCTCTAAATGGGAAGGACCTTATATCATCGAAGAGGTTTATCGTTCTGGAGCCATCAAAATAAATAATGCCGAAGGTACTAACCCGAAGGTGGTCAATGGTCAAAGTATTAATACTATATCTCAGGTACACCCATTAAAGTTGAAAGCAATATTATTCAAACCATGACACCGGAGGAACACATAAGGGAAACCTTTCGGAACATCCCGGAATTGTTAAAAACCCTGTTCAAGAATTCATCCGATTAACCAGTTAACTTGCCAATTAATCCCTACTCGTAGGGTCACCGAGTAGCCAATAAACCGATAAATTGTCTGATTAACCGATTAAATGGCCGATTAACTTGCCGATTAGCCAATTAATCCCCTACTCACCAGCCAACCGAGCAGCTACCAGTTAACGATTTCCTCAACAATGGTTAAAAATAGGAGGTACATGATACGATAAGTAAACAGACTCCAAAAAATTTGCAAAAATATTTTTTATCAGTTTTGGAATATTACAGAAAATAGGAAAAATAAGAAACAACCAGTAAGGTGTCCGAGGAGGGCATAATACACCAGGGCGCGCCTAGGGGCCCAGACGCGCCCAGGTGGGTTATGCCCACCTCGAGAACCTTCCCGACTCCATTTTGCTTCCGTTCTGCTTGTTTCCCAAGAAAAAAAAATCTATATATACTACTCAAACGTATTGACCACCGTACCGCAAAGAAATCTCCTGTTCTTCTTTCTCGCTATTTTTCTGTCAGATCCAACAAGGCCAGGCATCATGTCTTCCCCCTCTTCTAACAACAAGGAATGAGATGCTTGGTTGATGAAGATAGAACTCAAGAGGAAGGAACCCTAGGAAGTCATCTAGGAGATCAAGGACAAGGAGGCTGCAGTGGATCAAACTCAAAGGGAAGAGCAAGCTTCACCGTGGGAGGAAGAAGAAGATATCCTTAAACCCTACTATGATCATCTTACCCCTACTGAAATCGAAGCCTTTCGGATCATGAAAACGGTTCGTATGCAAAATAAATATCCCACTCTTGAAAATATTCAGCTACAAGAGCACATCATCGCCCTCAAGAGCGTCATCCGTAGACATGAGATTCTCCTAATTAAGCTGGAAGTGTGGAATTGCACCATCACCTTCATCATCTTCACCACCAAAGGAGGATTGAGTATTGGGTATGGGAACTCCCCTTGGCTTGAGCCAAGCTTGGGGGAGGTGCCCCGGTATCGTATCACACCACTATCTTTGCTTTTATCTGCTTTAGTTCGATCCTTAGTTTTCCTATGATTTAGTTGAATAAAAAGTTTAGTTCGATCCTTTCTGTTCGAGTGCTTTCCTAGTGATCTATCTTTGTAATCGTGTGTGAGAGATATAATAAAGTTAGTTCAAGTTTTCCTTTCTTTAATTTTTCTGTTGCAATCAAAATAAATGAAAAGAAATAAATGAATAAAGATCATATGCTAATGATTAATGACATCACATAAGGAAGAGTATAAGTAGTAAAATATGTTCACTACTAGGGAAAACCTTATACACAGAAACTTACCAGTAGCGCGGGCTAAAAAGAAGCGCTACTACAATTTACCACTAGGGCGTGTGAAATAAACGCGCTGCAGCTAAGTTTGTAGCAGTAGCGCGTCTCACGAAAGAAGCGCTACTACTACAATTCCCCTACTGTTCTCGACAGGCTAGAAATAGTAGTAGCGTGCTTAGGAAAAGCGTGCTGCTGCTAAGACTATTGTAGTAGCGTGTTTTACGCGGAAAACGCTACTGCTAAGGAAAGGAAAATAAAATGAATAGAAAATTAAATGAAAAATGAAAGAAATAGGAAAAGAGGAAGGAAAAAAAGAAAATGTGAATGAAAATAAATGAAAAATAAAAATAAAGGAGAAAGGCGTAGCAGCAGCGGGCTTTCAGGACACGCGCTATAGCTATCTTAGCAGTAGCGATTGTTGTCATCCAGTGCTATAGCTAATTTAGCTATTGCCAACGTAGCAGTAGCACTTTTCCTGGAACGTGCTACTGCTACTTTTGACTTAACCACGCGCGGTTCTTCTTCCCCATGGCCACTTCCCCCAAATCGAAGTTGCGCCTCTACTGTCGCCGCCGTCGTCGCCCGGGCACCGCGCACGCTCTCCCATCGCCCTCCGCACACCGTCGATGCAGCTCCGACCCCGACCTCGATGCCGCCACGACCCCGACCTCGACACCGCCCCAACCCCGACCTCGACGCCCCCTACATCACCGCCAGCCGCCGTGCGCCCGCCGCCCCGACCCTGACCCCGTCGCCGACCTCGACGCCGCGTGCCCCTCTCCCTAACTCTGTCGGCGCCCGAGGTGAGCACGCCCTCCTCCTCCTCCCCTGCCTCTGCCTAGCTAGGGTTCTTAGGGTTAAATTTTAGAATCCAACTAATTAGTTAGGGTTCATCAAATTAGATGCTAATTAGGGTAATAGTTGTTAAATAGAATTAGTTTTAGAGTTCATCAAATTAGTTAGGGTTGAATCTTAGAGTTCATCTAACTAGTTTTTTTTACTGTTTTTAGTAAGTATTTAATAGAATTAGTAAGAAAATTAATAGAACTAGTTGAACTAGTTTATTTTTAGTAAGAACTAGTTGAATTAATAGAACTAGTTTATTTTTAGTAAGAAAATTAATAGAATTAGTTGAACTAGTTTATTTTTAGTAAAAACTAGTTTATTTTTATTTATAGTAAGTGCTTAATTGAACTAGTTGAATTAATGCAACTATTTTATTTTTAGTATGAAAATTAATAGAACTAGTTTACTTTTTTAGTTAAAGCAATTATTCCCGCATCGACGTCGACGATGCCTATCCCGCATCCTCGTCGTCGACTCGGCGTAGGAGGCCTGCTTGATCAGAGGGGCCATGTCCGAGACTTGGCTCCGCCGGGTTGGTACTGGGATGTGTTACCTTACAGAAGGCGCAGCTTGGTGAGGAGCCAGCCCGTCGTTGACCCGAACCTTCTTTGGTGGCGGTCGCGTGGGCCACTGATGGTGCGGAGGCTTGAGGACCCCGTGGAGGTGGTATGTCACCGTGTCAGCGAAGAGGACGAGCACGTCCGTCGCTACATGGTTGCGTTGGAGGGTAGGTTCTCCAATACCTGGCAGGTTCTTCAAGGAACTCACTGGAGCTATGATCCTGTGATGGTTCCTTATCTTTGGGTGTCCACCGCCCGGGCCGATACCCGTCGTTCGCTAGGGTTTTAGCTGTATTAGTGAGGTTAAATGTATGAGACTATTCGAGATGTATTAGTGATAATATTCGACAATGTACGGACGGAAGAGATGATTTAGTTTTGCTTATTGAATGCATGCTTTTGAATACTAATTTATTTTATGATCTAGTTTTCTTATTGAATGCTCAAATTGGAGAACTACTCCTATTTTGAATGCTCAAATTGGAGAGCACTATTTTGAATACTTTTTTTTGCAGCCAAATCTCCATGTTGTCGCCGCCGTCATCCCCGTCATAGGCCCCCTCTGACTTCGAGGTGAGACTAGCCAAATCTCCATGTCAATATGAGTCCTATAAGATATTTTGAAATGTTTTTGTTCATATTTTCAACCATTGAAATGCAATGACCATCAAGTTTGAATGCAATGACCATCAAGTTTGAATGCAAATAGGATATGTGCTTGCTCAAGTGGCCATGTTTGCAGGTAACATGTCTGAGTGGCCTATGTTTTGCCAGAGTGTTGATTAATTTTTGTTCCGGCAAATTTCAGGCGCTCGATATGCCCTTTTTAGCAAAGGTCATGCCGGATTTTCCCGTGAATTTTGGCATGACTTGTGCTAGAATATGTAGGAAATAGCGAGTGGCTTGGATTTTCTAGAAAGATAATTAAACGACATTTCAGGTTGACTTTAAGTCTATCGAGGCTCCATACATGACAATCAAAAAATGAGTGAGGGAGAAAGTCTGCACCATATATGAGAGAGGAAGAAACCCGATTGTTGTTGTGGGGGTCGTTTCTCTTTCTTCTCCTTGTGCTAGACCTTTGTTAGGCACTAGGGGAAGGAGGAGTAACGACCATCACCGACGGTTGAAAAATCAGTGAGGGAGTGTGTCCACCATATATGAGAGAAGAAGAATGCCGACAGTTGTCATGGGGGTCGCTTCTCCTTCGTTCCCGTGTGCTAGACATTTTGGTTTAATGCACTCGGGGACGAAGGGAGGAGCGACCATCACCAACGGTCGAATATATACACCACTTGAGCTGAGAGTTTTCAAAAAAAAAAAGACTCGACGGACCGATAGTCAACCCAGGCTGAATAATAATGATCTAATTTAGTTTTTGTAGTACATATATTGATTTTTCAAAGTTTAATCTTTGAATTATGAACATAGGAAATGTCATCGGACGAAAGTCTTGCTGAGTGCTCCTGGTGCGGCGACAACCGGGGTTCTGCGACACGCCTCACTTGGTAGAAGGTCGGTGCTTCAGCATTAAGCTCCAGGAGGCCTTCGATGTTGAAACGATATGCTACGACGCAAAGTGTTTTTTCGTAATTAAGCTCGACTTCTACTACTTCAACGTGTAATTTTCGTCTTTTACAATTCGACTAGCTTATCCCACATCATGCAAGACGCTATGTCTTGGAGAGGATGTATTTTGAAGATCATGAGAGTATGGAAACAAAGAAAATTAACCTAAGGACCCATCATGGTATGGATTTTGAGGTAAATCTATACAATTCCGAGAGTGTATCCCATTTTGGTTGCCCAGATTGGGAAACACTTCGCAAGATGTATGATTTTCAAGAGGGTATGCTTGTTACCATGGATCTTGGTGATCCTGGCATCAAGAAAGACAATTTGGACATTTGGGTCCTTGTTGATACGCTTCCAATTCTACCGCTATGTGAGTTTCTCAAACATAGTTATTAAGTAATTTATATTGTTTATTTCAAAATAGTTGACAACTTATTTCCATTGACAGAATGTGCGGAAGATGGTAGACAGAACCTACTACACCGATGGTTCTGAGTTAACTTATCAGGAGAAAAATCATCTAGTCGCATTTTGTACTGATCTTGAGAATTACAATATGTATTATCAAACTCCTCCACATTATGGTCAATATGTGCCACTAGTGCACGTGTTGAACTATGCTAACATCCATGGAGATGTCATGGTAAGATTTTTAGTATTATGACATTTGTGCATCTTTTGCATAAATTCTTCTAAAACTGAACTACATTGCTAACTACGAAGTTATTACTATGTTTTCAATAGATAATCCCAGAGGAGTGTGTGCCTCATATGATGTTTCAGAAACGCCGCCTTGATGTTTTGAATATACAACCAGGTCATCCTATGAATCACTCCTGTTCATATCGGATTTCTAAAACCAATGAAGACATGACATCAAAGATTGGAAAAAAATGTATGATCACTCGTAGGGAGGTACTTGGAAGCAACATTAGGCGAAGGGCAAGAATTGGAGACAGGATGATCTCCATTCTCCATATTGGAGAGTCAGGTCCTGTCTTGTTTTATGCTATTTTACCTAAGAGAACCTAGTAGGTCCTATGAGAGAGAATTAGGTCATAGGTACAATGTGTTATTATGTGGTACAACGTGTTAGAGTTGATGATGATGAGGAGTTGTGATTATGACTACTGACCAACTTGCTATATGATGTCTCATTGATAAAAATGATGGTCATGAGGAGGTGTTATATGACAACGATGTATTATGATGATAAGTTGTTAATGATATGATGATGATGATGAGTTATTATGTCATTGGGTGAAAGAACCGTGGATTAGTTTCAAGTGCATGGATCCAAAGTGACCATAGTTTCAAGTGGATGGATCCAAAGTGACCATTGGTCACTTTGGATCCATGCACTTGAAACTAATCCACGTTTCTTTCACCCAATGATATAATAAATCATTCTAATGTAAAAACAATCTCTAAATTGCTAATGCATGAAAACTTGTATAATGGCGTATGAATACAAAATAAAACAAAAAAGAAATACCCAACAATAGTAGTAGCGCGGGTAGGAAGGTGCGCTACTAGTAAATACTAGTAGTGTTGTGCACCAAAAGCGCTACTGCTAAGCACGTATAGCAGTAGCACGGGCAAGCACACGCTACTGAGAAACTTTAGCTGTAGCACCGTATTTGTAGTGCGCCACACCGCGCTACTGATATACCTAAAACCGACGCTACTGCTAGCCTTTTCCCTAGTAGTGGTTGGATTTGACAAACATAGCATTGGTCAATGATGGAACTCATGAAAAAGTTAATAAGGGAAGAAAATATTCACATGCAAATATACTATCTTGGACATCTTTTATGATTGTGAGCCCCCATCAAAATATTATATGCCAAAATGGTTGATGTTGGACAAGGAAGACAACAAAATGATTTATGCTTGTTTATATTCACATAGAAGTCATATTGTCATAGATCCTTTAACATGCGGTGCTTGCTCAATATATTTTCTAGCCAAAATTTCCGCACTAAGTAGAAATACTACTTGTGCATCCATAAACTTCAAACCCAAATCTTTTTCGAGAGTCCACCATACCTACATATGGATTGAGTAAGATCCTTCAAGTAAATTGTCATCGGTGCAATAAGGCAATAAAAATTGTTACTAAATGTGTTGGATGAATTAGAGTAAGAGAAAATTGAGCGTTGTACGAACTTGTGATGGCAAAATATTAAAGGCGACAGACTGCATAATAAAGGTTGCTATCATAAGGGGCAATATAACGTGACGTTCTTTTGCACTAAGGGATTTAGCATACAAACAAAAAGCGCATGGCAACCTCTGCTTCCCTCTGTGAAGGGCCTATCTTTTATTTTTATGCAAAGAGTCAAAGTATTTTCTCCTATTCCTTTTTATTTTCTCTTTTTGCAAGCATCATGTGGTGAGGAAAGATCTGAGCACATATATCAGGTTGAATATGGGTGAGCTTGAGTTATTATTGTTGACATCACCCTTGAGGTGAATACGTTGGGAGGCGAAACTAAAAGCCCCTATCTTTCTATGTGTCCGGTTGAAACTTTTTGCTCATGTGTACGCGGTGAGTGTGAGAAATCATAGAATATTAGTTTCACCTCCCAACGTATTCTATTGAATTGTAGTTGCAAAGTTGATGAATTGTAGTTGCAAAGATGACTGAGAACATAGTTTGTTGGTTTTCGATAAAGTTTATGCTTCTACTTCGATATTGTGATGAATTGTTACTTGTTCATGAGAAGTCATATGATAAAGTTCTGTTTTGTAGTGTTATGAATAAGTGTGTTGCTGTTACAATAATATGCATGATGCTTCTATGTCCGTATTTTGTTTTTGTCGACACCTCTCTCTCTAAGCATGTGGACATGTTTTTCGATTTCGGTTTTCGCTTGAGGACAAGCGAGTTTTAAGTTTGGGGGAGTTGATACGTCCATTTTGCATCATGTTTTCCTACTGTTATTTATAATGTTTTTATGTATAATAATGCTTTTGACAGTAATTCTAATGCCTTTTCTCTCATAATATGCAAGATTTGCACAAAGGAGGAGAATATCGACAGCTGGAATTCTGGACCTGAAAAAGCTACATCAAGTCACCTATTTTGCACAACTCCAAATGAGCTGAAACTTCATGGAGATTTTTATGGAATATATGAAAAATACTTGAGCAAATAACTACCGGAGGGGGTGATACGTCTCCAACGTATCTATAATTTTTGATTGTTCCATGCTATTATATTATTTGTTTTGGATGTTTTATATGCATTTATATGCTATTTTATATTATTTTTGGGACTAGCCTATTAACCTAGATCCCAGTGCCAGTTTCTATTTTTTTTGCCTATTTTAGAGTTTCACAGAAAAGGTATATCAAACTGAGTCCAAACGGAGTAAAACTTTCGCGATGATCTTTCTTGGACCAGAAGCAAACCAGGAGACTTGGAGATGAAGTCAGAGGAGCCACGAGGCAGCCACAAGGGTGGAGGGTGCGCCCAAGGGGGGGAGGGGGTAGGGCGCGCCCCCTATCTTGTGGGCCCCTCGTGGGTCTCCTAACCTAATTCTTTCGCCCATATATACTCTTATAACCCAAAACCATCAGGGGGAGCCACGAAAACACTTTTCCACCGCCGCAACCTTCTATATCCGTGAGATACCGTCTAGGGGCCTTTTCCGGCATCCTGCTAGAGGGGGATTCGATCACGGAGGGCTTCTACATCAACACCATTGCCCTTTCGATGAAGCGTGAGTAGTTTACCATAGACCTACGAGTCCATAGCTAGTAGCTAGATGGCTTCTTCTCTCTCTTTGATTCTCAATACCATGTTCTCCTCGATGTTCTTGGAGATCTATTCGATGTAATACTCTCTTGCGGTGTGTTTGCCGAGATCCGATGAATTGTGGATTTATGATCAGATTATCTATGAATATTATTTGAATCTTATCTGAATTCTTATATGCATGATTTGATATCTTTGCAAGTCTCTTCGAATTATCGGTTTAATTTGGCCTACTAGATTGGTTTTTCTTGCAATGGAAGAAGTGCTAAGCTCTGGGTTCAATCTTGCGGCCTTTCCCAGTGACAGTAGGGGCAGCAAGGCATATATTTTATTGTTGCCATCGAGGATAAAAAGATGGGGTTTTCATCATATTGCTTGAGTTAATTCCTCTACATCATGTCATCTTACTTAATGCGTTACTCCATTCTTTATGAACTTAATACTCTAGATGCATGCTGGATAGCGGTCGATGTGTGGAGTAATAGTAGTAGTAGATGCAGACTCGTTTCGATCTACTTGACACGGACGTGGTGCCTATGTTCATGATCATTGCCTTAGATATCGTCATAATTATGCGCTCTTCTATCAATTGCTCGGCAGTAATTTGTTCACCCACCGTATTATTTGCTATCTTGAGAGAAGCCACTAGTGAAACCTATGGCCCCCGGGTCTCTTTTCCAACATATTAAGTCTCTTTTCCATCATATTAGTTTCCAATCTACTATTTTGCAATCTTTTACTTTCCGATCTATAAACCAAAAATACCAAAAATATTTACTTTACCGTTTATCCATCTCTATCAGATCTCACTTTTGCAAGTAATCATGAAGGGATTAACAACCCCTTTATCGCGTTGGGTGCAAGTTTGTTTGATTGTTTGTGTAGGTATTTGGTGACTTGTGTGTTGTCTCCTACTGGATTGATACCTTGGTTCTCAAACCGAGGGAAATACTTACTCTACTTTGCTGCATTATCCTTTTCTCTTCAAGGGAAAAACCAACACAAGTTGAAGAGGTAGCAGGAAGAATTTCTGCTGCCGTTGTCGGGGAGATCTATGCCAAGTCAAGCCATACCAAGTACCCATCATAAACTCTCATCTCTTGCATTGCATTATTCACCATTCGCCTCTCATTTTCCTCTCCCCCACCTCTAAAACAATTTTCAAAAAGATTTGCCTTTTCTTTGCCACTCTTGCGTTCATCTTCTTCCCTTGCTTCTTGTGTGCTCGTGTGTTGGATTGCTTGCTTTGTCACGATGGCTCAAGATAATACCAAATTGTGTGACTTTTGATGGCTCCAGATAATACCAAATTGTGTGACTTTTCCAACACCAATAACAAAGATTTTATTAGTACTCTGATTTCTCCCGCTACTAATGCAGAATCTTGTGAAATTAATGCTGCTTTGCTGAATCTTGTTATGAAAGATCAATTTTCCGGCCTTCCTAGTGAAGATGCCACATCCCATCTAAACAATTTCGTTGATTTGTATGCTATGCAAAAGAAGAAAGATGTGGATAATGATATTGTTAAATTGAAGCTATTCCTGTTTTCGCTTAGAGATCATGCTAAAACTTGGTTTTCATCTTTGCTTAAAAATAGTATTGATTCGTGGAACAAGTGTAAAGATGCTTTCATCTCTAAGTATTTTCCTCCCGCTAAGATCATCTCCCTTAGGAACGATATTATGAATTTTAAGCAACTTGATCACGAACATGTTGGACAATCTTGGGATAGGATGAAATTGATGATACGAAATTGTCCTACACATGGTTTGAATTTGTGGATGATTATACAAAAAAATTTATGCCGGATTGAATTTTGCTTCTAAAAATCTTTTAGATTCGGCCGCGGGAGGAACTTCTATGGAAATTACCTTAGGAGAGGCTATTAAACTCCTAGATAATATTATGGCTAATTATTCTCAATGGCACACCGAAAGATCCACTAGTAGAAAAGTGCATGCGACTGAAGAGATTAATGTTTTGAGTGGAAAGATGGATGAACTTATGAAATTATTTGCTAGAAGAGTGCTTCTTTTGATCCTAATGATATGCCTTTGTCCACTTTGATTGAGAATAATAATGAATCTATCACTACAGGAATCAGGCACTTTGCCGTCAGCCATGGATGACGGCAAAGACCTTTGTCGTCAGCTAGCAGATGGCAACAGGTCCGGCTGAATAGGCTACGACAAAGGACTCTTTGCCGTCTGCTGGTGGACGACACAGATGAAAAGGTCTTTTCTTGGATGGCACACATGGCAGCTTAGGGCCGTTAAGGGGTTAGCGGTGTGTTTTTGCCGTCTGTTGGCTGACGGCAAAGATGCAAAGTTCTTTGCCATCAGCAAGCGGACGACAAATAAACCATATAGGCCAGCCAAGTGCCCCAGGTTGCAAAGGTACGTGCCATGTGGCAGGTTTGCCGTCAGCTGGCTGACGACAAAGTGCCTGTATGTGCCCTTTTGAAGTTGTGTATGGTTTCCTACCTCGTGCACCTATTGATTTGTTGCCTCTTCCATCTTCGGAGAAGGTTAATTTTGATGCTAAACAACATGCTGAATTGATTTTAAAAATGCATGAGTTAACTAAGGAAAACATTGAGCGTATGAATGCTAAATATAAACTTGCTGGAGATAAGGGTAGAAAACGTGTTGTGTTTGCACCTGGAGATCTTGTTTTGTTACATTTGCGTAAGGATAGATTTCCTGATTTGCGCAAATCAAAGCTAATGCCACGTGCTGATGGCCCTTTTAAGGTGTTAGAGAAAATAAATGATAATGCATATAAACTTGAGCTACCTGCAGATTTTGGGGTTAGTCCCACTTTTAACATTGCAGATTTGAAGCCTTATTTGGGTGAGGAAGATGAACTTCCGTCGAGGACGACTTCATTTCAAGAAGGGGAGGATGATGAGGACATCAATACCATTGTTACACCCACAACCCCTGCTGCTATACATACTGGACCAATTACTAGAGCTCGCGCACGCCAATTGAAGTACCAGGTACTTCCGTTTCTTGGTAATGATTCTAATGTTCATGAGAATATGATGCTGCCTAAATTGGATACATTTGTTTTGCTTACAAATGAAGGGCCTAGCTTGGAGAAGGATGAACATTGGAGCAAGAACAAGCATGGAGATGATGGCATGCGCCAGGGAAACAAGAACAGCGTTACAAGTGATGATTTCAGGACGTTGAAGCCACCATAATGAGTGCCTGAAGCCTTGGGCGAAATATACAAGATGCTACTTCATAATTTTTCGTCCACAGGCTATTCTAGGTGCTACGTCACCTTTTTATTGGGCCAGGCCCATGTAATTTCGAAATACATAAGTATAGGCTATTTTTAGAGTCCGTATGTGTGGGGATACAAGAGTTAGGGTTGGTTTCGGACCCCTCCCTCAGGGGCCACGAAATTCCCCCCCCTCTTTCTCCATATATACAGCCCTTAGGGCGTCGTTTAGACTTTGGGTTTTGTTTAGATTAAAGTTCGCCATAGCTGCAACTTCGCGTACCTCGTTTGTGTTCAACGACCAGACAAAGACGTCACAATACCCCACCTTGATCAATAAAGCTTTCATCTTATATCCGCAATATCCAGATTGCAATCTCAGTTTCTTGCTTGTTCTTCGTTTGCTCACAGGAAATAGACCCTCGTGGTCAGGTTGATCGTGCTCCAGCATGGTCAATAACCTCTCGGAGTTGGTTTAGCGATTGCTAAGGCGCGACGTCCTCACACGTTCGTAGTCGGATCGTCAAAGTCGACTTCCACCGAAGCGATATCCATCATCTCATCGAAAGACGGGACACCTTTGCCTCCAAGACAAAAACTTTCAAATATGTGTGTGTGTGTCTATATATATATATAGACACACACACACACATTTGAAAGTAATTTCCACAAGCATACCAACAATAATTTTCCAACAACATAAGAAACATACAAGTTTGCAACAACATATCCAACATACAATGATTTCCAACAAGAAGTTTCCAACAACATATCCATATATACATACATATCGAAAACAAGTTTCCAACAACATATCCATATGGACATACATATTCAAAAGAAGTTTCCAACAAGTTTCCATAAAAAAAAGGAAGCATAAGGAGAAGAGGGTACTCCATCAATGCAAGCTTCCTCATCTAAAGCAAATCTGCAAATTGGGAAAGATGAAAGTTAGAAGAAGAAGAAGAAGACTAGCTAGAAGAAAAATAAGAAAAGGAGGAAGAAAAAGAAGAAGAAGAATTTAGCTTCTCTTTCTTTTTATCGTCTCCTCTTCTTTATGTTTTTCTTCTTCTAACTAAGGTAGGTAAAATACCATTTTTTAGCTAAGCTAGGTAAAATGCTAAGTGTGTAGGTAAATTTAGAGCTAAGCTAGGTAAATAGGTCATTTTGGAGCTAACGTAGGTAAAATGGATCATATTGGAGCTAACCTAGGTAAACTTGGTCATTTTGGAGCTAACCTGGGTAAAATGGATCATATTGGAGCTTACGTAGGTAAAATAGATCATTTTGGAGCTAACCTAGCATTTTATGAGTTAACTAAGCATATTCGAGCTAATTTACCATTTAGAGCTAACTTAGAGCTAACTTAGGTCATTTTGGAGCTAACTTTGGTAAAATTGATCATTTTGGAGCTAATTAGGCTTATTATGTCATTCTCTAGGAAAGTAAGCTAACTATATGACATATATGAGGTTACCAAGATTGTTATGCCATTTCATACCTAAGTAAGCTAATTATGCTATTTTTTACATAACTAAGCTAAGTGTATGTAATTATTGAGCAAACCTAGGTAACAAAGCATATTAGAGATAACTTAGCATATTAGAGCTAACTTAGGTCATTATGGAGGAAACAAAGCTAAGTCTAGCTAGATCATTTTGGATATCTGACATACCTGACATACTTCACTCCTCCTTCTTCTCCTTCTCCTTCATCATCCTGATGCGCATAGAGCGGCGAGGCAGTGGGATGTAGTCTTCCACCACAATTGGCATGGTTACATCACCCAGCTATAGGATCGCGAGGGCATTGTCAGGCACTACCACCATCACGAGGCCATCTTCAGGAAGCACCATCGCTAGGTCATCGTCAGCCACCACCATCTCTTGCCCATCGTCAGCCACCATGATCGCTTGCCCATCGTCAGCCAACACCATACCTTGGCCATCGTCAGCCACCACCATCGCGAGGTCATCGTCAGATAGATTAGGCTGCACCTCCTCATCCCGACTCTACTCCTCTTCTTCCCCACTCCATTCCTGATCATCCTTGCTGCCGCTTTTGCTGTAGCCACAGTTGGTGCTGCTTTGGCTGTAGCCAGAGTCATTGCTGTTGCTCCCATTGCCTGACCAAATGCAACAACGACCGTTAACAATCGATGTGAGACAAAGCCAAATGTAGAGGAAGAAGAGGCAAAATGTACTGGCATCATCGTCGTCCTAGTAGCGCATGCGACACATAGTCGTGTTGAACACCTTCACGGTGAGCATGGCGTCGCCGTCGTACCTGAAGAGAAGGAAGTACCCATGCCGCAGGTCGTAGGCACAGTTGAACTGCTCCTAGCCACGACACAGGTACATGTGGCCGTACCTGATCACCAGCTAGACGTCCCAATGCCTGCGAAGCCTGCTGCCGGCCTGTCGCAGCTTCACATTCTTTGGCCGATGGCCGTCCAACATCTTCATGAAAGTGACAGGCAGCCTCTACAACATGGGACAAGGAGTGATGTAGCAAATAGCAGAGTTATCATAAAGAGATGGGTGAAGGGAAGATCTCTCCTTTTGCATACTGCCTCCTGGATGAATTCTCAAGTATGATACAGAAGAACTCGAAAGCATCCAACTGGTACTCCGGTGTGGCAGAGCACAGCCTGCGGTGGCGGCCTACCCCCATCTCTGATAAGCAGCAGAAGAGACCAATTTGTATCCTTACAACATTATCATACAACATTACAGCTGCACAAGTTTTGAGCATAAGATAATCAACTACACTTAATTAATTTGGTAGGTTAGTTGGCAATAGTTGGAATAGAGCCAAGTTTTTAGACATGAAAGAAAACTGAGAAAAAAGCAATGCACTTGTGCTCAACAACATCAATAGAGCATAGTAATCTGAAAAACAAAGCATATTTTATGTGGCTCTAGGTTGACATAGTAGAGATGAGCACAAGATTTATTAGTAGCACTAGTCGTCAACCCGTGCCTTCGCGCGGACTAGACACAAAAATGTTGACTTTTGTTGAATTTCATATAATAACTATTTTAACTTCTTTCAGTCAGGAACCTAGGCAACTAGCACTTGACTGTAATAATAAAGCATGGTTTCTTGAGGGCCATGAAAATAAGAACAACATATACACGACTAATGCCCGGTGTACTGTATTCACCCTCAACGAGACCATAACTCTTAACAGCTAAAAAATCTTGACATGGAAATATATTCTGAAATTTTGAAACAAGTCTGAAGCTACTCTGAAATTGTTAATTTCTGAACCTATATGACAGCCACCAGATCTTCTGTGTTTCTCACAGTTATTACTACCGATGCAGATCTTCAACTACAATCAAGAGGGAGCATTCAATCTGAACCAAAAATAAAAACTAACTAGAACTTGTGCAGTGATAAAAAACTAACATATTCTTCTACTGCCCTTGCTTTGAAAACTAGAACCGGTGGCTGTCAAAAACTAACAAAAACTAACTAGAACTAACATATACTAACTAGAACCAAAAACAAAAACTAACCAAAAACTAACTAGAACCAAAAACAAAAACTAACAAAAACTAACCAAAAACTAACATATACACGACTATTGCCCTTGCTTTGAAAAATAGAAACTTGACTAGCATTTTAGCAATGTTCAACTTCTGCTTGATCTAAAATTAGGACCAGCGGGTTGTTAGCACTGTATCATATGTCAAAATGAGTGGTGTATAATTGCACACCACCCTTGATCTGCCAACATGTTTAGGTATTGCGTTGTAGAGATAACTGGTCCTTAGAACAACTGGATGCAAAATAGGTCCTTGTTGCTGAACTCTAGTCCATCAACTTAGCGCTGAAGCTCCAATGCCGTCCCATATTCTTCTAAGATATGGAGATAACCTAGGGAAGGCCTTTTGATTGTGCTATCATTTTCGCATCATGGGCAGACAGTACCAGGCAAATCAAAACTAACTAGAACTGTACATATAGCACAAAGATCATAACAGATTTTGAACTCTAGGCGGAGACAGTGACCAAATCAATGCATCAAAAGTGCAATTGCGGCAACATGAAGATCGGGCACACTTACTTGAGGGCGAGGAGCGGTTGAGGTCAAGGTGGCGCGGGGTGGAGGAGGGGGTCGCCGGGGCGGCGGGGGCGGCGCAGCGACGGGGTTGGTGCGGAGCGGAGAGGGGGTCGCCGGGGCAGCGTGACGATGTGGGTAGCGTGGGGCGGGGGCGACACGGGTGCGGGGAGGCTGGCGACGATGGTGGCGCGGGGCAGCAGCGGCTCGGGCTCAGGGAGGAGAAAGGGGACAGAGAGAGAGTGGTCGGGCACGGGCGTGTTTGATTTTTAGTTAGGGCACGGTTATTTGCCGTCTACTAGCAGACGACAAAGAGCCTACCTAATGGACGTCAGTTTAAGCACTTTCTTTGCCGTCTGCTAGCTGACAGCAAAGAAAGTGATCGTTAGGTGGTTCTAACTAGTGGGCCACCCTCCCTCTTTGCCGTCCGCTGGCTGACGGCAAAGCTTCTATGCCGCCCGCTAGCTGATGGCAAAGATCTGGCACTACCATGATGTTGTTTTTGTGCAGAAATAAAAGTTCTCGGAATGGAACGGAACTTTGCGAGGATTTTTATGTCAATAAAGAGAATTTCTAGAGCCAAGAGCCACCTAAGGGGGGCACCTGGGTGGGCACAACCCACCAGGGCGCGCCTCCCCCCAGGCGTCCCCTGGTGGGTTGTCCCCACCTGGTGGCCACGCTGACGCTGAAACTGACGCTATAAAATCACATTATTCCAGAAAAAAATTAGGGAGAAAGAATTATCACGTTTCATGAGACAGAGCCACCGCGGTGTTTTGTTCTTCATCGGGAGGCCAGCTCTGGAGTCTGTTTGGGGCTCCGGAGAGGGGGATCTTCGATCTTCGTCATCACCAACACATCTCCATCGCCAATTCCATGATGCTCCCCACCGGGAGTGAGTAATTCCTTCGTAGGCTCGCTGGTCGGTGAGGAGTTGGATGAGATTCCTCATGTAATCGAGTTAGTTTTGTTAGGGCCTGATCCCTAGTATCCACTATGTTCTGAGATTGATGTTGCTATGACTTTGCAATGCTTAATGCTTGTCACTTTGGGCCTGGGTGCCAAGATTTCAGATCTGAACCGTTTATGTTATCACCTTTATATCCATGTTCTAGATTCGATCTTGCAAGTTATAGTCACCTACTACGTGTTATGATCCGGCAATCCGGAGTGACAACAGTCGGGACCACTCCCGGTGATAACCGTAGTTTGAGGAGTTCATGTATTCACCGTGTGTTAATGCTTTGTTCGGGTTCTCTATTAAAAGGAGGCCTTAATATCCCTTAGTTTCCAATAGGACCCCGCTGCCATGGGAGGTTAGGACAAAAGATGTCATGCAAGTTCTTTCCATAAGCGCGCATGACTATTTATAGAATACATGCCTACATTATATATATGAACTGGAGCTAGTGCTGTATCGCCCTAGGTTATAACTGTCTCATGATGAATATCATCCAACGAGTCACCAATCCAATGCCTATGAATTTATCTTATATAGTTTCTACCAAGTTGCTATTACCACTGCTATTGTTACTGCTACAAAATAACTGTTGCCGTTACTGTTGCTACTACTACCATTATCAAAACTATCATATTACTGTTCTACTAATCACTTTGCTGCAGATAATTAATCTTGAGGTGTGGTTGAACTGATAACTCAGCTGCTAATACCTTCAAATATTATTTGGCTCTCCTTGTGTCGAATCTATAAATTTGGGTTGAATACTCTACCCTCAAAAACTGTTGCGATCCCCTATACTTGTGAGTTATGAAGACCTTTTTCTGGCGCCATTGCCAGGGAGCATAACTATATTTGTTGAGTCACTTGGGATTATTATAATATTATCAATATGAAGAATCTGAAGGATGCTAAGACTAAGATTTTCCCCTCAAAGACGAGGGGAGGTAAGGAACTGCCATCCAGCTCCGCTTTAGATTCACCTTCTGTTATAAGTAAACTTGCAACACCACAACATGCTATTAATTCTGATATTCACAAGTTATTGATGATGCTACTTCTGCTATGAATGCTACTCATGATGCCACTAGTACCTTGCTTGATGATGATGTGCCACTAGGTTAATTTCTTGATGAACAAATTGCTAGAGAAAGACAACATGATATTGTTAAATCTCATGATGAACTTGAAACTGAAAATCTTGAAACACCTACTAGAACTAGTCCTCCTAGATATGAATTGCCAAAGGTATCAGAAGGTTATATTATGAGTGAGGAGGCAACTAGAGATATTCTTGCTTGTAGGGATAGAGATGATCTAGAGAAATTATTATGCAAGTATAAGGAAAGATCTCTGAATGCTAAAATGAAATGTGATCCTGAGTTTGCTACTTCACCTATATTTATTGATGATAAGGATTATGAATTCTCTATCAACCCAGAGTTAATCACTTTGGTTGAATCTGATCCTTTCCATGGTTATGAAACTAAAACTGCTGTGTCACATCTTACTAAGTTGAATGACATAGCCACCCTTTTTGCTCATGATAAGAAGATTCGCTATTACTATATTCTCAAGTTATTTCCGTTCTCATTAAAAGCTGATGCTAAAGCTTGGTACAATACTCTTGCTCCTAGTTGTGTGCGTAGTCCCCAGGATATGATTTATTACTTCTCTGAAAAATATTTCCTTACTCATAAGAAACAAGCTGCCTTGCAGGAAATATTTAACTTTGTGCTAATCGAAGAAGAGAGTCTCCCACAAGCTTGGGGGAGACTTCTCCAATTGCTCAATGCTTTGCCTGATCATCCTCTTAAGAAAAATGAAATACTTGATATCTTGTATAATAGACTAACCAATGCTTCTAGGGATTTCCTAGATAGTTGTGCTGGTTGTGTTTTCAGGGAATGAACTATTGGGAAAGCTGAAGAATTATTGAATAATATATAGAAAACTTATGATGATTGGACTCCTCTTGAAACACCTATTAAACCCACTCCGAAGAAGAGGGTATCTTATATCTCAGTCCAGAAGATATGCAAGAGGCAAAAAAATCTATGAAGGAAAAAGGTATTAAGGCCGAGGATGTTAAAAATTTACCACCTATCGAAGAAATACATGGGCTTGAAGAACCACCACCACCTAAGGTGGTAGAGGTAAAATCTTCAATGAAATTCAATGATAGTGATGATCCTCGTAATAAACATCCTAGTCAATGCCTTTACGAGTTCGATAATTACATTAGAAAGCAAGATCACTTCAATGCAAATGTTATGAAACAATTGAAATACAACTCTGATATGATTGCTCGCTTAAGTGACTTATTATTTAGAATCTCAAATGATGTTAGAGGTGTAGGAAAACATGCCTCTATGGTTCAAACTCAATTAGAACAAGTTGCTAAATCTCAAAGGGAGTTACTTGATGAAATGAACAATAATATAAGTGACTTTGCTATTAGAGTAGCTACCAGAGGAGGTAAAATGACTCAGGAACCACTTTATCATGAGGGACACCCAAAGAGAATTGAGCAAGACTCTCAAAGAATTAACACTGGTGCACCTAGTCCTTCTAAAAACAAAAAGAAGAAGAAAAATGATAGGACTTTGCATGCCTCTAGTGAGTCTGAAATATAAAAATCTCCTGATAAAGATAATGAAGTTTCTATCTTTGATGCTGAAACTCAATCTGGTAATGAACACTCACCTTCTGATAATGAAAAAGATAATGATGAGGTTCATGAAGACACTCAACCAAATAATAAAGAACCATATAATAATGTTGAGATAGAACTAGCTGTTGATCTTGATAACCCATAAGCTAAGAATAAAAGATATGATAAAAGAGACTTTGTTGCTAGAAAACATGGAAAGGAAAGAGAACCATAGGTTCAAAAGCTTATGCCCTTTCCACCTAAGTCAACTAAAAAGAAAGACGATGAAGAATTTGAACGCTTTGCTGAAATGCTAAGGCCAGTCTTTTTGCGAACTCACCTAAATGATATCTTGAAAATGCCTCCTTATGCAAAGTATATGAAAGACATCATCACCAATAAGAGAAAAATACCGGAAGCTGAAATCTCCACTATGCTTTCTAATTACACTTCTAAAGATGGAGTGCCTAAAAAACTTGGAGATCCGGGAATACCAAATATATGTTGCTCCATTAAAAGAAATTATGTGAAAGCTGCTTTATGTGATTTGGGAGCCGGTGTTAGCGTTATGCCTTTCTCTTTATATAAAGGACTTTATTTGAATAAACTCACACCTACTAAAATATATTTGCAAATGGCTGATAAATCAACTGCCATACCTATTGGTATTTGTGAGGATGTGCCCATTGTTGTTGCTAATGTTACTATTTTGACTGACTTTGTTATACTTGAGATGCCCGAGGATGACAACATGTCAATTATCCTTGGTAGACCCTTCTTGAATACTGAAGGAGCTGTTATTGATTGCAACAAAAGCAAGGTCACTTTTCATATCAATGGTAATGAGCATACGGTGCACTTTCCGAAGAAACAATTCCAAGTGAATGGTATTAATGTTATTTAAAAATCTCCGACAATCACTACTGGAAGTTTTCAACTACCTCTACCTACTGTTAAAAAGAAATATGAAATGCTTATTGTTGGGGACATTCATATCCCCATTGAGGTAACTTGGTGACTTACGAAAGTTCTTCGGTTTCATGCTAATCGAAAGTGGTTGTTAATAAGACTTGATCAACCTTATTAAGGGATCATTTTTTAGGGGTATGAAGTTGATGAATTTAGTGAGCACTACCTTATGTTCCTACCTTTTTTTTTCTTAGTTAAGTGAAATAAAATGCCATGCTTTGTCTATTTTCTAAGTTTTCCATTAGTAAAAAATGACCTAAAATAAAAGTTCTCAGAATGCTCTGAAAATTTGATACGATTTTTTTTGAATATTTCTGAATTTCTGGTGCAAATAATATCAAAGGGAGGTGCACCATGTGGGCACAGGCCACCTGAGCGCGCCAGGACCCCCAGGCGCGCCCTGGTGGGTTGTGGTCGCCATGCGGGCCCCCTCACGTACTTCTTCCCACATCACTCCATTCACTCCAAAAAATCACTATCTCTCTCTCTCTCTCTATTTTTCTTGCTCCCGAAACCGCGGATTTCGATCTCTTTGCTCGAAGCTCCGTTTCCGAAACTGTTTCAGGGATTTGTTGCTTGGTATGTGACTCCTCCATGTGTCCAATTAATTTTTTAGTGGTTTACATTTAGAATAATTAGCTACTCTTGCTGCTGCTGTAGATGAGCTTGCATGTTGAATTCTTAGAGTTCTATGTAGCTTGAATGCTTGCTATGGCCTCTATACATCCCTATGAGTAGTTGCTACCAATTTTGTGAAGTTTTGTTAATAAATTTTTGTGACCAAAAAATTCCAGAAATTGCACGCGAACATGATGAATCTTTTTGGAAGGAGTTTTTCGAGGAGGAGGTCCTCAGAGGCATCATCCAGCAGCAGCTCCATTCGTCGGTCTTATGTTGAACCAAGTGAAAGTTCCATTCATAGTGCGAGCTCCAAAACATGCTTATGGCTATGCAATGATTATATGGTGAGTGTGGGTATTAAGGAGGAATTTGAGCAATATGTTCACAATGCCGACCTCGGTCCCTACATTTCAGATAAGTGTGACCAACACCTCATCCTCACTGAATCATTTGTCAAAGAATTTAAATTTTTCCCCATGAGTCTAGGGTGTCATTTAAACTGTATGAAAATCCATTTACCATTTCTAGAAAGGTTTGCTCACCTCTGCAAAATCCCATCCTGGGGTTCGCTTGATGAGCCACCTAGGTCCGAGTTTGAATTATTTTTGACTAGTCTTTGCTTGGTGAAACCAGGGGAGTGCATAAGGTAGAATAAAGAGCATACATTTTCCTGCAATTCAGTACCTCGCATTATTTGATGGAAAATGTATTGTAGGCAAACAAGATTGTAGTATACTTTGTGCTCCCGGTCTGAGTCTCATTCACATCGCTCTCTACGGTGATAGAGGATATAATCTTGGGGCAATTGTTGCACGAAGGTTACAGCACAACGCAGGTAGTGGATATTTTTAAGGTGGAATTTATGCCACACGCTTAGCCGGAGGGCTGGGTGTTTCACTTTTGCCCTATGATGCCATTTTACCCACGCAGTACCTAGACTTTGATGGTATGAAATATCATAAGATTCTTAGGGGGACCCTCATAATTTCACTTATAATTTGACATTTAACAAGGACTCCGTGGTAGACACATATTTGCCTGCACCTGCTCTCTTTGATGTTCATAACAGGGGAAGATATTATGTTCTTGAGAGCGAGGCCTGAGCTCATAACGCAGCAGTTGTAGCTGCATGGCGGGCTGGGGCATCCGCACCGAGAGCCTCCGTGAGCTACAACTCCAACCATTACACAGGCTACTGGCCGATTACCAAGTTAGGCCAAAAGCCTAATCTTGGGGGAGTACGTATTCCCATCGACATTACATTCATGTTCACACATTTCATTCCAGTTGTCGGTGTCCACACTTTTTCATTGTATCATCCATGTATAATTTATTTTCTCACTTTCTTCTTGTGTGTTTGAAAAACTTTGAGAAAATCCAAAAATATGTTTCTTGCTTCTTTTTGATTTTTCTTCTTAGTTTAAATTGTTGTAGTACTAAAAGAAACCCCAAAAGATATCCTTGTTCTTCTTTTACTTGTTGGGAGCTTTCCCGTCTAAATAGTTTTTCTCGTTTTTTCTTTTCCCTTTTCATTTGCTTGTTTATGAAAAACCAAAAACTCCAAAAATATTTTAGTATGTTTCTCTGAATTTCTTTTCCTTTTATTGAGTCATACCAAGGAGAAGACCACGATAAAAATGTTGAGTGGATCTCATTTGCATTATTGTTAATCTGACAAAGAGCCCATATTACCTTGTCTTCTCCTTTTGAATAAAATGTTTGCAGATTCCAGCTTAGTCCACGACACTCTTGCACTATTATTACTAGTATACGACACGTGCTAAGCATGTGGTGTCTTCGTCAAACTACAAATAACATCTCTTTCCTTGCACCATGGATACTTCAGAAACCATCCATAGAAGATCTTTGATTCTCTGAGAACTTTTCTCATAAGCATCACGTGACGCTGCAAGGTGTGCAACTGCAGGTGCAGCTCTTCGGTGCCTCGGTGACTCTAGGAAAAACCCGTCGGCCTCATTTTGGCACGCGACTACATAAGCGAATCCTGAAGACTACATCCGTTGGATCAATTGAGTTTGCTGTGATAAACGATAGCGATTCAATCCATCGAAAAGATCAACGGCTAATAATTTCCTCTAAGTCATGACGGGTGGCTAAAACAAGTTCAAAATTTCTTGTACTATGGTAGTAGAAGATTTTCAAATCGTTCAGTTGTGCAAGTGAAAGGCAATAATGACGATATTAGATGAACTGGCCGTGGCAGAGAGAAATGGGTGTGAACTCGACTTGTTCTGTTTTTGTAAATATGTCTAACCTAGTATCCATGATTCAGCCTATTATGATTAAACATGTTTGCAATGACAATTAGAGATTATAGTTTCTCATGCCATGCATAAGTAGCTATGAGTGAATAATGACTTATCTTGGATATCAACATTGTGTTAAAATGATTGTGATGTAGTATGATGATATGGTATCCTCCTCTAAATGTTCGAGTGGCTTGACTTGGCACATGTTCATGCATGTAGTTGAATCAAAACCAACATAGCCTCTATGATATTTATGTTCATGGTGTTTATATCCTACTCATGCTAGTATCCAATGTTACTTATGCATAATGCATGTTCATGACCATTATTGCTCTCGAGCTGGCCGCTTCTCAACCTATTTGCTAGCCTTCGCCTGTACTAAGTGGGAACTCTTCTTGTACATCAAAAACCTGAAACTCGAGTTATTCCAAATGAGTCCACCATACCTACCTATATGCAGTATTACCCTGTCGTCCTAAGTAAATTTGCATGTGCCATCTCTAAAAACTTCAAATAAATATCCTTTTTGTGTGCCTGGATCGTTCATGGAACGACAGGAGGTAGTTGGTATCTTCCATGCTAAGCGGGTTATTCTTAGGTCGAGTGTTTATTCACTCGCCATCGCACGAGAAAAGGGTGGTAATAGGGATGCCCAGTCCCGAACTACAAAAAGAAAAGAGCTTACAAATAATCAAACAAAAACTCCCAATGGAGTCATAACCTTTACATTTCTGCTTGGGAACCGCCACTAGCGTGTTTAGCATGGAAGATACTGATAACCGATAGTCGTGAAGTAAATGAGAAGGGTGCATGTCTCAAAATTTCATTTACCTCTGTTTTAAAAACTTGAGCTCTGGCACCTCTGCAGATCACTGCTTCCCTCTGCGAAGGGACTATCTATTTACTTTTATGTTGTGTCATCACCTTCTCAAATAAGTGCGAGAACCTGAGAGCACTGCTGTCATGCTGATGCATTGTGTGTAGCTAATTTTGGGTGCATCATGACTGGATCTTTTCTACCATGAATTACAATGTTTAGTCGCTGCTTGAACTTTGGGAGTGCTCTGCATTTATGTTTTGCGGTCTAAGAAAGGGCTAGCGAGATAGCACTGTTGTTATATTGTATCATGGTTGTTTTGACAACATGTTGCTGTTTGAGATATTTTATCATTGCTCTCTAGTTGATTATGTCATTGGGATGAGTTAATATAATTTTTAAGAGTTATTGTCGACATGGTTAGTTATAATCTTTGCTGAAAACCTGGGTGTTGTTTAAGCTTATTTATGAAACAAGAGCAAAAGAGCTCGTAAAAGTTTTTCTTTTTCACTTTCAGTTTGTCAACTGAATTGCTTGAGGACAAGCAAAGGTTTAAGCTTGGGGGAGTTGATATGTCTCCAATGTATCTAGTTTACGCTTTTCCTCTTGTTCTGGACTCTAATTTGCATGATTTGAATGAAACTAACCCCGGACTAACGCTGTTTTCAGCAGAACTACCATGGTGTTGTTTTTGTGCAGAAATAAAAGTTCTCGGAATGGAATGAAACTTTGCAAGGATTTTTTATATCAATAAAGAGAATTTCTGGAGCCAAGAGCCACCCAAGGGGAGCACCTGGGTGGGCACAACCCACCTGGTGGCCCCGCTGTCCCTAAAACCGATGCTATAAAATCACATTATTCCAGAAAAAATTAGGGTGAGAGAATTATCACATTTCACGAGACGGAGCCGCCGTCGTCTCCTGTTCTTCATCGGGAGGCCAAATCTGGAGTCCGTTTGGGGCTCCGGAGAGGGGGATCTTTGATCTTCGTCATCACCAACACATCTCCATCGCCAATTGCATGATGCTCTCCACCGGGAGTGAGTAATTCCTTTGTAGGCTCACTGGTCGGTGAGGAGTTGGATGAGATTCATCATGTAATCGAGTTAGTTTGTTTAGGGCTGATCCCTAGTATCCACTATGTTCTGAGATTGATATTTCTATGACTTTGCCATGCTTAATGCTTGTCACTTTGGGCCCGGGTGCCATGATTTCAGATCTGAACTGTTTATGTTATCACCTTTATATCCATGTTCTAGACCCGATCTTGCAAGTTATAGTCACCTACTACGTGTTATGATCCGTCAACCCCGGAGTGACAATAGTCAGGACCACTCCCGGTGATGACCGTAGTTTGAGGAGTTCATGTATTCGCCGTGTGTTAATGCTTTGTTTCGGTTCTATGTTAAAAGGAGGCCTTAATATCCCTTAGTTTCCATTAGGACCTCGCTGCCATGGGAGGGTAGGAAAAAAGATGTCATGGAAGTTCTTTCCATAAGCACGTATGACTATTTACGAAATACATGCCTACATTATATTTATGAACTGGAGCTAGTGTCGTATCGCCCTAGGTTATAACTGTCTCATGATGAATATCATCCAACGAGTCACCGATCCAATGCCTACAAATTTATCTTATATAGTTTCTACCAAGTTACTATTGCCACTGCTATTGTTACTGCTACAAAATCACTGCTATCACTGTTGCCGTTACTGTTGTTACTGCTACCATTATCAAAACTATCATATTACTATGCTAGTAATCACTTTGCTGCAGATAATTAATCTCCAGGTGTGGTTGAATTGACAACTCAGCTGCTAATACCTTCAAATATTCTTTGGCTCCCCTTGTGTCGAATCTATAAATTTGGGTTGAATACTCTACCCTCGAAAACTATTGTGAACCCCTATACTTGTGGGTTATCAATGCCCTTTGATTTTGAGATTAGTGTTAAAGAATTTATGAGTTCGCAGAAGAATTTCAATACTTTGATTGAAGAAATATTTCTCAAGATCGATGATTTGGCCAGGAACATGGATAGAATTTCTCTTGATGTTGATTCTTTGAAACTTAGATCTACTCCACCTAAGCATGATATCAATGAGTCTCTCAAAGCTATGAGAATTTCCATTGATGAGTGCAAAGAAAGAACCGCTAAGATGCGTGCTAAAAGGATCAGTTTATAAAAGCGTGTTTTTCTAGTTTTCATGGAAATAACGATGAAGATCTTAAAGAGATTGATGTGACTCCTATTGAATATTTGTTTTGCAATATAAATCTTGATAAAGATGGGTCCGGAGATGATTCAACTTTAGTTAAAAGGCATCCCAACAATTCAGAGTTTTTAGATCTAGATGCAAAAAATTGATAAAAGTGGGATTGGAGAGGTCAAGACTTTAAGTAGCAATGAACCCACTCTTTTGGATTTCAAGGAATTTAATTATGATAATTGTTCTTTAATATATTATATTCCCTTGTTGCAATCCATGTTGAGTTCTCCTCATGCTTATAATCAAAACAAAGCTTTTACTAGACATATCATTCCTGCTATGATGCAATCTTTTGAAGAAAAGCTTGAATTGGAAGTTTCTATCCTTAGAAAACTTTATGATGAGTGGGAACCTACTATTAAAATTAATATTAAAGATTATGAGTGCCATGCTTTGTGTGATTTGGGTGCTAGCATTTTCACAATTCCAAAAACTTTATGTGATGCATTAGGTTTCCATGAAAATTATGATTGTTCTTTAAATTTGCATCTTGCGGATTCCACTATTAAGAAATCTATGGGAAGGATTAATGATGTTCTCATTGTTGCATATAGGAATTATGTGCCCATAGATTTCATTGTTCTTGATATAGATTGCAATCCTACATGTCCTATTATTCTTGGTAGACCTTTCCTTAGAATGATTGGTGCAATTATTGATATGAAAGAAGGAAACATTAGATTTCAATTTCCATTAAGGAAGGGCATGGAACACTTTCCTAGAAAGAAAATTAAATTGCCATATGAATCTATTATGAGAGACACTTATGGATTGCATACCAAAGATGACAATACCTAGATCTATTTGTGTTTTATGCCTAGCTAAGGGCGTTAGACAATAGCACTTGTTGGGAGGCAACCCAACTTTATTTTTATTCTTTGCTTTTTGTTCCTGTTTAGTAATAAATAATTCATCTAGCCTCTTGTTAGATGTGGTTTTGTGTTTTAATTAGTTTTTGTGCCAAGTTAAACCTTTAGGATAGCTTATGGTGATAGTTGTGTTGATCCTGCTAAAAAATAGAAATTTTTGTGCCCAGTAAATAATTTCCAGGATTTCATTGAAAGGTTCTTTTGATTTGATTCTTTTTGCTCTGGATTGGTGCACAAATTTCTCAGGTTATCCTAATTTTTCAGAATTTTTGGAGTTATAGAAGTATTCGAGAGTTACATATTACTAGAGACTAATCTGGTTTTGACAGATTCTGTTTTCTATGTGTTGTTTGCTTATTTTGATGAATCTATGGGTAGTATCGGGGGGGGGGGGTATGAACCATGGAAAAGTTGGAATGCAGTAGATATTACAACAATATAAATAAAGAATGAGTTTGAAACAAAGTGGTGATTTATTTTCTTATACTAACGAAGCTTATAAGATTTTCTGTTGAGTTTTGTGTTGTGAAGTTTTCAAGTTTTGGGTAAGGATTTGATGGACTATGGAATAAGGAGTGGTAAGAGCCTAATCTTGGGGATGCCCAAGGCACCCCAAGGTAATATTCAAGGACAACCAAGAGCCTATGCTTGGGGATGCCCCGGAAGGCATCCCCTCTTTTGTCTTCGTCTATCGGTAACTTTACTTGAGGCTATATTTTTATTCACCACATGATATGTGTTTTGCTTGGAGCATCTTGTATGATTCGAGTCTTTGCTTTTTAGTTTGCCACAATCATCCTTGCTGTACACACCTTTTGAGAGAGACACGCATGAATTGTGATTTATTAGAATACTTTATGTGCTTCACTTATATCTTTTGAGCTAGGCACTTTTGGTCTATTGCTTCATTTATATCTTTTGAGCTAGGCACTTTTGGTCTATTGCTTCACTTATATCTTTTTAGAGCACATCGGTGGTTTTATTTTATAGAAATTGGTGAACTCTCATGCTTCACTTATATTATTTTGAGAGTCTTCAGAACAACATGGTAATTGCGTTGGTTATAAATTTAGTCCTAATATGATAGGCATCCAAGACGGATGTAATAGAAACTTTCATATAAAGTGCATTGAATACTATGAGAAGTTTGATTCTTTATGATTGTTTTGAGATATGAAGATAGTGATATTAGAGTCATGCTAGTGAGTAGTTGTGAATTTGAGAGATACTTATGTTAAAGTTTGTGATTCCCGTAGCATGCACGTATGGTCAACCGTTATGTGATGAAGTTGGAGCATGATTTATTTTTTGATTGCCATCCTTGAAGGAAATATGCCCTAGAGGCAATAATAAAGTTATTATTTATTTCCTTATATCATGATAAATGTTTATTATTCATGCTAGAATTGTATTAACTGGAAACATGATACATGTGTGAATACATAGACAAACATATAGTCACTAGTATGCCTCTACTTGACTAGCTCATTAATCAAAGATGGTTATGTTTCCTAACCATAGACATGTGTTGTCATTTGATTAATGGGATCACATCATTAGGAGAATGATGTGATTGACATGACCCATTCCGTTAGCCTAGCACTTGATCGTTTAGTATATTGCTATTGCTTTCTTCATGACTTATACATGTTCCTGTAACTATGAGAATTATGCAACTCCCGTTTACCGGAGGAACACTTTGGGTACTACCAAACGTCACAACGTAACTGGGTGATTATAAAGGAGTACTACAGGTGTCTCCGAAGGTACATGTTGAGTTGGCGTATTTCGAGATTAGGTTTTGTCACTCCGATTGTCGGAGAGGTATCTCTGGGCCCTTCTCGGTAATGCACATCATTATAAGCATTGCAAGCAATATGACCAAATGAGTTGGTTACGGGATGATGCATTACGGAACGAGTAAAGAGACTTGCCGGTAACGAGATTGAACTAGGTATTGGATACCGACGATCAAATCTCGAGCAAGTAACATACCGATGACAAAGGGAACAAAGTATGTTGTTATGCGGTTTGACCGATAAAGATCTTCATAGAATATGTAGGAGCCAATATGGGCATCCAGGTTCCGCTATTGGTTATTGACCAAGAATAGTTCTAGGTCATGTCTACATAGTTCTCGAACCCGTAGGGTCCGCACGCTTAAGGTTTCGATGACAGTTATATTATGAGTTTATGAGTTTTGATGTACCGAAGGAGTTCGGAGTCCCGGATGAGATCGGGGACATGACGAGGAGTCTCGAAATGGTCGAGACGTAAAGATCGATATATTGGACGACTATATTCGGAGTTCGGAAAGGTTCCGAGTGATTCGGGTATTTTTCGGAGTACCGGAGAGTTACGGGAATTCGCCGGGGAGTATATGGGCCTTATTGGGCCATACGGGAATAGTGGAGAGAGGCCAAAAGGAAGGAGGCCCGCGCCCCCCCTCTGGTCCGAATTGGACAAGGGGCACAGCCCCCCTTTCCTTCTTCCTCTCCCCCTCTTTCCCCCTCTCCTACTCCAACAAGGGAGGTGGAATCCTACTAGGACTAGGGAGTCCTAGTAGGACTCCACACTTGGCGCGCCCCCTCCTAGGGCCGGCCACCTCCCCCCTTACTCCTTTATATACGGGGGCAGGGGGGCACCCCATGACACACAAGTTGATCTACGGATCGTTCCTTAGCCGTGTGCGGTGCCCCCCTCCACCATATTCCACCTCGGTCATATCGTCGCGGAGTTTAGGCGAAGCCCTGCGCCGGTAGAACATCATCATCGTCACCACGCCGTAGTGCCGACGGAACTCATCTCCGACGCTTTGCTGGATCAGAGCCCGGAGATCGTCATCGAGCTGAACGTGTGCTGAACTCGGAGGTGCCGTACGTTCGGTACTTGGATCGGTCGGATCATGAAGACGTACGACTACATCAAGCGCGTTGTCATAACGCTTCCGCTTACGGTCTACGAGGGTACGTGGACAACACTCTCTCCTCTCGTTGCTATGCCATCACCATGATCTTGCGTGTACGTAGGAATTTTTTTGAAATTACTACATTCCCCAACAATCCATTGTGTGGAGGTCGGGATCGCGCGATGGTTAACTCCTACGAACCCTTCTCTCTTTTTCTCTCATTTTTATCGGCCAATGTATTACGTGAAAGTTGAAAAAGTTTGAGAACATCAAAAGTATGAAACAATTGCTTGGCTTGTCATCGAGGTTGTGCATGATTTAAATATTTTGTGTGATGAAGATAGAGCACGGCCAGACTATATGATTTTGTAGGGGTAGCTTTCTTTGGCCATGTTATTTAAGAAGACATGATTGCTTTATTAGTATGCTTGAAGTATTATTGTTTTTATATCAATATTAAACTTTTGTTTTGAATCTTCCGGATCTGAACATTCATGCCACAATAAAGAAGATTACATTAATAATTATGTTAGGTAGCATTCCACATCAAAAATTCTGTTTTTATCATTTACCTACTCGAGGACGAGCAGGAATTAAGCTTGGGGATGCTTGATACGTCTCCAAGGTATCTATGATTTTTGATTGTTCCATGCTATTATATTATCTGATTTGGATGTTTTATATGCATTAATATGCTATTTTATATTATTTTTGGGACTAAACTATTAACCTAGAGCCTAGTGCCAGTTTCTGTTTTTTTTGCCTGTTTTAGAGTTTCATAGAAAAGGAATACCAAACGGAGTCCAAACGGAATAAAAATTTCGCGATAATCTTTCTTGGACCAGAAGCAAATGAGGAGACTTGGTGATGAAGTCAGAGGAGCCACGAGGCGGCCACAAGGGCGGAGGGCGCGCCCCCTGTCTTGTGGGCCCCTCGTGGGTCTCCTGACCTAATTCTTTCGTCCATATATATTCTTATACCCCAAAACCATCAGGAGGAGCCACAAAAACACTTTTCCACCGCTGCAACCTTCTTTACCCGTGAGATCCCATCTAGGGGCCTTTTCCGACGTCCTGCTGGAGGGGGATTCGATCATGGAGGGCTTCTACATCAACACCATTGCCCTTCCGATGAAGCGTGAGTAGTTTACCACAGACCTACGGGTCCATAGCCAGTAGCTAGATGGCTTCTTGTCTCTCTTTGATTCTCAATACCATGTTCTCCTCGATGTTCTTGGAGATCTATTCGATGTAATAGTCTTTTGTGGTGTGTTTGCTGAGACCCAATAAATTGTGGATTTATGATCAGATTATCTATGAATATTATTTGAATCTTCTCTGAATTCTTATATGCTTGATTTAATATCTTTGCAAGTCTCTTCAAATTATCGGTTTAGTTTGGCCTACTAGATTGGTTTTTCTTGCAATGGGATAAGTGATTAGCTTTCGGTTCAATCTTGCGGTGTGCTTTGCCAGTGACAGTAGGGGCAGCAAGACACATATTGTATTGTTTCCATTGAGGATAAAAAGATGGGGTTTTCATCATATTGCTTGAGTTAATTCCTCTACATCATGTCATCTTACTTAATGCGTTACTCCGTTCTTTATGAACTTAATACTCTAGATGCATGTTGGATAGCGGTCGATGTGTGGAGTAATAGTAGTAGATGCAGAATCGTTTCGGTCTACTTGACACGGACGTGATGCCTATGTTCATGATCATTGCCTTAGATATCATCATAATTATGCGCTCTTCTATCAATTGCTCGGCAGTAATTTGTTCACCCACCGTATTATTTGCTATCTTGAGAGAAGCCACTAGTGAAACCTATGGCCGCCGGGTCTCTTTTCCATCATATTAAGTCTCTTTTCCATCATATTAGTTTCCAATCTACTATTTTGCAATCTTTTACTTTCTGATCTATAAACCAAAAATACCAAAAATATTTACTTTACCATTTATCCATCTCTATCAGATCTCACTTCTGCAAGTAACCGTGAAGGGATTGACAACCCCTTTATCGCGTTGGGTGCAAGTTTGATTGATTGTTTGCAGGTATTCGGTGACTTGTGCGTTGTCTCCTATTGGATTGATACCTTGGTTCTCAAACTGAGGGAAATACTTACTCTACTTTGCTGCATCACCCTTTCCTCTTCAAGGGAAAAACCAATGCAAGTTCAAGAGGTAGCAGGGTGTCCACCTGGTGAGCATAATACACCAGGGTGCACCTAGGCCCCCAGGCGCACCCTGGTGGGTTATGCTTAGCCAGCCTAGATCCGGTGCCCCTCTTCTGGTATATAAGTCATTTTACCCTAAAACAATAGGAGGAGGACTTTCAGGACGAAGCACCGCCGTCTCGAGGCGGAACTTTGGCAGGAGTGCTTTTGCCCTCTGGCGGAGTGATTCCGCCGGGGGAATTTTCCTCCTGGAGGCGGAAATCGTCTTCATCGTCATCACCAACAACCCTCTCATCTTGGAGTGGCCAATCTTCATTAACATCTTCAACAACGCCATCTCCTCTCAAACCCTAGTTCATGTCTTGTGTTGAATCCTTGCACCGGAACCTTAGATTGGTACTTGTGAATGGCTAGTAGTGTTGATTACATCTTGTAGTTGATTACTATATGGTTTATTTGGTGGAAGACAAAATGTTCAGATCCTTTATGCAAATTAATACTCCTCTGATCTGAGCATGTTTATCATTTGTGATTAGTTACTTTGGTTTTTGAGGCAATGGGAGAAATCATGTTGCAAGTACTCGATATGTGTTTGATATTTTGATGATATGTATGTTGTGAGTCCCTTAGTGGTGTCATGTGAACGTCGACTACATGAAAATTCACCATATTTGGGCCTAAAGGAATGCATTGTGGAGTAGTTATTAGATGATGGGTTGCTAGAGTGATAGAAGCTTAAACCCTAGTTTATGCGCTACTTCATAAGGGACCGATTTGGATCCAAATGTTTAATGCTATGGTTAGATATTTTTCTTAATACTTTTCTCGTAGTTTCGGATGCTTGCGATGTGGTTAAGCATAAGTAGGAGGTTGTTCAAGTAAGAACAACATCTAAGCACCAGTCCACCCACATATCAAATTATCAAAGTATCGAACACGAATCAAGCTATCATGGTGAACGTGACTAGATGAAATTCCTGTGTGCCTTCAAGAACGCTTTGCCTATTATAAGAAACCACTTTGGCCTGTCCTTTGCCACAAAAGGATTGGGCTACCTTGCTGCACTTAATGTTACTCTTGCTACTTGTTACTTGTTACAACTATCTTGCTATCGAACAACTTGTTACCGCTATTTGAGTGCTTGTAGAAATTACCTTGCTGAAAACCACTTGGAATTTCATTCTGCTCCTCATTGAGTTCGACACTCTTACTTATCGAAAGGACTATGATTGATCCCCTATACTTGTGGTTCATCATACAGCAGTAACCTTTGTGTTCGTCGGAAAAACCAAGAAGGACACATGGGAGAGATCATGGAGAAAGTTTGTTTTCAGAGGTGGCATAGGCATTTGGAAAGCAAAGACAACCAAAAACACGAACCTCAGAAGAATTGGGATGGCAAAGGAAAAGGGAATAATAGAGAGTGATATTTGGTTTGGTTTTGGAGGGGCGAATATTGAGAAGAAAGGTGGCCATGTGGAGTGCTTCTGCCCAGAATTTTGATGGCATGGAGGACTGAACGAGCAGTGTACGAACAATGTCATTGATGGTGCGAAGAGAACGCTCGGCTTTACCGTTTTGAGGAGAAGTGTAGGGACAAGAGAAACGAAGAAGGATGCCATGGTTTAAGAAGAAGTTACGACTTTGAATGTTGTCAAACTCACGGCCGTTGTCACACTGTATGTAACGAATAGGAAGGAAGAAGTGGACACAAACATAGCTCCAAAAATTTAGAAAAAGAGGGTAAACATCAGATTTGTTGCGGAGAGGAAAGGTCCATACAAAGTGAGTAAAATCGTCTAGTATGAAAAGATAGTATTTAAAACCAGAAACACTTGCAACAGGTGAGGTCCATAAATCGCAATGTATTAATTCAAAAGGATAAGTACTGGAAGACCTAGAGGAGCTAAAGGGAAGACACACATGTTTTCCTAACTGACAAGATTCACAAAACAAATAATTATGGGAATCGTGATTACATGGTATGAAAAATTCACTAAGCATAGATGCTAAAACAGCAGGATTGGGATAACCCAAATGACGATGCCAAAGGTCGACAGAGGCCACCATGGATGTAGGAGGAGCGGTGGCAGGGACACCATGAAGAGAGTAGAGTTCACCGGGGCTATGAAAGCGGGCGATCTCGGCCTTGGTCTGGTAATCTTTCACAGACAAACCAAAAGGGTCAAACTCAACAGAAACTAGATTGTCGCAAGTAAATTGGCGAACATAAATTAGGTTTTTAATAAGAGGGGGTGCAACAAGAACATCTCGAAGAAGTGGTTCAATGGGAGAGGGAAGTTGAGCCCGACCAACACAGTATATGGGAATAGATGAACCATCACCAAGAGTAATGGAAGGAAACGGAGAAGGAGTGCAAGAGGAAAGGAAATTACTTGATGCAGACATATGACTAGAGGCACCAGAATCAAAAATCCAATCCGTACCTAAGTTTCCTTGGGCAGCAAAGGTATTCATGGCCTGGAGAAAGGCGACTTGATCCTAGCTCGGTGGTGGAGATGAGGTTGGCGTGGGCAGCAGCGCCGGCAGAGATGTCGGTGAAGGCAGAAGAGCCGACGAGGGCGTGTAGTAGAGACTTCCATCAGCAGGAGAGGATGTGTAGGGAGCATACGATGGAGCGGCATGATATGCTTCGCCGACTGTCGATGGGTAAGCAACCCAGGGGCACCAGTATGCAGACGAACGCCGGGTTGCCAAGCACCGGTGTAGGCAGGTGAAGCGCCAAGGGAGTACGGGGCAGACCAGGGCATAGGCCATGCCTGTACAAGCCCGGTTCATGGATCATGCGGATGACGCCAGGATGGAGCCGCAGGTGGAGTACTCGGAGCCGGCGCAGGGTTTGAAGGCGACAGTGTCGAAGGAGGCACCGAGCGCGTCGAGGGCGGGCCTGTAGATGGGGTTTTTGCCGCGGTAGTTGGGACTGGGGTGCCAGGATGAGGGTGGCTGCATGGATGGCGTCGGGGGCGGTGGCGGTGGTGGGGTGGGTGGAGCCATACCCTAAACTCTAAGATTGAAAAACGGATACCATGATAGATGAATAAAACTATTGCTTATTGATTATTTGCTCCACCTGCGGCTCCATGATAGATGAATAATACTATTGGAGACCAGCTTTTCTACTCTCGGGTGTAGGTACACCCGAGTTTGGAAAAAAAAGAAAAACATGATCAAACAATGTCAAAAAAATCTGCAGTTTGGGGACATGAAACTTCATCAAATGTTCAAGCTTTTTGCAAGAATTCAGCGGAAAAAAACATCAGAGGAGCTCTCGGCAAAAAAAACAAAATCAATGTTCTAAGTTTGCGCACTGTTTGAGCACTGTTTGAGCATTGATTTTGTTTTTTTTGTGAGAGCTCCTCGGATGTTGTTTTTAGCTGAAACTTTGCAAAAAGTTCAAACATTTGATGAAGCTTGTTGTCTCAAGATTTCAGATTTTTCGGACCTTGTTTTATCACATTTTTCGAAGTTCCACAACTTTCCCATACTATTGCTTACAAACCAACTTGGACTAGGTATTACAAACCGAACCAACTTAGACTAGGTATTACAAACCGACTTGGAATAGAAAACTTGGGATCCAAGGAATAGTCTAACAAACATTACTCGCCCAGGTAAAAAAACATATTGTAGAGATCGGACCATGAAAGAAGAGAATTCATGGTGGTTATTGGACTAGATTGGCAAAGACGCCTTCATTGTGTTGGTGGAAGACTTGTATCCACTGGTGACTCTCTACTATAATTATGCTTTATCTCAAAGTAGCGTTATTCTGGCTCACATCAATGGACTGATTCGTTGTAGTGTTGTAATCCATGTTTGGGTCCACTTCACCGTTGCCACTGCCAGTGTAGAATCCATTGTTGCCCTGTTTGAAGCCTTGCTCGAGGTCGAGGCACTCTTGTAGCTGCATCACGACATCGGTCATGGATGGCCGTTGCAGGGGCGATTGCTCAGTGCACTTGAATGCAATCTCTGTAGTCTTCCAAATAGCATTGATGTCATGATCACCTTGCATACGCGGATCCACAACGCCCTCAATGTCGCCCCATGCGAGCCGTTGTCGTGTCCAATTGACGAGGGAGATTATGGCCTCGGGGTTGCGTATGATGGCTGGCTTCCCAGTGACTAGCTCTAGCAGCACAACACCAAAGCTGTACACGTCACTCTTCGTTGACGGCTGCACTGTCCTCTGATACCTGCATACATGTGTGTTTACTCAGAAAAAGACGGCATGCATAGTGAGGAGAGAGGAAGAGGTCGACATACTCTGGATCTGCATATCCGTATGTGCCTACAAATGTGTTGGTGGATACATGGGTGTCATCCTCACAGTTGAAAACCTTGGACAAGCCAAAATCGGCAATCTTGGCCTCCAGCCTTGCGTTTAACAAGATGTTAGCGGTTTTCACATCCCTGTGAATTATAGGTGGGCTACACCCCTTGTGTAGGTACTCCAGTCCTGCACATCACCAGTATTAATTATTCAAGCACAATGTGTTCAATAGTAGGTCACTGCATTTTTCAGTGGTGTACCTTGCGCCGATTCAAGTGCAACTCGAAGTCTTTGTCCCCAGGGCAAGCATTGTTTGTTGTCATCTTCTCCAAATATAAACATACGTTGTAAATATAAGACCAGTGGGTACTTCAAATGGTCATATATAAATACTAAGATAAGTAACACTCCATTTTCGACTTTGACATGCTCAAGCTATAGCTATATTGTCTAATTCACAACATACATACCTGCAATAAGCTCTTTTAGGGATCCTTGAGGCATGTACTCATAGACAACTGCCATGTGCCCCCCGTCGTTGCAGTAACCAATCATGGACACAAGATTCTTGTGATGAATAAGTGTTAAAACTTGAGCCTAGACAAGAGATCATGAGTTAGTCAAACTTCCTGGTATGAATTTCTGTCTAGCAACAAGAAGTTCTACCTCTGCAAGGAACTCCTTGATGCCTTGATTTGAAGAATGAGACCTCAACTTTACTGCCACCTCAGTACCCTTTTCGAGGGAGCCGTGGAAGACAAACCCGAACCCTCCTTGCCCAAGCGATCGTTGGAAATTTTTCGTTATCACCTCTAGTTCCATGTACGTGAACTGACGGTTCTCACTTGCAAGTGAAATATTCCAATCGCTATCATTTGTCAGCTTTACATGGTTTCTGATTGATCCTATGTAGACAACACATATCGTAACAAACATTAATGTTGCGTTTACACAAATGGGGAAGGGGGCAGAGATTCTTTTGTCCTCATTCCAAAGACTCACTTTGATTCCTTTTTCTCTGCAACAAAAAGCATAGTATTGCCACTAGCACTAATGCTACAATTACAACTACAGGAACAGCTATGTGGATAGCTAATTTGCTATCTCCTTTAGCAGGCTGGCATGTACTTCCATTAGAACAGAGGTCAGGATTGTTGCCATATCTACAAGGAAATGAAATGAAGTTGCTTAGTCAGGCTTATTGGGAACCAGGTTGGATGTAATCAGAAAAAAGAGGGAAATCACCTTAGATACAAGGAGCCATCTTGAACTTTTTTGAGAAGTCCATAGGGAATTGATCCACTGAGCTTGTTGTTTGAGAGATCTTTATAGAAAATAAAATAATATTGTCATGAGTGAAAATAAATAGCATGGGAATATTCGAATCAACTGGATCACAATAGTTGCGAATCTTACAAAAATATTAATGATGGTAATTGTGAAAGGGTGTCCGGAATTGAGCCAATCAAGTTGTTGTTTGACAAATCCCTGCAGTGTATAGACAGAATATTTCCTTTTACCACTTTTTCCAAAAAGAATTTTACAAGGAAGGGTAGAGGTACAAGTATCAGACATGACGTACAAGTATCGGACATCCGTGAGATTTGCAAAATCAGGTGATATAGTATGATCCAGACCACTGAAGGAGACGTTTCTATATATTAACAACAAAGTGGCTAATCAGTTTTATGGCACAACATAACTGAGTAGAGTAGAGTAGAGATATAAATTACTTACACGTTTGAGATAATTGGGGGTCCAGAAGTGCCATAGATACATGTCAAGCCATCCCAGACCATAGTATTGGGAACACACGGGTCACCCATCCAATTCTTCTGCACCTGGTACATCTCCTTGATCGCCGTGATGGCAGACACTATTAATAGAAAACCAAACACAATTTTTAGTAACATAACATGCATAAACGATAATGACCAGCGAGCTAGATAGCGCATGTATGTGTGTATGATATATGATCGCACCGTGTTGTGAGTCGGTGCCAAGGGTGCTGGTTGACATGACGGAGAATAGCTCTAATGCGTTTATGATGGGCGGCAGCGTCGCATTAGCAGTGGGGTTGATGGATAATATGTACTGGCTAGCTTGAAATTTAAATGGCTCAGTCGAGTGGATGCAACCAGCGTCAAGGTACTTTGGAGTGTAGTTTGTTTTGATCTCTCCACCATTCCGGTAGATGTTGTATGGCCGTAGTGCGCCACTAGGGAGAGGTTCCAGTTCAGAGAAGTATATCAGTTCCATGTAACCCAGGGACGGGTCAGTAGGGGAACTATGGAGGTTTAAGGTGAACTCTATGTTGTCTAAGACGTTCTTCGGCGTGTTGGCCGTCTGCATCACGGCCTGGGGCGGCTGGAATTGGTCGTCAGTGATGTGGACCTCCATGTCCGTTGATATCTCATCCCAGTGAGTTGTTTCGTTGCCAGAAAAAGGGAACCACATCCGATCGAATGGATCATCAGGGTACCTGTTGAAACAATTGATCAGTTGCGTTTTGTGGTAGTAGGTACTGGGTAGGAATGGTTTTCACTTTTAATTTCAGAAAAATTTCAATGACAATCGAAATCTCCAAATTCAGTTAAATCCAGTGATTTTGGTTTGCATTTCGGCCAACTAGACAAAATATTCACTTGAACTCAACATAATATTTGAATTATTAAAAAAAATCCTATGTACTACTGAAATCACTGAAGTATTTTTACCAACCGGTAAATATTTCAGTGTCCATTGAATTACTGAAATTCAACGAATTTCATCGAAATCTCATTGAAAGTGAAAACCATGCAGGATTAAGACCGATGGAGTAATTTAGATTGTTCTCTCACCTGATGGTAGCGTTTCCATTGGTCGGTCCGAAGTTGATCCTATGGAGCAGAACCATGCCTTGCGTTGCGTCGACCAGCGCGTAGAACGTGTTCCTAAGCTGCCTCACATCCAGCGCAGAGATGAACGGCACCCCGCCGCCCGTGTTCACCAGGCAAACCTGCACCGAATCGCGCGGCACCATCACGATGGCCTCCGCTAGCACCGCCGTGTTGGAGGCTCGGATGTTCACCGTCATCCAGAAGTCAACACCGACATAGAGATCGAAGAAAGGTTGGTAGTTGAAGCCGTCGTAGTTGCCGTAGAAGAACCTGGCGCGGATGAGGTACTTGAGCCCGGGCACGAGCGAGCCAAGAGTGTAACAGTTGCGTTTCCCGACGGGGAAGCTGCGCAGGGTGTACCACCAGTTGTTGGGTAGTGGCGAGGTCATGTATATGGCGGCGATGTTGTGGTTCGAGCCGACGTAGGCGCCGATGAAGCCAGCGTCCGTGGTGTAGGGTAGCGTGGTGGCGCTATCCACGTAGCCTGTCTCTCCGGGGAGACCACAGTCTATGCTTATGAAACCTGCAAGAATCAATAGTCATGCAGTAAAAAGTAAAAACCATGCATGCATATCTCAACGACGGACACCGTAAACATATTAGCAAGCACTAATCTTGATATTTGTATCTGCATATTTAGTTTGCTTTCCTAATGCGTGTAACTTAGATGGTCTAGGACTAGCTAGCTAGTCGATCGTCGAAAGCTTATTATGTTGACTGCACGAAGGAGGCGAGATGCCGGGCTGCGGTGCGATGCGGCGAGCATGATGAGATGCCGTCCGATGACGGCGTGAAGCCGCGGCGCCATGCGATGCGGTGTGAAAGGCGAGATGCCGAAGATGTATATACCTGGTGGGTTAGACTGCGCAAGAGCTTGCAACAGGCCAGAGGCGACTAGGCAGAGAAGCAGCAACCATGATGGCATGGTTCTGGGCGTTGGTGGCTCCATTGACGAGCAGAGCAGGATCGGAGGCAAATGGAGCGTGACAACTAAACTGATCCCACTCGTTGGCCCTCATTTATCCTAGTAATCCAGATGATGTCAGAGTTGACATGGGCGTGCGTGGAGATGACGATAGGCCATTGTCCTCAGGCATGCAGCTACGTTAGGGCCCCGATTTTGACGACGGACAGATTCACCGACGGCATGCATGCAGCTGTACGAGGATTAATTAGGGCAGCGATGTTGACGAGAGAGTCGCTGTCCGCATGCATGCAGCTCTTAGGAAACCAGCGGGCGGATGCCGGAGGCGGAGCTACCTAGAGCACCTCACCAGGGTAGCCAGCAGCGATTACCTTCATCTATCCTACTTACATACACGAGTGTTTTATTTACTTTTATTAAAACATACTAGCAACCAAATATGCCCGTACGTTACACCAGGCGAAACGTCCGACATCAGCAAATTTCTTAATATCTTTCATAATGCTGCATGACAAATGACATGATAAGTGGTGTTGCGCAAAAACAAAAAGGCTGAATGATTTTCAAAGTGTACTCAAGGGTTTTCAATTAATTAGACAACAAAAGTACCTACCTAGTTGTCATTATCTGTTCACACTTTTGTTGTCGTTCCTCCTTAGTGATATACCCAACAAATATTGCATTATGATGAAAATAGAGAAGTACATTTTAATGCACAACGATAAGGAGCATTATTTTTGTCCCAAACTAATGAAACTATCGTATCTATCCAATTTAAATGATGTAGAAACATATATAATAAGCATTTTCAAAATCTCCATTCCTATAAAAAGTTGAATTGGTGATGATGGTGTGCCTGTCATTCATCAATTTCGATCATTCGATCTGCATCTAATGCATATGATGCTATCTCTGGCACTTTTGCAAAAGGACACCCGATAATCTCTCCATATTCATTTAGAAAACCCCTCCGCATCTCACTTCCAGACCCATCTCGACCTATCCCGCCGCCACCTTCTTTCAGCCGAACTCGGATCTGGAGAGGTAGCTGCGGCCGGCGCCGTCCGCACCTGATGCCTCGGATGCCTCCTCTTAGTCCGTCAGTCGCTGCAGTCCTCCACCCACCACCACCACGACCTCCCCTCCTCCACCCCATTTCCCATCTCCACCGCCACCAACAACTGCAATACGCTGCAAATGCAGCTCGTTCCTCAACGACTCTCATATCTCCTCCCACTAGTAGAAAATGGGACATTAGTCCCGGTTCTTAAGGGCCTTTAATCTCGGTTGGGCAATCGGGACTAAAGAATCGGGACTAAAGCCCCCCCCCCCCTAGTCCCGGTTGTGTTACGAACCGGGAGTAAAGGGGCTCCACGTGTCCACTGTGGAGTGCTCAGGCAGGAGAACCTTTAGTCCCAGTTGGTAATACTAACCGAGACTAAAGGCCGCCACACGTCAGGCGCTGCCAAGCACTAGGGTTTAGGGTGTTGAAGGGGCCGTGTTTCATTTTGTGTTTCCCTTTTATTTTTGTGTTTACCATTCAATTCTTTTTCATTTAGGGTTTTCATTATAATTTTATGTTTTCCATTCAACTCGACGCTACTACATATAGCAATGAAGAAATCATTAGATCAAAATCATCATGAACTAACTATACCCGCGCGGCGGCACGCCGCACCCTATCGATACGGTACGTGTGTGTGTGTATGCTACTTTTTACTCATGGGATGATAGGAAATAAGGCCGCGATACGGTACGCATTTGTATATGCTACTTTTGACTCATGAGATGGAAAATAAGGTCTTCATGTGCATAAGAGAATCTCCACTCGCACCCCCAACAGGCCCAGGGCCCTTTTTTATCGCCCGCGCAAAAAAATGGCCCAGTCGCATCTCCAGAAGCCCACTTTTGCTGGTTAGGGCCGATTTAGGCGCCGGCGGACCCAGGACGAACCCGGCGCGCTGGGGGGCGCTCAGGGGTGCCGGGGGAAACACTTTTGGCGTGAAAGCCTGGTGGGGCTGCCGAGTCATCGACCAGCGGCGTTCGTCGTCCTGGTCGCCTCGGTTTCCCGCGGGGAATCAATGCAAGGCTGCCTGCCGGTCAGCCTTCCATTGATTCCTCACGGGCGGTGTAGTGAAGGCGCGCCGACGCGGGGCCCTCCCCTCCCGCCACACGCACACACGCATGTCGCCTGCTCGCCGCCCCGCCAGCGGCTATAAAAGCCACCCACTTCCTCGCGGGTGGCTTCACACTCTCCTCTTGCCCTCTCACCGCTGACGACCTTCACGCGTCTCCCTTCTCTCCCACCCCGACGAGCAAATAGCGAAGCGCTATCCCGTCGACGGAGCGGCCGCCGTACCCTGCGCGACGACGAGGCCCGTCTCCTCTACGAGGCAGATTACCCGGCCTCGCCGGACATGCGGGTGCCGGGCAACTGGAGGCTCAGCGCCGGCAGCGTCCCGGTGCCGCCACCGCCCGCAGGCGCTGATCGGCGTGCCGAGAACGCGTGCATCCGGTCCTCGCTGCCGGAGATTGCGCGGAACAAGCCGCGGTACGCCCCCGATAGCCATGCCCTCTGGACAATGTACTTCGAACGACGACCAGCTCACTACCGCGAACGGCGTCGAGCCCTGCGAGCGCCACAACACCGAGGGGAGGCGCCTATGGTGGGGCGTCCCCGGGCACACCCTCAAAGCCGTCCTCGAGCACATCGATGCCGGCAACGAGTTGCATCTGGAGCACCCTGCGCCGCCCTCCTTCTCTCGCCGCCGTGGCAGCTCCTGGACGCCGAGGCGGATGGAGATGGCCTTGTCGAAGTCGGGCTCCCACTCCTCCGGATCACCGACGTTTCTCCCCGTCAAGGCGGAGCCGCGTGAGACGCCGCTTGGCGGTGCACCCACTAGTAGAAAAAGGGTCAAACGTGAAGCACATTAGTGCCGGTTTGTATTTGAGCCGGCACTAATGTGTACATTAGTGCCGGTTCCAACGGCTAGCCAGGCCGCTCTCATTAGTACCGGTTCGTGGCTAACCTTTAGCACCGGTTCGTGCCACGAACCGGTACTAATGAGAGTGGTGGCAGGATGTTGTCAGTCTGGGCCCCCTCCAGCACCTTTAGTACCGGTTCTTGGCACGAACCGGTACTAAAGGTCGTCCTACATAAACCCTTCGTCCACCCGAGCTCGCTCTGTTCTTCCCCTTTCCCCTCTCCTCTCTGTTCTTCCCCTCTTCCTCTCGAGCTCATCACACATTTTGCCCAAAATTTGTCAAGATTTGAAGGCCCCCATCCATTCAAATGATCACCAAGGTTAGCTACTTTGTCCTTTCATCTCTCATTGCTAGATTAGCTCTTGCAATGCTTTATATAGTTATTAATTTGTGAGTTTAGTAATTTGGGAGGATATATATATATGTGCTAGTATTTGATTTATATGCAATTTGAGGTTAAAATAACACTTAGTTTGCATATGTAGGTGTGGTTTACTTAGTGCCTTCTAAATCTCCGTCGTAACCACCGTCGATCGCCCGCACCGTCCCGTCGCCGGCACCACCTTGTGGTGAGCCTCTTGTTCATGAAATTTTATATAAAAAATTGATGTTTGTGTGATTTGGATATATAGTTACTCGTATAATAATTATCTTACCCGTACGTTGTTTGTTATACACAGTGCCATGGTTTTGATATCCGTCCCCGTCGGCCCTCGTCCTTGTTATGATTCGGATGTGGTATATTCTCTTTTAAAACTATTTGTTGCATTTCGTGTTTATGACAAATAATTATGCCCATCAAGTTGACATAGATATTTTTATCTAGGAGGTATGTGAACCGGAAATTCCAACCGACCCTATTGTCGAGTGGTTAAATTTAGTTGAAAGAGAAAACGAGTACTTGAAAGAAAAATTGAAAAGAATTAAGGGGGAGAAGATGGAATTGGAGTTGCATGTTGCCGATGTCGTCGATGATCACAAGATCAAGATGGAGAAAATGCGCTTGAAGATTAGAAAGATTAGAAAATATGCCATCGATAGTGAGGCTTGGTATCATTATGCTGTTGGATCAATTGTTACCTTAGTTGTGATCTTGATCGCATTTGTTGTTGCATTTAAATGCTTTAGCTAGAGAGTTATTTGTTTGTTGCATTTAAGTGTTGTATGAACTTTATGTATGAACTTGTATTAATTTGGTCTATTCGGTGTTGTGTAATGAAGATGAGCCGGCAATGGATGTACGATGACCGATGCTCTCCCCAGTTCGTTGAGGGCGTGCATACTTTTCTGCTTGCGGCTGAGGCAAACAAGCGGGCGGATGGTTTTATGCCTTGTCCATGTGCTGGCTGTAAGAATGATCGCAATTACTCTACGTCAAGAACCATTCACGTCCACCTGTTTGAGTCCGGTTTCATGCCCCACTATAATGTTTGGACCAAGCACGGAGAAAGAGGGGTTATGATGGAAGACAATGAAGAAGAAGAGGACGACGACAGCTATCCTGGCCATGGGTTCCCTGAATACGATGATACAATAATGGGGGAAGAAGCTGAGCCGGTAATGCGGGAAGAAGCTGAGCCGGCAATGCGGGAAGAAGCTGAAGAAGAGGCATCAGATGAGCCCGTTGATGATCTAGGTCGGGCCATTGTCGATGCAAAGAGAAACTGCGCAAGTGATTTGGAGAAGAAGAAGTTGCAGCGCATGTTAGAGGATCACAAAAAATTGTTGTACCCGAATTGCGTAGGTGACAAGAAAAAGCTGGGCACCACACTGGAATTGCTGCAATGGAAGGCAGAGAATGGTGTATCTGACAAGGGATTTGGAAAGTTGCTGGTAATGATAAAGGATATGCTTCCAAAGGACAACGAATTGCCCGAGAGTACGTACGAAGCAAATAAGTCTGTCTGCCCTCTAGGGTTAGAGGTGCAGAAGATACATGCATGCCCTAATGATTGCATCCTCTACCGCGGTGAGTACGAGGATTTGAACGCTTGCCCGGTATGTGGTGCATTGCGCTATAAGATCAGCCGCGATGAGCATGGTGATGTCGAGGGCGAGCGCCCCAGGAAGAAGATTCCTGCCAAGGTGATGTGGTATTCTCCTATAATACCACGGTTGAAACGTTTGTTCCAAAACAAAGAGCATGCCAAGGCGATGCGATGGCACAGAGAAGACCGTAAGAAAGACGGAAAGTTGAGAGTACCAGCTGACGGGTCGCAGTGGAGAAATATCGAAAGAAAGTACGGGAAGGAGTTTGCAGATGATGCAAGGAGCGTATGGTTTGGTCTAAGCGCAGATGGCATTAATCCTTTTGGGGAGCAGAGCAGCAACCATAGCACCTGGCCTGTGACTCTATGTTTGTATAACCTTCCTCCTTGGTTGTGCATGAACCGGAAGTTCATTATGATGCCAGTGCTCATCCAAGGCCCTAAGCAACCCGGCAACGACATTGATGTGTATCTAAGTGTTGGGTTTCGTAGTAATTTCAAAAAATTTCCTACGTACACACAGGATCATGTGATGCATAGCAACGAGAGGAGAGTGTTGTCTACGTACCCAACGCAGACCGACTGCGGAAGCGATGACACGACGTAGAGGAAGTAGTCGCACGTCTTCACGATCCAACCGATCAAGCACCGAAACTACGGCACCTCCGAGTTCGAGCACACGTTCAGCTCGATGACGATCCCCGGACTCCGATCCAGCAAAGTGTCGGGGAAGAGTTTCGTCAGCACGACGGCGTGGTGACGATCTTGATGAACTACAGCAGCAGGGCTTCGCCTAAACTCCGCTACAGTATTATCGAGGAATATGGTGGCAGGGGGCACCGCACACGGCTAAGGGATAGATCACGTGGATCAACTTGTGTCAACTTGTGTGTCTTTGGGGTGCCTTTACCTCAGTATATAAAGGAGCCAAGGGGGGAGGGGGCGCCGGCCAAGAGAGAGAGGCGCAGGAGGAGTCCTACTCCTACCGGGAGTAGGACTCCCCCCCCAATCCTATTCCAACTAGGATTCCCAAGGGGGAAACAGGGAGAGGGGTGGCCGGCCACCTCTCCTAGTCCTAATAGGACTAGGGGAAGGGGGGAGGCGCGCAGCCCCCTTGGGCTGCCCCTTTCTCCTTTCCACTAAGGCCCATGATGGCCCATATGGCTCCCGGGGGGTTCCGGTAACCTCCCGGTAACCCGGTAAAATCCCGATTTTACCCGGAACACTTCCAATGTCCAAACATAGGCTTCCAATATATCAATCTTTATGTCTCGACCATTTCGAGACTCCTCGTCATGTCCGTGATCACATCCGGGACTCCGAACAACCTTCGGTACATCAAAATGCATAAACTCATAATATAACTGTCATCGTAACCTTAAGCGTGCGGACCCTACGGGTTCGAGAACAATGTAGACATGACCGAGACATGTCTCTGGTCAATAACCAATAGCGGGACCTGGATGCCCATATTGGCTCCTACATATTCTACAAAGATCTTTATCGGTCAGACCGCATAACAACATACGTTGTTCCCTTTGTCATCGGTATGTTACTTGCCCGAGATTCGATCGTCGGTATCCAATACCTAGTTCAATCTCGTTACCGGCAAGTCTCTTTACTCGTTCCGTAATACATCATCTCACAACTTAACATATTAGTTGTAATGCTTGCAAGGCTTATGTGATGTGTATTACCGAGAGGGCCCAGAGATACCTCTCCGACAATCGGAGTGACAAATCCTAATCTCGAAATACGCCAACCCAACATCGACCATTGGAGACACCTGTAGTACTCCTTTATAATCACCCAGTTACGTTGTGACGTTTGGTAGTACCCAAAGTGTTCCTCCGGTAAACGGGAGTTGCATAATCTCATAGTCATAGGAACATGTATAAGTCATGAAGAAAGCAATAGCAACATACTAAACGATCGGGTGCTAAGCTAATGGAATGGGTCATGTCAATCAGATCATTCCGCTAATGATGTGACCTCGTTAATCAAATAACAACTCATTGTTCATGGTTAGGAAACATAACCATCTTTGATTAACGAGCTAGTCAAGTAGAGGCATACTAGTGACACTTTGTTTGTCTATGTATTCACACATGTATTATGTTTCCGGTAAATACAATTCTAGCATGAATTATAAACATTTATCATGATTATAAGGAAATAAATAATAACTTTATTATTGCCTCTAGGGCATATTTCCTTCAGTCTCCCACTTGCACTAGAGTCAATAATCTAGTTCACATCGCCATGTGATTTAACACTAATAATCATATCTGTATATGATTAACACCCATAGTTGACATCGTCATGTGACCAACACCCAAAGCGTTTACTAGAGTCAATAATCTAGTTCACATCGCTATGTGATTAATGCCCAAAGAGTACTAAGGTGTGATCATGTTTTGCTCGTGAGAGAAGTTTAGTCAACGGGTCTGTCATATTCAGAGCCGTATGTATTTTGCAAATATTCTATGTCAAAAATGCTCTGCACGGAGCTACTCTAGCTAATTGCTCGCACTTTCAATATGTATCCAGATTAAGACTTAGAGTCATCTGGATCAGTGCCAAAACTTGTATCGGCGTAACCTTTTACGACAAACCTTTTGTCACCTCCATAATTGAGAAACATATCCTTATTCTACTAAGGATAACTTTTGACCAATGTCCAGTGATCTACTCCTAGATCACTATTGTACTCCCTTGCCAAATTCAGAGCAAGGTATACAATAGGTCTGGTACATAGCATAGCATACTTTATAGAACCTATGACTGAGGCATAGGGAATGACTTTCATTCTCTTTTCTATTTTCTGCCGTGGTCAGGATTTGAGTATTACTCAATTTAACACCTTTGCAACACAGGCAAGAACTCTTTCTTTGACTGTTCCATTTTGAACTATTTCAAAATCTTGCCAAGGTATGTACTCATTGAAAATCTTATCAAGCATCTTGATCTATCTCAATAGATCTTGATGCTCAATATGTAAGTAGCTTTTACTGAGGTCTTTTCCTTTTAAAGAACTCCTTTAAAACACTCCTTTATGCTTTGCAGAAGAATTCTACATCATTTCTGATCAACAATATGTCACTCACATATACTAATCAGAAAGGATGTAGTGCTCCCACTCACTTTATTGTAAATACAGGCTTCATCGTAAGTCCATATAAAACTATATGCTTTGATCAACTTATCAAAGCGTATATTCCAACTCCGAGATGCTTGCACCAGTCCATAGATGGATCGCTGGAGCTTGCACATTTTGTTAGCACCTTTAGGATTGACAAAACCTTCTGGTTGCATCATATACAACCTTTTTTAATAAATCCATTAAGGAATGCAGTTTTGACATCTATTTGCCAGATTTCATAAAATGTGGCAATTGCTAACATGATTCGGACAGACTTAAGCATCGATACGAGTGAGAAACTCTCATCGTAGTCAACACCTTGAATTTGTCGAAAACCTTTTTGCGACAATTCTAGCTTTGTAGATAGTAACACTACTATCAGCGTCCGTCTTCCTCTTGAAGATCCATTTATTCTCAATTGCTTGCCGATCATCGGGCAAGTCAACTAAAGTCCATACTTTGTTCTCATACATGGATCATATCTCAGATTTCATGGCCTCAAGCCATTTATCGGAATCTGGGCTCATCATCGCTTCCTCATAGTTCGTAGGTTCATCATGATCTAGTAGCATGACTTCCAGAAAAGGATTATCGTACCACTCTGGTGCAGATCTTACTCTGGTTGATCTACGAGGTTCAGTAGTATCTTGTTCTGAAGTTTCATGATTATCATCATTAGCTTCCTCACTAACTGGTGTAGGTGTCACAGAAACAGTTTTTCTGTGATGTACTATTTCCAATAAGGGAGCAGGTACAGTTACCTCGTCAAGTTCTACTTTCCTCCCACTCACTTCTTTCGAGAGAAACTCCTTCTCCAGAAAGTTTCCGAATTTAGCAACAAAAGTCTTGCCTTCGGATCTGTGATAGAAGGTGTATCCAATAGTTTCCTTTGGATATCCTATGAAGACGCACTTCTCCGATTTGAGTTTGAGCTTATCAGAATGAAACTTTTTCATATAAGCATCGCAACCCCAAATTTAAGAAACGATAGTTTAGGTTTCTTGCCAAACCATAGTTCACACGGTGTCGTCTCAACGGATTTAGATGGTGCCCTATTTAACGTGAATGCAGCTGTCTCTAATGCATAACCCCAAAACAACAGTGGTAGATCGGTAAGAGACATCATAGATCGCACCATATCTAATAAAGTACGGTTATGACGTTCGGACACACCATTACATTGTGGTGTTCTAGGTGGCATGAGTAGTGAAACTATTTCACATTGTTTTTAACTGAAGGCCAAACTCGTAACTCAAATACTCTTCTCTACGATCAGATCGTAGGAACTTTATTTTCTTGTTACGATGATTTTTCACTTCACTCTGAAATTCTTTGAACTTTTCAAATGTTTCAGACTTATGTTTCATCAAGTAGATATACTCATATCTGCTCAAATCATCTGTGAAGATCAGAAAATAATGATACCTGTCGCGAGCCTCAATATTCATCGGACCACATACATCAGTATGTATGATTTCCAACAAATCTATTGCTCGCTTCATTGTTCCGAAGAACAGAGTCTTAGTCATCTTGCCCAAGAGGCATGGTTCGCAAGCATCAACTGATTCATAATCAAGTGATTCCAAAAGCCCATCAGTATGGAGTTTCTTCATGCACTTTACACCAATATGACCTAAACGGCAGTGCTACAAACAAGTTGCACTTATCATTATTAACTTTGTATCTTTTGGTTTCAATATTATGATTATGTGTATCACTACGATCGAGATCCAACGAACTATTTTCATTGGGTGTGTAACCATATAAGGTTTCATTCATGTAAACAGAACAACAATTTATTCTCTTACTTAAATGAATAACCGTATTACAATAAACATGATCAAATCATATTCATGCTCAATGCAAACACCAAATAACACTTATTCAGGTTCAACACTAATCCCGAAAGTATAGGGAGTGTGCGACGATGATCATATCAATCTTGGAACCACTTCCAACACACATCGTCACTTCACCCTTAACTAGTCTCTGTTTATTCTGCAACTCCTGTTTCGAGTTACTAATCTTAGCAACTGAACTAGTATCAAATACTGAGGGGTTGCTATAAACACTAGTAAAGTACACATCAATAACATGTATATCAAATATACTTATGTTCACTTTGCCATCCTTCTTCTCCGCCAATCACTTGGGGTAGATCCACTTCCAGTGACCAGTCCCTTTGCAGTAGAAGCACTTAGTCTCAGGCTTAGGACCAGACTTGGGCTTCTTCACTTGAGCAGCAACTTGCTTGCTGTTCTTCTTGAAGTTCCCCTTCTTCCCTCTGCCCTTTTCTTGAAACTAGTGATCTTGTCAACCATCAACGCTTGATGTTTTTCTTGATTTCTACCTTCGTTGATTTCAGCATCACGAAGAGCTTGGGAGTTGTTTTCGTTATCCCTTTGCATATTATAGTTCATCACGAAGTTCTACTAACTTGGTGATGGTGACTAGAGAATACTGTCAATCACTATCTTATCTGGAAGATTAACTCCCACTTGATTTAAGCGATTGTAGTACCCAGACAATCTGAGCACATGCTCACTAGTTGAGCGATTCTCCTCCATCTTTTAGCTATAGAACTTGTTGGAGACTTCATATCTCTCAACTCGGGTATTTGCTTGAAATATTAACTTCAATTACTGGAACATCTCATATGGTCCATGATGTTCAAAACATCTTTGAAGTCCCGATTCTAAGCCATAAAACATGGTGCACAAAACTATCAAGTAGTCATCATATTGAGCTAGCCAAACGTTCATAACGTCTGCATCTGCTCCTGCAATAGGTCTGTCACCTAGCGGTGCATTAAGGACATAATTCTTCTGTGCAGCAATGAGGATAAACCTCAGATCACGGATCAAATCCGCATCATTGCTACTAACATTTTCAACACAATTTTCTCTAGGAACATATCAAAATAAACATATGAAAGCAACAACGCAAGCTATTGATCTTACAACATAATTTGCAAAATACTACCAGGACTAAGTTCATGATAAATTTAAGTTCAATTTAATCATATTACTTAAGAACTCCCACTTAGACAGACATCTCTCTAGTCATCTAAGTGATCACGTGATCCAAATCAACTAAACCATAACCGATCATCACGTGAGATGGAGTAGTTTTCAATGGTGAACATCGTTATGTTGATCATATCTACTATATGATTCACGCTCGACCTTTCAGTCTCCGTGTTCCGAGGCCATATCTGCATATGCTAGGCTCGTCAAGTTTAACCTGAGTATTCTGCGTGTGCAAAACTGGCTTGCGCCCGTTGTAGATGGACGTAGAGCTTATCACACCCGATCATCACGTGGTGTCTGGGCACGACGAACTTTGGCAATGGTGCATACTCAGGGAGAACACTTCTTGATAATTTAGTGAGAGATCATCTTATAATGCTACCGTCAATCAAAGCAAGATAAGATGCATAAAAGGATAAACATCACATGCAATCAATATAAGTGATATGATATGGTCATCATCATCTTGTGCTTGTGATCTCCATCTCCGAAGCACTGTCATGATCACCATTGTCACCGGCGCGACACCTTGATCTCCATCGTAGCATCGTTGTCGTCTCGCCAATCTTATGCTTCCACGACTATCACTACCGTTTAGTAATAAAGTAAAGCATTACATCGCGATTGCATTGCATACAATAAAGCGACAACCATATGGCTCCTGCCAGTTGCCGATAACTCGGTTACAAAACATGATCATCTCATACAATAAAATTCAGCATCATGCTTTGACCATATCACATCACAACATGCCCTGCAAAAACAAGTTAGACGTCCTCTACTTTGTTGTTGCATGTTTTACGTGGCTGCTACGGGCTTAAGTAAGAACCAATCTCACCTACGCATCAAAACCACAACGATAGTTTGTCAAATAGACTCCGTTTTAACCTTCGCAAGGACCGGGCGTAGCCATACTTGGTTCAACTAAAGTTGGAGAGACAGTCGCCCGCAAGCCATCTCTGTGCAAAGCACGTCGAGGGAACCGGTCTCGCGTAAGCGTACGCGTAAGGTTGGTCCGGGTCGTCTCGTCCAACAATACCGCCGAACCAAAGTATGACATGCTGGTAGGCAGTATGACTTGTATCGTCCACAACTCACTTGTGTTCTACTCGTGCATATAACATCAACATAAATAACCTAGGCTCGGATGCCACTGTTGGGTTTCGTAGTAATTTCAAAAAATTTCCTACGTACACACAGCATCATGTGATGCATAGCAACGAGAGGAGAGTGTTGTCTACGTACCCAACGCAGACCAACTGCGGAAGCGATGACACGACGTAGAGGAAGTAGTCGTACGTCTTCACGATCCAACCGATCAAGCACCGAAACTACGACACCTCCGAGTTCGAGCACACGTTCAGCTCGATGACGATCCCCGGACTCCGATCCAGCAAAGTGTCGGGGAAGAGTTTCGTCAGCACGACGGCGTGGTGAAGATCTTGATGAACTACAGCAGCAGGGCTTCGCCTAAACTCCGCTACAGTATTATCGAGGAATATGGTGGCAGGGGGCACCGCACACGGCTAAGGGATAGATCACGTGGATCAACTTGTGTCAACTTGTGTGTCTTTGGGGTGCCTTTACCTCAGTATATAAAGGAGCCAAGGGGGGAGGGGGCGCCGGCCAAGAGAGAGAGGCGCAGGAGGAGTCCTACTCCTACCGGGAGTAGGACTCCCCCCCTCCAATCCTATTCCAACTAGGATTCCCAAGGGGGAAAGAGGGAGAGGGGTGGCCGGCCACCTCTCCTAGTCCTAATAGGACTAGGGGAAGGGGGGAGGCGCGCAGCCCCCTTGGGCTGCCCCTTTCTCCTTTCCACTAAGGCCCATGATGGCCCATATGGCTCCCGGGGGGTTCCGGTAACCTCCCGGTAACCCGGTAAAATCCCGATTTTACCCGGAACACTTCCGATGTCCAAACATAGGCTTCCAATATATCAATCTTTATGTATCGACCATTTCAAGACTCCTCGTCATGTCCGTGATCACATCCGGGACTCCGAACAACCTTCGGTACATCAAAATGCATAAACACATAATATAACTGTCATCGTAACCTTAAGCGTGCGGACCCTACGGGTTCGAGAACAATGTAGACATGACCGAGACATGTCTCTGGTCAATAACCAATAGCGGGACCTGGATGCCCATATTGGCTCCTACATATTCTACAAAGATCTTTATCGGTCAGACCGCATAACAACATACGTTGTTCCCTTTGTCATCGGTATGTTACTTGCCCGAGATTCGATCGTCGGTATCCAATACCTAGTTCAATCTCGTTACCGGCAAGTCTCTTTACTCGTTCCGTAATACATCATCTCACAACTTAACATATTAGTTGTAATGCTTGCAAGGCTTATGTGATGTGTATTACCGAGAGGGCCCAGAGATACCTCTCCGACAATCGGAGTGACAAATCCTAATCTCGAAATACGCCAACCCAACATCGACCATTGGAGACACCTGTAGTACTCCTTTATAATCACCCAGTTACATTGTGACGTTTGGTAGTACCCAAAGTGTTCCTCCGGTAAACGGGACTTGCATAATCTCATAGTCATAGGAACATGTATAAGTCATGAAGAAAGCAATAGCAACATACTAAACGATCGGGTGCTAAGCTAATGGAATGGGTCATGTCAATCAGATCATTCCGCTAATGATGTGACCTCGTTAATCAAATAACAACTCATTGTTCATGGTTAGGAAACATAACCATCTTTGATTAACGAGCTAGTCAAGTAGAGGCATACTAGTGACACTTTGTTTGTCTATGTATTCACACATGTATTATGTTTCCGGTAAATACAATTCTAGCATGAATAATAAACATTTATCATGATTATAAGGAAATAAATAATAACTTTATTATTGCCTCTAGGGCATATTTCCTTCACTAAGGCCATTAGTTGAAGAACTCTTACAACTGTGGAATGGAACAGGTGTACGTGCGTGGGATGAGCACATGGGGGAAGAATTTGACCTAAAGGCGTTGCTGTTCGTGACCATCAATGATTGGCCTGCTCTCAGTAACCTTTTAGGACAGACAAACAAGGGATACCGCGGATGCACGCACTGTTTGGATGATACCGACAGTATATATTTGAATAGTTGTAAGAAGAATGTGTACCTGGGACATCGTCGATTTCTTCCGAGCAGGCATCCCGTAAGAAAGAAAGGCAAGCATTTCAAAGGTGAGGCGGATCACCCGATGAAGCCTCGCCACCGTACTGGTGCTGATGTACATGATATGGTCAAGGATTTGAAGGTGATATTTGGAAAGGGTCATGGCGGACAACCTGTTCCAAAGGGCGCTGACGGACGCGCACCCATGTGGAAGAAGAAATCTATATTTTGGGACCTGCCATATTGGAAAGACCTAGAGGTCCGCTCCGCATCGACGTGATGCACGTGATGAAGAATCTTTGCGTGACCCTGCTTGGCTTCTTGGGCGTGTATGGGAAGACAAAAGATACACCTGAGGCATGGGAGGACCAGCAACGTATGCACGGAGAAGACGGCATACATCAGGGTCATGCAAGCTACGCTCTTACCAAAGAAGAGAAGGAAATCTTCTTTGAATGCCTGCTCGGTATTAAGGTACCGTCTGGCTTCTCGTCGAATATAAAGGGAATAATAAACATGGCAGAGAAAAAGTTCCAGAACCTAAAGTCTCATGACTGCCACGTGATTATGACGCAACTGCTTCCGGTTGCATTGAGGGGGCTTCTACCGGAAAACGTTCGATTAGCCATTGTGAAGCTATGTGCATTTCTCAATGCAATCTCTCAGAAGGTAATCGATCCAGAAATCATACCAAGGTTACAGAATGATTTGGTGCAATGTCTTGTCAGTTTCGAGTTGGTGTTCCCACCATCCTTCTTCAACATCATGACGCACGTCCTAGTTCACCTATGCGAAGAGATTAACGTTTTGGGTCCTGTATTTCTACACAATATGTTCCCCTTTGAGAGGTTCATGGGAGTCTTAAAGAAATATGTTCATAACCGTGCTAGGCCAGAAGGAAGCATCTCCAAGGGCCATCAAAATGAGGAGGTCATTGAGTTTTGTATTGACTTTATTCCTGACCTTAAGCCGATTGGTGTTCCTGAATCGCGGCATAAGGGCAGACTGGATGGAAAAGGCACGCTAGGAGGGGAACAAATAATATGTATGGACGGACATTCTCTCACTAAAGCACACTACACAGTTCTACAGAATTCCGCCTTGGTGGCTCTGTATATGGATGAACACAAGAATTTGCTACGCTCCAAACACCCGGAGCGGTCTGATGACTGGATTACACGTGAACAAACCAGGAGTTTCGCCAGCTGGTTGCAGACACGTACCATGCATGACACCTCTATTGAAGATGACCTGTACTTGCTGTCCCAGTTACCATCTTGGAATATAATGACTTTCAAAGGGTATGAGATAAATGGTAATACATTTTACACGATCGCCCAAGATAAGAAGAGCACCAACCAAAACAGTGGTGTCCGCTTTGATGCAGAAACCAAGACGGGAAAGGAAAGATATTATGGTTATATACAGGACATATGGGAACTTGACTATCGACGTGGTTTAAAGGTCCCTTTGTTTCGGTGCAAATGGGTCAATATGACACGAAGCGAGGTAACGGAAGACCCGCAGTACGGAATGACAATAGTGGATCTCAACAATCTTGCGTATGCAGACGAACCATTCGTCCTAGCTAATGATGTGGCACAGGTTTTCTATGTGAAGGACATGTCTACCAAGCCAAGAAAAAGAAAAGATAAGAAAGCGAATGCATCGTACGATGAGCCAAAGCGGCACATAGTTCTTTCTGGGAAGAGAAACATCGTGGGTGTGGATGACAAGACAGACAAGTCAGAAGATTATGAAAAGTTTGATGAAATTGCTCCATTCACAGTGAATATTGACCCGAGCATCCCGTTAAATGATGAAGATTTTCCATGGTTACGGTGCAAAGGGACACACGCGAAGAAAAAGTTTCACACCCAAAGATCTGGGATGTGATCGGCTTCACTAGCTATCATCATTTTCTTCTGTGTTTCGCACCGAGAGGGGAATCTCCGTAATAGTTAGGGTAGTTATGTGTTTTGGCATTTGAAACGCGAAGAAATTTTATGTGCAAACAAATTCACACTAATTTCAAATAATTCAAAATTTAAACTATTCAAATTTGAAAACTACGGGTACTAATAGGAAAAATAGCAGAAAAGAAAGAAAAACTATAGCTGAAAAGAAAAAAACTATATAAAAAACTACTCAAAAATAAATAGAAGAAAATAAATATAGCAGAAAAGAAAAAACTACTCAGAAATAAATAGAAGAAAAAATAAAGCAGAAAAGAAAAAAATTATATTTGCTATTTTTCAATCGTTTACAAAATGATCGTGAAATTGAAAATCACTACAAAATGAACTCTGAAAATGTTGAATTTTGGCAAACTAGATGAAAAACCACTCACAAATAAATAGAAGAAAATAAATATAACAGAAAAGAAAAAACTATACAAAAAACTACGCAAAAATAAATAGAAGAAAATAAAGCAGAAAAGAAAAAAACTATAAAAAAATTGGGGCGCTGCCCTGTGGGCCTGAGAGGTCACAGGTGTGTAATTACAGGCCTTAAAGGCCCAGCAGACTCACAGGGCAGCGCGCAGAGTTTAGGCCCACAAGCCTGCTATACAGAGGAGTTCGAAGTGGTAGCCGCGGCTGGGTTTATAAACCAGTGCGGCTGCCCTTCGCCTGGCGAGGTGGGACTAAACTTTGGGGTGGCAGCGCGACCCCTTTAGTACCGGGTCGTGGCACAAACCGGTACTAAAGGGGGGGCCTTTAGAACTGGTTTGTGACACCACCCGGTACTAAAGGGGGTCGCTTCCCGCCGCTTGGCCTGGCCAAAACAGGCCTTTAGTATCGGTTGGTGGCTCCAACCGGTACTAAAGGTGCCTTCTATATATACTCGACTTACGAAATTTTCATTCTTCCTCTGTTTCCTCGTCTCCGTCGCCGTCGCCGCCCCCGTCCCCATCGCCGCCCTCGTCTCCGTCGCCGCCCCCGTCCCCGTCACCGCCGTCGTCTCCGTCGCCGCCCCGGGCCCGCCCTCGTCTCCGTCGCCGCCCCCGTCCCCGTCGCCGCCCT
>NC_041387.1:4830671-4832847 GCF_002162155.2 Triticum dicoccoides
CCCGTCGCCGCCCCCGTCCCCGTCGCCGCCGTCGCCTCGCCGTCGCCGTCGCCCCGCTGTGAGCTCTCCCCCTCTAACCTCTCTCCCTCGCCCCCGGCGGCCACCATGGGCGCCGCCCCTCCCGGCCCCGAGCACACACACACACACAAGCATGAATTAGTATATAATTTAGATTATTTAGATTATTATTGTTTTAGTTATCAAAGCACACACACACACACAAGCATGAATTAGTATATAATTTAGATTATTTAGATTATTATTGTTTTAGTTATCAAAATTGTTTATATGGAAATTAGTGTTTAATTAGTATGGAAATTTTTTATGTTTAATTAGTATATAATTTAGATTATTATTATTAGTATATAATTAGTGTTTAATTAGTGTTTAATTAGTATGGAAATTTTTTATGTTTTTCAGTTTTTTAATGGATGTATAGAAGTTGTGTTTTCTGTTTTTAGTGTTAGATGCTTAATTAGTATGAAATAGTATATAAAATTTTGAAATAGTAGAAATGTTAGAAATTTTAGTTATCAAAATCCAATCATTAAAAAAATATTACCTTTTGCGGGCATATAGCTAGTATTTGTTCTCGACGATGCCCGGCCCGCATCCTCGCCGTCGACCCGTCCGCGACGACGTCCAGTCGACCCATGTCCGGGACTGGGCTCCGCCGGGCTGGCACTGGGAGGTGCTGCCTGGAGGGGCGCACCGCTTGATGAGGAACCCGGCCCCGGGTCCCGTCGTTGACCCTGATCTCGTTTGGTGGCGTTCGCGTGGGCCAGTTTCGGTGCGGAGGGACCCGGCCCCGCCGGAGGTGGTACGTCGTCGTGTCAGGGAGGAGGACGAGCATGTCCATCGCTACATGGTTGCGTTAGAGGGCGGCAGGTTCTCCAATACCTGGCAGTATCTTCGGGGATCTCACTTCAGCTATGATCCTGTGAGGGTTCCTTCTCTTTGGGTGTCCACCGCCCGCGCCGCAGGAACCGCGAGTGTCCTAGATTCTTCTGTAGTATTCGATCTTTAATTAGCTAGCCAGTGATGTACTATTCAATATTATATATTATTCGAGACGATGTATTCGAGATTATATCTATTATTCTAGACGAAGTATTCGAGATTATATCTATTATTCGAGACGATGTAATTTGAATACTAAATTGTTTTATATTTCTTTTGAATTAGTTAAATAAAAGTTATGGCAGACAATACCGACAGAGAGGGAGAACAGACCATGTTCGATATGATACACGGGCCAGATGATGATCAGAATGAAGAAGATTATGACAGCTCCGAATTTCTAAACAACACCGGAGAGGGTGATATGATATTCGATCGCGACGACCGAATTGATGAAGTCATGAACTACGATTATGACGATGACGAAGAACATGTTGATCCTGAAACAACAAAGACCGGCGAGGTATATATATTTATATAAGCAGGTATCTGGTGATCATCACATGTTTTAAATGACTTGAAGATATATTAACGAATCGATCTTTGTTCTTTCAGCCATCTGGATCGAGCAAATCTTCAGGCAAAAGGACAAAATGAGGCCCGAACAAAAAGTTGAAGGAGGGCGTAAAGTACAATATCGAGGCAGTCAGACCTAATGGCGAACCATTAGCGCCTAAGAAGATTGCGGACAAGTTCATTCGTCAGTGCGGAGTTCTTGTGAAGGACCAACTCCCGATCTCCCTTCAAGAACGGAGAGAGCCAGCAAAAGAAAAAAGACAAAAAGGCAAAGAGGACGCTGCTCCACGTCCAGATGTTACTTTTGTCGACAAGAATCAAAAAGATATGCTTTGGGATACTCTCATGGAACATTTCACCCTACCAGATCATTTCACAGAAGCAGATGTGCAGAAAGTCAAGGACGCTGCTCTTAGGAAGATGGCGTTTGCATTCAAGAACCACAAGAATCGTGAATGGGACAAGTACGTCAAGGGAGGAAGGAAGACTCCAGTATTTGAGGGAACACTAGAGAACCAACGTGCTCATTGGGACGATTTCGTGAAATTCAAGGATTCGGAATTAGCTAAGGAACGGTCGAGAATAAACAAGAAGAATGCCGAAAAAAAGGATAAGTTCCATAAGCTGGGGCCAGGTGGCTATGCGGTGGCAATGCCTAAGTGGGATAAGTCTGAGAAAGAGATGGAGGATGCAGGTGCCA
>NC_041387.1:4833084-4840592 GCF_002162155.2 Triticum dicoccoides
GACTTGGTTCTATGCGCATGGGGGGAGTTGGACCCGAAGACAGGTGTTTCGACGAGGGCAAGTCTGAAGGGAGCCGACGATGTGATACTTGTTGCAATAGAAGAGGCACGATCGGGGGTGTTCCAGCCCAACAGAGAGAACGACGAGCTTACGCGTGCCCTGGGAAATCCTGAACACCCGGGAAGAACACGAGGCAATGGCGTTATTCCGTGGTATGAGGGGTTTTCAGACTGGAACACCGACTACAGAACCCGTGCGAGAAAGAAGATTGCGGAGGAGAAGAAGAGGAAGATGGAGGAGGAGCAGAGGAAGCGGGACTATGAACGCCTTCAAGGCCTAGAAGCAAGTCAAGCGGAATTGGTAGTCAAATTCCAGCGGCAGCAGGAGCAGATCGACTCACTTACCCAGCAAAGGGGGTCTCAGCAGCTGCAGCAGCTAGCGAATGATCCAGCATTGGATAGCACCGCCCCATCCATGCCGAGAAGCAGCGTGGGTTCCGCCCCGGACGACGCAATGCTGGGTAGATACCCCATGGATGACATCACGGAGAACACTAGCTGCGAGCTACACGTCAAAATGAAGAACATATCCATGAAGGTGGCGGACGCCGTTGCTTTTACAAATCCCCCCGAGGCAACCTTCCATTGCAACCCGATTCCAGCGGGCTATGCTTGTGTCTTGGTTCATGAGGTGGTGGACCCATATTCGGAGCTAGAGCTTGACTTTCCTGGAGGTGATGACGAGCGCTTTCTCGGAGACGCCAACCATCGTATCATCCTATGGAAAAAGGATTGCATCATCTTTCGAAGGCCACCGACACCGCGTCAGCCGACTCCTCGTCGAAGTCCGCCACCGAGTCAGCAGTCTCCCGCTCTTGCAAGTCCACCAAGTCCGGCAAAGTGTCAGGCCACTCCTCCTCCAAGTCCGGCAAAGTGTCAGGCCACTCCTCCTCCTCCAAGTCCGCCACAGCGTCAGTCGTCCACTCCTCCTCCAAGTCCGGCACAACCTCAGGCCACTCCTCCTCCAAGTCCGGCACAACTTCAGGCGGCCACTCCTCCTCGTCCAACTCAGCCCCGTCAGCCGTCTCCGCCGCCTCAGCAATCGCAGAAGAGACACCCCGCAGCTATGGTGCGTAGCGGTACGAGTTGAGGTAGTACAGGAAGTACAGGCGGAGGAAAGCGATATAAATATGGTCCCAGCCTCATGCCTCTTCCGCATAGGGCTTATGACAGGTCCGAGGAGGAAATCGCAGCCATATCGAAGTCCGAGGTGGAAGCCCATTTTGCACCGAAACCGCCAACGCCGCCAAGGGAGAAAGTGCCTGAGGAAACGATTGACCACTTCATTCGTATGGCTCAACCACCAGCTCCCAAGCCTGTTGACACAGACTATGAGCGCCACATCAGGAAGTTAAATCGAGCACGTCTACGTAAGGAGGCGAGCTCGGGATCGAGCAAACAAGAAGCAGCTGTCAAAAAATGCGGGAAAACCATTCCCCAGCTGGGAGAACAGGCGGCGCAATCGATCCCCTCGCTTGTTGTGCCAACAACACGTGACAGTACGCGTGCCCAATATTATTGTGGGCAAACAGTTTACGTTCCTGAGGTGGGCAATGTGGTAATAACGAAGGAGCATATAATGCAGGCTGAAGTTCTCAAAATCACTATTGGACAACTCCTCGAGATCGAGCCCATGCCTGTGCTTAGAGCGGATGAAATAAAACGGAAATATGTTCGGGGCCAACCTTTGGTTGAGCCAGACAAGGTCAAGAACCTCCCAACGAGAATGTATGAATTGCATCAATGGTACATGAACATTACCAAGATTTCCGATCGATTGTCCCTCATGGTGAATGTCAAGGAGGAGCATTACTACCATGAGAAAGCTGTGTCCGTTGAGTATTCTGAACTGTTTCAGTTATACAATCAAGACGCACTCGACAAATCTATCGTCAGTTGCTATTGTCTATAAGTGATTTCTTTCTGTAATTTAAGTCTCAAGCTAGCTGTAGTGATCCTTTTGATCAATCATTACCTGTAATTATCCTCACTATATTCTTTTCTGTGGTATTATATGTAGGATGAAGATGTATGAAATGAGAAAAGGTGGACGCTATGGCATTGGGTTCATTGACCCAAACACCGTTAATGAATACACATGGAAAATAGATGCACGTCATCAAAAGGCCGTAGAGGACAGCATGCTAGAGTTCTTGAAGCGCCTCAAATACAATGAAGATATACTACTTCCTTACAACTTCCAGTGAGTCACACTGTCTTGTACTACAAATTCTCTGTTTTTGCCTACTAGCTAGCTACATGTTTTTGCTTACATATGCCCGCTTAATTAAGACATGCAAACGTGTGTGCATGCAGATTTCACTGGGTCTTGTGTATCATTAAAGTTGACGCCGGAACAGTTGAAATACTGGACTCACTACTCAAAGAAAAAACTGACTATAACATCTTGTTTGGGATAGTCAACAGGTAATTTCAATCATTATTAACTATATATCTCGGCCTATTTAGTTCGTCATTTCATGATATGAACTATTTAATAATCCCTTTATTCATTTTCTTTGTCGGTGGGCAGGGCTTGGGCAAGGTTAATCAGCGTCACGGAAGGCGAATGGAAAGAAAAGCTTAAATGGGGAAGACCCAAGGTAAGTAATTAAGTAGTACTAGCTAGCTAGCTAGCTGCCATCTCTTTAATTATCATGCTTGATTAATTATTATCTGATCAAATTTCATTCTCGTAAAGGCCCTGAAGCAGGCGCAGGGGACTGATTTGTGTGCATTCTGCGTTTGCGAGAACATTCGCATGATGGCGTCCGAAAGGAGCAGATCTCAAAGACAGGAATGGGTACGCTTGTCAAAACACTATTCACAATTTTTACACCATTATCGGTATCTAGTCACACAACTAATACACATGCATATTGATCTCCTTCTTAACAGTTCAGAGAGGTGCGGGCGAAGCTCCTAGAAACGGAGCGCGTAGAAGCACTTCAAGAGGAAATAGCGGGATTTTTGCTCGACCAGGTCATAAATCCAAAGGGAGAATACTATTACCCGCTACCGCCCCGTTGAAAACCACTTCCAATTGTCATCGTGCTCCGAAGGCACCAATTAAGCTAATGCCACTGGCTCCGAAGGCAACATGCATATGTAGGAGAAATTGTATATAGCTATACATGTGTGTATGTGTAAATTAATTAATATGATGGTTTGTGAGATATATATATATAACGTGTACAATTTGTAGTATCGTAAAATACCAGCTAACGAAAAAGAATTAAAATGGAAACACAAAATTAAATGAAAAAGAAATCATAAAACTAAAAACCCCCCAAACCTTATAGTACCGGTTGGTCTTACCAACCGGTACTAAAGGGCTCCAGGCACCCGGAGTTGACTCGTGCCACGTGGTTGCCTTTTAGCACCAGTTCGTGCTGAACCGGTACTAAAGAGGGGGGGGGGGAGCCTTTAGTGCCCACACTTTAGTGCCGGTTATAGAATCGGCACTAAAGGGCCTTACGAACCGGTGCTATTGCCCGGTTCTGCACTAGTGACCCGTGGCGGTGCCCTCATCATCAACGAGGGCGACCATTCTGCTCTCTCTTCCCGCCTCGTGAGGCCCAAGACGGAGCCAGTGCTCGTCCCCGTGAAGGAGTCGGGTCTCGTCGCCGTCAAGAAGGAGCACGACCATGGCATGTGTGCTTAAAATGGTTCACTTTGAAGTGAACATTCGTGCTATTTCGCATTTTAGATGCGAGCATCCTCCATAGACAACCCTCAGTCGGACAGTGCACTCTGTAATGTACTTGATCGCTCTTGTCAACTTTGAAAGTACGTTCTACCTTGATGCAATATGTCACAAGTGCATTCTACACTCACTCATGGATGCAAAAATGGTACCTTCTTCCACATGAGGGTTCAAAGGGTCCCATTGAACAGCTGCAAGGTCTTCGTCCTCACCCACCACGTCATCATCCACACGGACATCATGCTCCACTTCAAGGGGGACCCTACTGCCGGTGCCCATGCTTGTCGAGCCACCATGTCGTCGTGCACTAACTGAACTGTTCTGGCTAGATCTGCCATTACGACGACTTGGTTCTGCCCGAGAAGGTGCACCCACCATCCTAGGTCCAAATGCCTGCTCAAGCACATCAATTTGCAGCCTTACATGACAATTATCTTTCTCCTTATGCCTAGCAAACATGGTAGCCCACTCTTCATCATTATTAATTATCACCTATTTATTTTTCCCATCATAGTATTTGTATTCCACTTCATCAAGCAAACCCCAAGAAACCTCCTTGGAATTTCTTCTTATTCTTTGCATTCAGCATGTACCGATCCCTTCTAATGTGCACCAAGAAAGCAAACCGCAACTCCATCCCAACCGACAAAAAACAGAGACGCAATCAGCACACCAATAGCTAAACTAATCGGGCAAACCAACTCGAATCGACTGTTGAAATCCAGAACTAAGCTCAATCTAAATAGGAGGCGTGACTTACCCCTCGGGAACCCAATCGTGGACGCGGCAGATCTCCGACCCGATGCCTGCCTCGCCAAATACTCCGGGGTCGCCGCGGCTCGCCATTTCACCCTGGGGTTCACCCTCGTACTTCCTATGTGTGCACCAGCCCCCACCTATCAGCGCTCCGGGCGGATGCACGGAAGGAGACCACGCCACGGGTCGAACAGGTGGCGGGCGCCCCACCCGTGGCATCGCAGGAAGGTGGCGAGCGGAGCAGGTAGCGGTGGAGCAGGACGGCCGCGGCAGCGCAGGTGGTGGTGGCGACGCAGGACGATCGAGCAGGGGACGGGACAGAGTGGCCTCGTGTGGCCCGGTTAGAACCCTAGGATTGATTTGGGGATGTTGTTGCGCGGTCCCACATGTAAGTTCCGGACCCACGTCCACGCGGTCCCACGTGTAAGCTCGAGACCCACTACCACTAACACCAATAGACGGAATGGACTCAAAACTGCCCGTTTGGCCTCGTCATAGTAGTTGCGCACAGTGTAGGGGCAAAACTGAGCACGATTCACAACTGAGGAAAAAACTGAGCACATGGACACCACTAAGGGCAAAAGGCTAATTAACCCTAAATAAAATGGCTATGTGCATCGCATTATGTAGAGCCAGGGGTAACCCTCATTTTCGGGACATAAGTTAGAATGAAAAGAATTTGCAGCTGCCACTTGAGTAGCACTAGCACGGTTACTATGTTGGCGATTTGGTTGATGTAGAATAAAGAAACAACTTTTCCCTCTTAATACATATGCCAGGTGAAGTCAAACATTGCTTGCATGGTTTAGTGAAATGTCAGCACTTGACGTGTTTGTTTCGTTGGCTTCTAACGCAACATCATTTACAGAGGTAAAACATAACATCAAATCATGTTTGGTTTGGCTATGCCGAATTAGTTGACACGCTATGAAATCCCATCTCGAGTAATCTGACTATGCCCAACATCGTGTGCAATTGGAAACCGCTTTGTCGAGGGCACATTCCTTTTCCCACGAATTCTCACCCCATGGCTGTGGTCTTGTCGGCCTAAAATGCATCCACCTCCGTGATCCACTCGACTACAATCGCACCCCTGACTGGTAGCTCTCTAGGCTATGATCATGAATGTCATATCTACAATGTGCGATTCAGTTCTGAGTCTGAATAAGGCTGATTTGAAGTATGGATACCGGAGATAATTGAGAAAAGATTCACAAACTGAGGGGAACTTACGTAGAAAATAATTGAAGTAGGCACTTCATATATGGTGAGAACATTACTCACTTAAGAATAGAAAGCATGTTAAAATATCTCATTGAAATCTGATCATGCAAGAAGAGAATTCATGGTGTAGGTCTAAGACCTGTATCCATTGGTGACCCTCTACTATAATTATGCTTTATCTCAAAGTAGCGTTATTCTGGCTCACATCAATGGATTGGTTTGTGGTAGTGTTGTAACTTATGTTTGGGTTCATTCCACCATTGCTACTATCGGTGTAGAATCCATTGTCACCTTGTTCGAAGCCTTCCTCGAGGTCGAGGCACTCCTGTAGCTGCATCACGATATCAGTCATGGAGGGCCGTTGCAGGGGCGATTGCGCAGTGCACTTGAGTGCAATCTCCGTAGTCTTCCAAACGGCATTGATGTCATGATCACCTTGCATACGTGTATCCACCACACCCTCAATGTCGCCCCATGCAAGCCGCTGCCGTGCCCAGTTGATGAGGGGGATGGACTCGGGATTGCGTAGGATGGCTGGCTTCCCAGTGACGAGCTCTAGCAGCACAACACCAAAGCTGTACACGTCACTCTTGGTCGACGGCTGCATTGTTCTTTGGTACCTGTAGGCATGTGCGTTCACTCAGAAAAACACTTCATGCATAGAGGTTATTTTGGTGGAGAGCAGAAGAGCTTGACGTACTCTGGAGCTGCATATCCAAGTGTGCCTGCAAATGTGTTAGTTGATACGTGGGTGTCATCCTCGCAGTTGAAAGCCTTGGACAAGCCAAAATCGGCAATCTAGGCCTCCAGCCTTGCGTTTAACAAGATGTTCGTGGTTTTCACATCCCTGTGAATTATAGGTGGGCTACATCCCTTGTGAAGGTACTCCAGTCCTGCACATCACCAGTCTAGCCAATGCTCAAGATTCTTCAAGAACAACGTGTTCAACAGTGGGTCACTGCATTTTCATTGTTGTACCTTGTGCCGTTTCAAGTGCTACTCGAAGTCTTTGTCCCCAGGGTAAGCATCGCATGTTGCCATCTTCTCCTTCAAGTATATATAGACATTGTACATTTCAACCCAGTTGGTACTTAAAGGGTCATATATAAATATACTATGCTTATGGCATCGACTCCTGCATCTCTAACTAGGAGATAAAACCTTGTATTTTGAGGTTGTCGGTATTCGGCTTAAATGAAAATTTAGGTGGTCAGTTTGCCCTTCAAATTGCAGACTGATGAAATTTTAAAGCTATATTGTCAAATTCACAACATACATACCTGCAATATGCTCTTTTAGGGATCCTTGAGGCATGTACTCATAGACAAGTGCCATATGCCCCCCGTCGTTGCAGTAACCAATCATGGACACAAGATTCTTGTGATGAATAAGTGCTAAAACATGAGCCTGGACAAGAGATCACGAGTTAGTGAAATTTCTTGGTACAAATTTCTGTCTACCAACAAGAACTACCTCTGCAAGGAACTCTTTGATGCCCTGATTTGAAGAATGAGACCTTAACTTTACTGCCACCTCAGTACCCTTCTCCAGGGAGCCGTGAAACACGTACCCAAACCCTCCCCTTCCAAGCGGTCGTTGGAAGTTGTTTGTAATCACCTCCAGTTCCATGTAAGTGAACTGACGGTTCTCAAGTGGAAGTGAAATAATCCAGTCGCCGTCATTCGTCACCTTCACAGGGTTTCTGATTGATCCTATGTGGGCAACACATGCCATCACAAACATCAATGATGCATTTTCACAAA
>NC_041387.1:4840949-4852662 GCF_002162155.2 Triticum dicoccoides
CCTCATTCCAAAGACTCACCTTGCTTTCTTTTTCTTTGTAACCAAAAGCATAGTATTGCCACTAACACTAATGCCACAATAACAACTACCGGAACTACTATGTGGATAGCTAGTTTGTTATCTCCTTTATTAGGCTGGCATGTATTCCCATTAGAACAGAGGTCAGGATTGTTGCCATACCTACAATGAAATGAAATGAAGTTACTTAATCGAACTTACTGGGAACCAGGTTGGATGCTATCAGGAAAAAAACACAGAGGGAAATCACCTTAGATCCAAGGAGCCATCTTGAACTTTTTTTAGAAGTCCAAAGGGAATTGATCCACTGAGCTTGTTGTTTGAGAGATCTCTAAGAAAATAAATAATATTGTCATGAGTGAAAAGAAACAGCATGGGAACATTCAAATCAACTGGATCACAATAGTTGCGAATCTTACAAAAATATTAATGACGGTAATCGTGAAAGGGTGTCTGGAATTGAACCTATCAAGTTGTTGTTTGACAGATCCCTGCAACATATAGACCGAATATTTCCTTTTACCACTTTTGTCAAAAAGAATTGTACAAGTATGGGTAGAAGTACGAGTATCAGACATGACGTACAAGTATCGGACATCCGTGAGATTTGCAAACTCAGGTGATATAGTATAATTCAGACCACTGAAGGAGACATTTCTACATATATATTAACATCAAAGCAGCTAATCAGTTTTATGACACAACATCACAACATAACTGAGTAGAATAGAGATATAAATTACTTACACGTTTGAGATAATTGGGGGCTTGGAACTGGCATAGATGCATGTTAGGCCATCCCAGACCATAGTATCGGGAACGCATGGGTCACCCATCCAATTCTTCTGCACCTGGTACCTCTCCTTGATGGTCATGATGGCAGACACTGCTAAAATAAAAACCAAAGATAAATTTTCAGTAACATAACATGCATAGAGGATAATGACCAGTGAGCTAGATAGCTCATGTATGTGCGTATGACCGCACCGTCCTGTGAGTTGGTGCCGAAGGTGGTGGTTGGAATGATGGAGAATAGCTCGAGGGCGTTTATGATGGGCGGCATCGTTGAGTTGGCCGTGGCGTTGATGGACAACAAGTATTGGCTAGCATGAAATGGCTCCGCTGAGTAGCTGTAACCTTCGTCAAGGTACGGCGGAGTGTAGGCTGTTGTGGTCTCTATGCCATTCCGGTAGATGCTGCACTGCCGTAGTGCATTAGTGGGGAGAGGTTTCAGCTCAGAGAAGTATATCATTTCGATGTACCGGTCAGTAGGGGAGCTTTGGAGGTCCAAGGTGAACTCTATGTTGTCGAAGGAGTTCTTTGTCGTGCTGGCAGTTTGCATCACTGCCTGGGGCGGCTGGAATTGGTCGTCACCAATTACGACCTTCATCTCCGTTGATATCTCATCCCAGTTAGCTGTTGCGTCGCCATAAACAGGGAACCACATCCGGTCGAACGGATCATCAGGATACCTGTTGAAACAATCAATCATTTGCATTTTTGTGATAGTGGGTAGGAATGGTTTTCACTTTCAGTTTCAGAAAAGTTTCAACACCAACCCAAATCACAAGAATTAAGTGAAATTCGGTGATTCCGGTTTGCATTTTGGCCAAATAGCCAAAATATTAACTTGAATTCAATAAAATATTTTCCTATATGTACTACTCAAGTTGCTCAAATATTTGGGCCGAAAGGTAAATATTTCAGTGTCCACTGAAATTCAATAAGTTTCATCGAAATTTCACCGAAAGTGAAAACCACGTAGGATTAGGACCGTTGGAGTAATTAAATTTTTTCTCTCACCTGATGGTAGCGTTCCCATCGGTCGGTCCGAAGTTGATCCTATAGAGCAGAACCAGGCCTTGCGTCGCGTTGGCCAGTGGGTAGAGTTTGTTCCTCAGCGGCCTCAGATCCAGCGCAGAGATGAACGGCACCCCACCGCCGGTGTTCACCAGGCAGACATTGACAAAATCGTGTGGCACCATCACGATGGCCTCCGCTAACACCCGTATGCCGGATGCTCGGATGTTGACCGTCACCCAGAAGTCAACACCGACGTAGAGGTCGAAGGAAGGTATCTTGTCAAGGCCATCGTAGTTGCCGTACCAGAATTTGGCGCGAATGAGGTACTTGAGCCCGGGCACGAGCGAGCCGAGAGTATAGCAGTTGCGCACCCCGCTGGGGAAGCTGCGTAGGGTGTACCACCAGTTGTTGGGTAATGGCGAGGTCATGTACTTGGCGGAGATGTTGTGGTTTGAGCCGGCGTAGGCGCCGATGAAACCGGCGTCCGTGGTGTAGGATAGCATGGTGGCGTTATCCACGTAGCCCGTCTCTCCCGGGAGACCGCAGTCTATGCTTATGAAACCTGCATGCGGTACAAATCGTGGTGCATGTTAAATATGTGGGCATCCTATTTATGCAGACAACCCCTGGGGCACTGTTAAACTGTGTGTTCTAATCATGCAGTAAAAACCAGGAAAAACTTTGTTTTTGCCACTCTAGTTTTTGCCCACTGTGCTTATGCCATCCTAGAATTTGACTTCTCATTTTTGCCACTCCTACCTTTTGAGAATACATCACAAATGCCATTGGATGGCAAAAGTGATATGTCAAATTCTAGAGTGGCATAAGTAAAATGGGCAAAAACTAGAGTGGTAAAAACAAAGTTTTCCCTAAAAACCACGCATATATGGGGACACTGTAAACATAAATATTCATCAGGCATATATGTATACCTGGTGGGTTAGACTGCGCAAGAGGTTGCAATACGCCGGCGGCGACTAGGCAGAGAAGCAGCAACCATGGCATGGTTCTCGGCGTTGGTAGCTCCATTGATGAGCACGTACGTACCAGGCGCCGCTGCACATATCCCAGCCGTTGGCTGTCTTTTGTACTAGTACTAGTAAGTAGGTAATGGCAGAGTTGGCGCGGTCGTACGTGCATGCAGCTGGCGAGAGAGCCATTGTCCGCAGGCATGCAGTTGCGTTAGGGCCCCGATGTTGACGACGGACAGAGTCGCCGCCGGCGTGGATGCAGCTGTACTGTACTGTACTGTACTGTACTACGAGGATATATAGGTCGCCGTCCGCATGCATGCAGCCCTTAGGAAACCGGCAGGGGGCGGAGGCGGAGCTACCTAGATCAATCGAGCTCTAATTAGCTCGATCTATCGTACTTACGTGCAGGAGTGTTTTATTTATCTATTAAAACATAAAAATAACCAGAAGTTCAATTTCATTGTTTAGCCTGCTACCGTAAGCATTTGGGATGCATTTGAACTTGCTGTTCCGTTTTGTAATCTCGGTGAGTATTGAGGAGATTATTAAAGGAAAAGCCCTGATGACAGCTCAAATACACACACAAGTACAACAATACAGAGCTCCCTGTACCCCGCAGGCCATGGCCCAACCCTTCAGCGGGCGAGGTCGCGTTGTCGACCGACGGCTCGTTTAACCCTGGGGATGGCTCGGCGGGCACAGGCATGATTCTATGAGATGATAAAGGTGGGGTTATTTTTGCGTCCTACCGCAAACTCTTTCATTGCAATAAAGCCCTAGAAGCAGAACTACATGCTATGATGGAAGGGCTCAAGTTGTCGGTGGAACATTCAAATGCTACAATCCTACTTCAATCTGATTGTGTTGTGGCCCTCAAGTTGCTCTCTGAGGATTCCTTTAATAGATCAGCATACGGCCATTTGGTTTTGGAGATCAAAAGTTACTTGAGTGATAGGGTTGTTATTCCTGTTAAAATCCTTCGTGAACAGAATAGGGTTGCACATTGTTTAGGGAACTTTGGTAGATGTGGTGATAGCACAGTCTGTTGGTTGAGTCAACCACCTCCATGCATCAGCAATTTAGTCGCTGAAGATTGTAACTCTATCATTTTGGAATAAAAACCCTATACTTTCTCGCAAAAAAATCTTTTGATAGTGGAATCCTCCTTTTTTTTGAATCAATGAAAAAAAGTATAACAATGAGAGTTAAATACAAATTGACATGAAATTACACCTTGCACCCAACACGTCCAGAGTAGATTATATGCAGATGAAGATGAAGCCAAGTAGGTCTTTTCCAAACAATTCAGTCATCCTGATTATACGTCGATGAAGATGAAATCAAGTAGATTATGTTGTCCTTCTCCTCCGATATGGTAGCCTTGCGCCTCTAGTGACATCGAGAGACATGGGGTCCGTGTTACGTAGATATGGGGCTCTAGATTTGGTCAACCATGACATGATTTATCTCCGGTTCCTTTGGACTCGCTAGATCTGTGATGTGGATCTTGGTTACAATGAGTGGCGGCAATGTATCCTCTTCTTACCAAGCTCGGGTTGAAGCTCCATCCCATATGCCCAGATTAATTTTCTTGTCTTGCCTCATGCGGCGGACTCCTTTCATGGTTTCATTGGATTGTGTGTACTATTCCGGTTGATGCGGGGATTCAAGTGTTTTGATATGTTGAAGATGAAGACTTCGATTGGTTTGCGTGTTTATTTTGAGTCTTCGTGTGGAAATTATTTTGCCCGTACTTCGAACATAGAATTTTGAGAAAAATCCACATTTCAACCCTCAACTAACCACATAGTTTGATTTACAACCCTTATCTCCGAAACCGGTCAAAATATACCCTCGACTAACCTCAAGGTCTAAAAATCAACCCTGGGCCTGGTTTGGACTAAGTCAAGCGGTTTTGACCGTAGTCAATGCTGCCTTGGCATGCCAACTATGCAGCTAGTCCACACATGCAGCTATGTACACGTACTCCTCTCTCTCTCTTGATTCAGTTTCCACCCGAGCCCGACTAGCCCCACCGCCGCCGTCTGGGACGCCTCCATCCCATCCCGACGTGCCGCCACGACCACCTCCGCCGCCGGCAACAGGACACCGGCCGCGCCGTCGCACCACCCCGGCCCACGCGAGGCTGCTGACGCGCTCCACCCCGGTGAACACGGGCTCCCTGCGCGCATGGATGAGAGCCGCAGCCGCAAGCACGATCCAGCGCGCCCTACAGGCCTTCCCCACGGGAGCAAACGGGAAGCAGGTCACCGGTGAACCCCAGCCCCGCTGCCCGTTCTGGGAATGCCCACCTCACGCCGCCCATGGGGGTCGACGGCGCCCGACCACCGCTGGTCCCCATCCCCAGATCCGAGGAGCTCTCTCCTTCCCAGTTGGGGGTCCCCGATGAGCTCTGCTGGGGCGAGATCCACCATCGGAGGGACACTTGTAGTCAGGGTCAGCAGCTCGAGCCCGGGTTCCCGGCGAGGCCCCACCCTGAGAGACGTGATTCAGGACCATGGTTCAGCCGAACCTATGGTCTATGCCGTATGATTTAACAACCTACAATATGTGGATCTGTGACTTCCATGCCAACTGCATTTTTTAATCAACCATGCATGGATCCTCATGAATAGACATGCATACCAACTGCATATTTTAATCAACCATGCATCGATCCTCATGAATAGTGTCTAGAAATCAATGGTGTCGAGCTTAGGTTCAGCTGAACCATTGTTCTGCACAACATTTTCGCCCCGCCCTCCTCGCCGTCTTCGGCTGGTGCACGGCGGCTCAGGAGCGGCGCGGACGACAGCCAACGGCGGCAACGTGGGCTGCATATTGATGCAGAGAGATTCCCCCCTGGGTGGGTCGCCGGTGGCGGAGGGTGTGGCTGCGGCGCGGCCGTCCCTTGGTGACCCAGGCGGCGGCGGGGTGGGCTGGGTCGGGGACGAAGAGCGAACGATCAGAAACAGAGAGAGATGAGTGGATAGGTTGACTAGGCTGGCCAGTCAGCTTTGACTCGGTCCTAACCGGTTGACCAGCAGAAAACCGAGTCAAGGGTTGTTATCTGAGCCATGTGACAACTTGAGGGTGCAATTTATCCGGTTTCAAAGATCAAGGTTGTAAATCAAACTATGTGGTTAGTTGAGGGTTGAAAAGTGGACTTCTCCCTAGAATTTTCCAGTTCCTGTATTCGTTTATCACTGGTGTTTTCTCTTGGTTTATTGGCTTAATGGATCAACAAGTTCCTCAACGAAAAGTCAATTGGTTTTTTATTACATATTAAGATGATCTTCGAGACATTAGTGATTACAGCGACATGATGTTTGATGAAAGAATTACACTCGTGGTGTATGAGAAATGAGCAATCACATCAATATGATACGGTGACGCGATGTTTTTGTTCTGGTGTCAACATAGTTCAACTGAATCCTACATCTGGGGAGCCCGAACTCGGATATCCATTCGACATCTCAAAGTCGTAATGCATGAACCTCCTTCATGTGCTTTGGACTTGAGACATTTCACCTTGGGTTTCACTGCTATACTTGCTGACTTCATGGATTTAGATCGATGCTCCTCCATCGTATCCTTCTGATTTTTGCAACTGAAATTTTCTTGAAAAATAGAATTTTGAACTGTCCAGTTAGTGGAGGAATATAAATGTGTGTTGACTGCATTGCAATGTGTCTTCTTATGCAATTTACAGTTCTTATATTATCCAAGGTCAAACTTGTACTAATATGTATGAATATGATGTAGGTTGTCGCGATCAAGTTTATTTGTAATAAGCAAAGATAATCAGAAGGATATGGATTTGTAGAGTTCTACAGTCATGCTGCAACTGAAAAAGTAGTTGATGTTTTTGCTGGGCATATAATGCCAAGTACTAATTAACTTTTCAGGATAAGCTGGGAATCATTTAGCATGCGGGATATGAGTTCGGAGTCGGACATTGCTTCAGATAATTCCATATTTGTAGGCGATCTTGCCTCTGATGTCAATGATGCTGCATTGCTGGTGACTTTCTCCAGCAGGTACTCCTCTGTCAAAGGTACAAAAGTTGTTATTGATGCTAACACTGGTAGATCAGGGGGCCATGGCTTTGCACTTTATCACGCACCTGGACTTGTTTCCATTCTTAATTTGTTTGGGAGGGAGATTTGTTCATAAAACAGTTCACACTTCGCAGTATTTATGTACAAAACTGTTTTTGCTCTGCATTCATTCCTTGCTACTTTTATGCACTACCTTTTTGGAAAATGGGTTTGTATTGGTGACAAATGACATAGCTTCATATTTTTGAGAATATTAATGATTGGTCAAAAAATCTGAGAACCTGTCAATTGCTATTAACAATGTTCTTTTGGATAAAAAAATTCTACAGGAATAATTTAAGGTTGTTTGCATTGTTCTGACTGTTTATTTTTGTTTACTGGAAAATTGTTGGCTTACGTACTTTTGGGTCTACTGGTTCATCCTCTTGATCAGACGGAGATTTGAACAAACACAACTGTGAGTACAGATGCATTGGCTGTAACTTATGTAATGTACATCATTGCAACTTTTCTTTTATTATCGTTGTTTAATTTTCATTAGGTATTTATTGGTCTGCTTAACCCAGATGTTAGTGAAAATGATCTTAAGCAAACCTTCTCCCAGTTGTGAAGATTGCAGCTGGGAAACAGTGTGGGTTCCTGCAGTTTGATCAGAAGTATGGATTATTAGCCATGCACTTTTATACTTTCCGGTTCCACCCCACGTAATATTTTTGTTTGGTTAAATTGCCTCTCTCACCATGATGGAATCTGATCCATTATGGCCTTGTGTTGGTAGTTGCAGTTACACAATGATGGATTATGTTTTTTTTATGGAAACAGAGAAGTCGATTATTCTGTTTCCAAGATAGGTATCCTAAATTCTAATTCAGACATTAGCGATGATACAACAATGTTTTCCACCAAATTGTGATTTCGGGTGAGCTTAGCTTAGCGTGGGACCACCGGAGATTGTGTGGTGCACAGGAGACAGAAACTCCACCAGCTATTGTGTTGTGCCCACTGACAGTAACGACATGGATACTGAGGTCATTGCCAGACATGACTGCCCTGTTTGCAATCTGTTGGGTAGTCCTGTTTGGTGGATTGTATCTATAGTTCGTTGAAAGCAAATGTAACCTCATTGATTTTCACATTAGATGCCTCTTCACAATATGTGATCTTTCTCTATGACGAGCCTACAGTTTGTAATGTTGTATTTCTTTTGAGATCTCTGCAAGCTGTCTATGAAGCATATATGTAGTAGGCATTCTCACATGTATTTATTCGTTTTTGAAAGGAATGTTAAAATTCGTATGTTCAACTATAAATTTAAATTTCCAGTCCTTTCAGCATGATCAAGTTTATATTTGTTGGTGAACACGTGCGTTGCACGTACATGTTACTAGTTTATTTATAAGAAACAATTTTTTTTACTTATTTTCAAGTTATTGCATCAACACAAACCTTAACTAATATTTTTCTATTATATTTATCACAATTAACAACATAATCTCTCTCAATTTACAACGTTGTTTGATATACATCTCGCATATACCTTGGAAAAGATTAGGTACTCCAATTAAATTGCATTTCGGAGCAAATATTTTTTCTTCCTTAAAATTTTACTTCAGAAATGTGTGCTTAAACTGAATCTCAATTAAACTTAAAAAACATAATAATGACAAATAGCATGAGTGAGTCTATATTTACAATTAAATGTGTTAGTTTGTATATATGTTCACACTCTTTTCAGTATTCTTAAATACCTTTGTAAAGAGCTAGAATGTAAGTATGTGACAAATATCTCAACAAAGATTTTTAGAGTGTGTAATTATTAATATTAGTTATAAATAGATAGAAATGTATAGACTGTATTTTAGTAGCCTCCCCGTTGCTTATTTTAGCATGCCGTTCTTAGTTTGTTATCCTCTAAATGTTGTTGGGCTAAGGTCTTTAGCGTGAATAGTGGGCAACACTTAAGTAAGTTATGCCATGGGCACGCTCGTCCGGGCTAATGCGGTGCTGTGCTACGGGTTCCTTCGGAGTGATGCCTTTGTTGCATGAACAACGGTCTGGAGCTCCAAGGTGGAGGGAGGTCTTGGGATCTCACCGTAGCGAATGAGTGCTACTTTGAGTTATTCCTGCTCTCCAAAAAGCTTTGTTTGTCTCGGTTACTCTGAATTTCGGCTTCACTTAGCTCGCTCTAGCAAGTGTGGGATCCTACCACGATTGCTTAGCGATACTTAGGACAGGTGTGTGATGCTAGGGTTGCACCATGGTCAAGGCATTTCTAATGGCCTCTGATCAACGCATACACGCCATGGGTAACCAGTGGTGGTGCCTACATCGGCGAATAAATATGTGCCGTTCATTTGCTTTACATCTGAATGACTAATGCATAAAAGTATAAATTGAGGGGGGTTGGCAAAAAAGCTGTGCGGCAACTTCCATGTAGCGCCGCCACCGCGTGTAAGAACATCCATGTTATATTCTAAAATATCTCTCTTGTGTTTCTTTGGTAATTCTATTTTGATTTTCAGTGTATGGATAATAAAAATACCATGTAATTAATATTATTTTACCATTTTGCATCAAAATCCAAAATTGTTTAAATACTTCGAAAAATCAAAATAGGCGCACAAGTGCAATCATGAAATCTGAAGTAATTAGTTAGGTCCGATTGGTTAACAACAATACCAAGCTTTGGTCCCAATCCTAATCCATTGAGGAAAAGTCAAGCCTCTTTCTAGCCGCCGCCTCCTCCTCCAAGAAAAGTTAGGGTTCGTGCCTCTCGCCGGCTCCGCCGCAGGTCCACAAATCCTGGCACGAACACAAACGAATCGATGGATAGCCAAAGGATCGTATCGAGCCTTGTTTTTCTTTATTGCTTTGATCTGTTTCGTTGTGGTACAGAAGCTACCCTCCCGGTGCTTTATATGCACGTCCATATAGGGACTAGATATCTGACTAGGACTAGTAATCCAACTAGGACTTCTCTAATCTAATCCTATACGGACACAACAAGGTTAACCTCTACATGAAGATGGTTTCAATGCCCCACAAGAAGTTATGCAATCGACATGGAGAATTCCATCCGAAGAAGATTTTAGCAACACCGGTTGTCTGCAATCTGGGAATTCCATCTGCATGGAAATGAGAGGGGGTCAGGTTCTTCAGTCCCTGTCTCTCTGCAATGAAGAGGAAGCGAAACAACTCCCTTATGCTTCAGTAGTACTAGGATGTTAGATGACTGGGGATGGAACACATGCCTATTCTTTGGTGGCACGCTCCAAAACATTAGGGTGCCTACATTTGATTCAAGACGAGTACATTTATTGAATATACCAACGCGTTTTATGATTTTGAGCTTCAAATGTTGACATCTTTGTAATACCCCCCAAAGATGATAATAGCCAAAAGTTAGTCAATTGAATTTATTGGGCATTTCTAAACATGGTATTGAAATTTATTTCTGAATTTAGTTTAGATTGTTAGCGTAAAATTCTAAATTTAACTACCCGTAAAAGAACAGAACAAATAAGTTCCTTTTAACTATATCAAGACTCAATTGTTTTTGTACAATGGTTAATACTGATTTGTAACACAACTTCAGCCAAAAAAAAATCAACTTTTACCATTCTTGCATCAATTTTTCTCACAATTTTTTCTCTCTTTATTATGTATTTTGACTGAAGTCTTGTAAAGTAGATTTTCTATCTAGAACTAACAATAGTTTCATTATAAAAAACAAACAAGTTTTTGTTGGGCCCAGAGTCCAGTGATTAGCTTGAGATGTGCCCTTCTTCGGCCGTGACTCCACCCGCTGTCTCCGCCGCCGGCCAATCCCCGCGCTTTCTCTGACGGATGCGTCGCTCCCGGGAGGTGTCCCTGTTGCCGGCTCCAGCTCCGGCCGTGCCTACTGTCTCTTCTCCGGCGGTGGCAGCCACTGGTGTCAGGTGCGTGCTGCGTCTGCCCCTTGAGTTGAATCCAATACTAGGTGGGATATGTCATATGGTGCCGAACTGATTCAGATTCTGAAGAACTGATTCGGAGTTGGTTCTCAATATCTGATTCAGGGTCAGCTAATAGTTCAGACTCGTGTTGCTTGCAATAGATTTAGAGTGGTGAACTGTGGATCCAATCCAGTCGTAAGTTCGTAACACAGTCAGATCCAGTCTACTAGATTCAGAGTACTGTTACGTGTTACTGCCACTGGCATGCTCGACCATGTTTGATTGAGACCTGATAACACAATCTGATTGGTCTGTATATATTTATACTTTTTGGGTGTGTGTAACAGATTTCTGTCTGAAATTATAGGTTTTGTACCACAGTTATGCTTGGCAAATGTCTTCCTAACAAATGTCTTTCTAACATGGTATTAGAGCCCTAGGTTTTTTTCCTTGATCCAGTTCCTTACGGCTTCAGGCCTATCCGGATGCTACGTGGGCTAGTGATCCTTCAGATCGCCGTTCACTTTTTGCTTACTGTGTTTTTCTTGGTGGTTCTCTCATTGCCTGAAAGACGAAGAATAGACTACAGTTTCCGTTCGAGTGTAGAGCCTGAGTTGCAAGCTATGGCTCTTTTGATGGCAGATGTGACTTGGTTACGGAGGTTAGTTCAGGACTTTGGTGTTTCTGTCACTACAAATACGCTGCTATTGTCTGACAGTACATGTGCTATTAGCATTGCGCGTGATCCTGTGAAGCATGAGCTCGCCAAGCATATTGGTATTGATGCTTTCTATGTGCATGTTGGTGTGCATGATCAGCTTATTGCTCTTTAGTATGTGCCTTCCGAGTTATAGTTGATAAATTTCTTTACGAAGGCCCAGACTAGAGCGCAGCATGGAATTTATCTCTCCAAACTCAATGT
>NC_041387.1:4853011-4886896 GCF_002162155.2 Triticum dicoccoides
TATTTATATAGCCATGTAGCCTTTTGCATCTATCCGTTTTCTGCATATCCTACACCTGTGCATGTATATATACTGGCTTATGACCTTTTGTTGTGTGGATACTGGCTTATGACCTAATGGGAATACAAGTTGCATATTCCCAACAAATCCAAGATGAAAATGGAGTACATATGTACCCTGGAAATATTTCCGGGACGGGAACTTTTGGTTCCTAGGTACATATGTACCCTATACGATTTTTTTAGTAATTTAACAAAAAGTCAAAAATTCCTAAAAATATTTTTGAAAAAACTTGACCTTCCATTGTACTAGCGAGAAAAGTTTCAAAAAAATAAAATTCCTCTTTGACATCTTTTCAAAAAAATAAAATTCCTCTTTGACTTATTTTCAAAAAAGACAAAATTTCAGTCAAAAGAGCATGAATAGTGACCTATAATAGCAAATAAATTTGTCTTTTTCGCTATGAAGTCATCGATTTTTTTTTAAATTTACATACTAGTGCGCAAGTGAGACAATTTTATTCAAAAAATAGTCTCTTAACTATTTTGACATTTTATTTAATTATTAAAAAATCCCCATATAGGGTACGTATGTACCCAGGAACCATTGGGTATTTCCCATGGGAAAAAATAGTAATTCAACAAAAAGTCAAAAATTCCTAAAAATATTTTTGAAAAAACTTGACCTTCCATTGTACTAGCGAGAAAAGTTTCAAAAAAATAAAATTCCTCTTTGACTTCTTTTCAAAAAAGGCAAAATTTCAGTCAAAATAGCGTGAATAGTGACCTATAATAGCAAATAAGTTTGTATTTTTCGCTGTGAAGTCATCGATTTTTTATTTTTTTGAAAATTTACATACTAGTGCGCAAGCAAGTCAGGTTTATTCTAAAAATAGTCTCTTAACTATTTTGACATTTTATTTAATTATTTAAAAAAATCCCCATATAGGGTACATATGTACCTAGGAACCATTGGGTATTTCCCCTGAGTACACCTAGTAATTTTTCAGGAGATGTTACAAAAGCGCCCACGGTTCAACACTATCAATTTGCTTTGTGGGTCAACTACATATAAACGTACTCTGCCAATCAATCTTCTCGAGTTGAACACATAACTGATTCGGGGAGCTACATCTAAGAAGCTCAAACTCCAATAAATGTTTTGAGCACCGAGCTTTAGGTACAGAAAGACATGAATAAGTGATACTGGCTTTAGCGCCGACTTAATCTGAAATTATTCAGTGCTTAGACTGGAGACTGAACTGAACTAGTCACAAGTGCATAGCGTTGAAGGTAGTCAGGCATGCATACAAACAGCAGAAAACATGTAAAAAACAAACAAACAAACAAAGAAACAGCAGGAAATCAAAGTGCCAGTCAGTTTAACGGTTGTTTGTTTCTGAACATTTACTATGAAATATTCAAGCAACAAAGATTCAAATTACAGTGAGTAAATTAGTCGTCACTGGTCCATCGGTGGTTCTTGCGAAAGGCCACAGTCAAAGAGCTTATGGGCACACAAGAAACCAAATTTATCCCTACTCAGATAAGAAAGTATGGATGGATCATATTACTAATTAATACTCGAATATTAACATCACATTAAACATGATCCGTGAGAAATAGAGAACAGTACTGATTAGAATGTGGAATCGATCCACAGAATAAGATATCTCGTAAGTAATTATTGAATATTCGCACTTGATTCAATATACCGAGCTAGGTGCCTTCACAGGTAGCTGGTAGCACCTAGACTAGTAGATAGTAGTGGCAGTACACATCTCAAAGTGCCACTTATTCTCCAAATTACAAAGTACTAACATACAGGTCTTGAGCAGTTCAACTGCAGCATGAAGCGGGCTCCTCACGCTTCTTCGTCGCCGTGGGTATTCTTCATCAGGCGAGACCAAGCTATAGCGACCCACACATAAACCTCATCATACAGCTTGTCAATGACCTGAAAGTAGGCAACCGCCCAGGTTCTCCTCAGTAACATGGCGCAGAACACCACCCAAAGGCCAACCACAAATCCTATGCCCATCCCAAGATAGAGATATGAGATATGATCTGCAACTTCATGGTCAGCACTTTGCTCCGCATCAGTAGGACTAGCAGAGCAGTTCTTTGAGAGAGGGTAGCCACATAGACCAGGGTTGCCGATGTAGGTATAGTTCAGGTTGTCGAGAACCTGCAGCTGTTGCCCGGATGGTACCGTGCCTGATAAGTTGTTGTATGACAGGTTCAGGTGGCTCAAAGAGGTCAGAGCCGACAAACTTGTTGGGATTTCACCAGATATGTCATTGTAGGATAGGTCGAGGGACTCTAACCACTTCAGATCGCCAATCTGATTTGGAATTTTGCCGACCAATTGATTACTAGATAAGTTCAGACCAGTGAGCCCAATGAGCAAACTTATCTCCTCAGGAATCTGACCTGTTAAACTATTACATGAAAGATCAAGATTAACCAGTAGACTGTAGATTTCAGGGGTATATTCACGTGTCTGGCCTTTTGTGATGACCGGCATGCTCTCCTCAAGAAAATCTTTTAGAACCATATTCCAAGATATGTCGGTCCTCATGGCTTTCAAGCTTGATAGTGACCATGGTATACTGCCTGATATATTGTTATTTGCCATGTCCAAATAGTGAAGATTTCCAAGAAAAGTAAGGTTCTTAGGAATATGGCCACTGAACATGTTTGATCTCATCCTTAAGATATTCAAATATGGAATTTTTTCTGGCAACCACTTTGGCAATGTTCCAGAGAACCTATTGTATGAAAGATCAAGGAATGTCAACTGCGAGGCACTCTGAAGAAATTTAGGAAATTCACCCGAGAGATCATTGTTTTTCAAGGCTAGACTACGCATGCTAGAACCAAACTGATTTGTAGAGTTTGCACTGAGCCCTGGAAAATTCTTATCAGACTCATTCCAACACTTCATAACATCTCCTGTTAAATTGTTTCCCGATAGGTCCAACCACATTAAACTAGTCAATTGGCACATAGATGATGGAATGATGCCTATAATTTGATTATTTGCTAGCGATAAATCCTTAAGTAATGGAGCTTTTAGCTCTAATGGCAATGACCCTGAGAAAGAGTTTGAAGACAGATGCAATTTTGATATATTTATAGGGAGGAGACGTGGTACTAGACCTGTAAGGTTATTGCACCCAAGAGACAGAGATTCAGTTGGCATGTGTTGTAGATTTGACGGTAATGAACCATGCAACATGTTTCCTGATGCATCCAAGAACCAAGCTTGGGAAAACGTCATCCAAAACCAATCAGGAATAACATCATCCAAACTTGTATTTGCGAGACAAAGAGATTCAATGTTCGTCTGCCATCTAAGCCACTCTGGAAAACGGGGCCCCACTGTGCATGACTCTAAGTTTATGCTCTTTAGTCTGAAGGGAGGAAGCCAATCCGGATCAATATGCATTTTGAACGAGTTGTGCGACAAGTCCAGATACTCTAAATTCTGTAAGCCTGACAAATGGTCCTTTGTGAGCACGCCCTCGAGTTTATTGTCACCGAGTTCTAACACTGTCAAGTTACCAAGTGCTCCAACTCCCATTGGCATAGTACCAGTTATCATGTTTTGACTAGCTGAAAGAACAGTGAGACTAGTCATGTTCCCAATCCAGATTGGTAGTTCTCCGCTCATGCTTGCATAGCCCACTGAAAACTCTTGTATTGTACTCCACGAGCACCTTGGCAATCGATGCATGAACTCCTCTATGCTTGCATTAATGTTGTTATACTCAAAATTCAACACTTTCAATTTGCATAAATTTTGTAAGTTGCTCGGTATCAATCCCACAAGATAATTTAAACCTAAATCTATGACTTGAAGGGACGTCATGTTTCCCAGTTCTTCAGGAATAGGTCCATGCCAATCGCAGGCACCTAGGTGAAGCTTTTTAAGGCCGATGAGATCCCAAAACCAGTAGTGCTCTAGTGTTGTGTTAAACAAGTTGCCAGACAGATCGAGGACTTGGAGATGTGGGAGGTTTGATCTTGAAGTAACTGACATTGTGCTGGTAAGGCCACAATCTGCCAAGCGAAGCACTCTCAGAGAAGAATGCATGTTAACCAGGTAAACCCAATCCTGCACATGGCTGAGGTCCACATCGCTCATGTCAAGATTACTCAACAATGGGAGATGCTTAAACCATGCAAGATCCACTGTGTGTAGACCATATAAATAATTGTCACCCATATCATCATGCTGATAATTCCCACTAATATCAAGATATTCCAAGTTTGAGAGATTACTGAGTTGGGAAGGTATTCTCCCACCGAAACCTGACCACGAGAGATTGAGGTACCTTAAGTTCTCCAGAGAGGCCACGAACAAAGGTATGGTAGTGCCGTTGAAGTCATTCCCACTCAGATCAAGATACCTCAATTGTTGCAAAACAGCTAAAGAGGAGCTCATCTCATCTATGAACAAGCTCTGGCTGTTGAGCCTGGCGTGGCCATAAATGACGGCATCATAGTCAGGCATGTAGGTGTTGCGGAGATCGAGCTTTATGACATGACCTGTTCTGCTGCTGCACCGGACTCCCTCCCACTGGCAGCATTCTTTGCCCTGCCATGATAAGAGACGGCGAACAGGGTCCAGAAGGCCTGTCTTGAAGGATAGAAGCGCATCCCGTTCCATGCTGATGCAGGTTCCATTCCCACCTGACATCCTTGCCTGAGCACGGAAATCAGAAAATGCAACATGGAAAATCAGCAGGCAAAGTATGGCCGCAACGCCACGGGCGAGATGCTCAAGCTGAGCAGCCATACTGGTCGGACCACGGAAGGAAGCTAGCTAGCGGATGGGAACGACAATGGAATGACCAGAGAGAGTAGCTGATCCCACACCATGAGCACAATATATGGTCTACAATGCTAATCCAAGTCTTGGTCTTTGGCACGCACACTTTTTTATACAGAAGTAGTCAGTGGATGGTAGAATTTCTGAGAATTAGGACATTCAACCCCGCAACACACGGCAGAGGAGCCCAAAAGTTAGGCACCAGAGCACCGCCATTTCTGTCAATGATTCACTCTCAAGGACCAGATGGACCTGAGTCTTCCCCCTGTTCCTTTTTTTTAATTCCTCGGATCAGAAGTGGAATAATTTCCACACGTAGAGTATACAATAATTTTGGTGAGCCGCATAAAAGGTACTTTATGCAGAAGTGGAATTTCCACTCAAAGTCCAAGATAATCATGTTGTGTCTGACTATCAGGTTTTCTCAACCAACAAAGGGCGACTAATTCTAATTTGTTAGTGGCGGTATTAGTACTGTATTAGTACTGTATTAGTACTGTATTACTCCACTCATTCTAATTTGTTTTTCCCGTGTCACTAATCACTCAGTAATTACGTATTGAGAAAAAAATCACTTGGCAATTCAACACTCTGCACTGAACCTACTGCAACATGAATGAGCCCAAACTAGGCATTTGCTAATTTTCAGTAGCATTAATTTCGGAGGTTAACACCACACAAAGAACACATTCAGCTCTTGAGAATCATATCCCAAGCTCTTACTCATGAGCTAATTAAAAAGTCAGGAGACACTACGCGCACCTGATTCTGATGGCCTGCTTCCGGCCGCTTGTGGGCACCCCTGCGGAAGAGGTTGGGCAGCAGGCGCACGGCCGGGCGAGCCAGACGACCCGAGACTCCTCCCAGGAGCAACGCATCCTGCAGAGAAAGCGCGGGATCGGCCGACGACGGAGAGGGACGCGTCGCGGTAGGCGGCGGTGTGGCTCTGCGCGAGACATCGCCATTGGGGTCTCAAGGTGTGAGGTATTTGCAATCTGAAGCAGCGGCCGGAGAGTACTCGCGCCGGAGGTACATACGTGCTCCTGGTTCCTGTCTGTCAGTGTTACAGTAGTTTGTTATAGCTTCTCTCAAGCGCTAGTCACCAGTGCAGTGCAAATTCGTTTTATCCTAATATCAGTGTCCCTCTTGTAGCTTTTGTTGGCGCCGCCTCCTCGCCGCAGCGCCCTTCTTCTACCTCTTGCCTCACTCAAGGAGAAACTCCACACACACGCACACATGCACCAAGGAAGAACACACAAGCTTTGCCAAGAGGTTTTCTTGGTGATCACACGGTGGCTACATTGTTTTTCCAACCCTCTCGGCCTCTTTTTTTTCCATTCACTTGTTCACTTTAAATAGCCAAGTACAAGGGTCTCACACCCAGCCTAGCCCGGCAACTAACACCACCTACACCAGCCTGCCGCTACACTCGGCCACTACTTGACCCATTATCCCAGCTACATGCACTAGCTGACTAACTAATCTATCTCCATTATCCAAATGCCACGGCAACTACCTATGACCAAGCCACTACATACATGCACGCGTTCTTATCCAGCTCTCCTAGCATGCAGGTCATGCTCACCTTACGGAACGGCCACACAGCTCGGTCGTCTCCTTCCATGCATGCAGCTAGCTGCTAACAAACACAACGCATGCAACTAACAACCCCTAACCGATGCAAGATCAAGACTATGGCTAACAATTTCCCCCGTAGTCTTGATACGGCTCATCATCGGCCGTCGCTGCATGGTCGTCGCATCGAGCCGCCGCAGCCTCCGCCATCGCCGTGCAGCGCCTCCATGCTACCACGCCGTTCCACGCCTCTGCCCGACGCTGTGATGTGCCGCCTGCTTATCGTCATAACGGACCAGCGCGCCCACTGCGACATGACGTGTGCCCGCCGTCGTCGGAGTTGCTGCAGCTCCTGTCATTGTCGTTGTCATGGCCATGACCCAGCCTGCGGACCCGACCCAGCGCATCGATGCCGGTCACACTGCCACAGACCCGACCTGGCGCACTGACGTCGGTCGCACCGTGCTCCGTCACGACCCTCGCGACATACGCCGAGCTCCTTCTCCGCCGGCGACACATGCCCGATGTCCCTCTGTGTCCTGCACATCCCGCGCGCACCCGACGCGCCCGACCGCACCAATGCGTCACGCATGTCCCACGCGCACCCGATGAGCCCGACCGCACCAGATGCTTACCGCACGTCCCGCGCGGACCCGATGCGTCCAACACACCCAGCGCGCGCCCATAAACGCGTCGGGCGCTTTCGACCCGTCGCCACGGCTTATTATCCCAACACACCCCCCTAAGCCGTGGCTCAGAGGAGGCCGTCGTCCTCAACACCGGCGTCCGCCCGATGCCACCGCGTGCCTCCCGCACGAGCCGCCGCTTGCTGCCGCTGCAGCGGCCCGCAGCTCCATGCGCCGCCCCGCCGTGTCTCCGTGCCACACGCCACTGCGCCTCAATGGTTGTCGCGCCGAGCCGCGGCGGCGTCTGCGCCACCATGCAGGTCCTTCGCGACCTCCTCACCTCCGCGACCACCGTGCTCGTCGCGCGCACGACATCACAATGAACCGCCGCGAACTCGACGCGCACCGCAACTTCCATGTCCGCCGCGCTCGCCACGCGCGTCGCGGACGCCGCCGCATGCCACGACAGCCCCTTGAACCTTGTGGCTCTGAATACCAATTGTTGGCGCCGCCTCCTCGCTGCAGCGCCCTTCTTCTACCTCTTGCGTCACTCAAGGAGAAACTCCACACACACACGCACACATGCACCAAGGAAGAACACACAAGCTTTGCCAAGAGGCTTCCTTGGTGATCACACGGTGGCTACATTGTTTTTCCAACCCTCTCGGCCTCTCTTTTTTCCATTCACTTGTTCACTTTAAATAGCCAAGTACAAGGGTCTCACACCCAGCCTAGCCCGGCAACTAACACCATCTGCACCAGCCTGCCGCTACACTCGGCCACTACTTGACCCATTACCCCAGCTACATGCACTAGCTGACTTACTAATCTATCTCCATTATCCAAATGCCACGGCAACTACCTATGACCAAGCCACTACATACATGCACGCGTTCTTATCCAGCTCTCCTAGCATGCAGGTCATGCTCACCTTACGGAACGGCCACACAGCTCGGTCGTCTCCTTCCATGCATGCAGCTAGCTGCTAACAAACACAACGCATGCAACTAACAAACCCTAACCGATGCAAGATCAAGACTATGGCTAACAATTTCCCCCGTAGTCTTGATACGGCTCATCATCAGTCGTCGCTGCATGGTCGTCGCATCGAGCCGCTGCAGCCTCCGCCATCGCCGTGCAACGCCTCCATGCTACCACGCCGTTCGACGCCTCTGCCCGATGCTGTGATGTGCCGCCTGCTTATCGTCATCACGGACCAGCGCGCCCACTGCAACATGACGTGTGCCCGCCGTCGTCGGAGTTGCTGCAGCTCCTGTCATTGTCGTCGTCACGACCATGACCCAGCCTGCGGACCCGACCCGGCGCATCGATGCCGGTCGCACCACCACGGACCCGACCTGGCGCACTGACGCCGGTCGCACCGTGCTCCGTTACGACCCCGGCGACATACACCGAGCTCCTTCTCCGCCGGCGACACATGCTCGGCGTCACTCTGCTTCCTGCACATCCCGCACGCACCCGACGCGCCCGACCGCACCAATGCGTCACGCATGTCCCACGCGCACCCGATGAGCCCGACCGCACCAGACGCTTACCGCACGTCCCGCGCGCACCCGACGCGTCCAAAACACCCAGTGCGCGCCCATAAACGCGCCGGGCGCGTTCGACCCGTCGCCACGGCTTATTATCCCAACACACTCCCCCTAAGCTGTGGCTCAGAGGAGGCCGTCGTCCTCAACGCCGGCGTCCGCCCGATGCCACCGCGTGCCTCCCGCACGAGCCACCGCTTGCTGCCGCTGCAGCGGCCCGCAGCTCCATGCGCCGCCCCGCCGTGTCTCCGTGCCACACGCCACTTCGCCTTAATGGTTGTCGCGCCGAGCCGCGGCGGCGTCTGCGCCACCACGCAGGTCCTTCGCGACCTCCTCACCTCCGCGACCACCATGCTCGTCGCGCGCACGACATCACAATGAACCGCCGCGAACTCGTCGCGCACCGCAACCTCCATGTCCGCCGCGCTCGCCACGCGCGTCGCGGACGCCGCCGCATGCCACGGCAGCCCCTTGAACCTTCTGGCTCTGAATACCAATTGTTGGCGCCGCCTCCTCGCTGCAGCGCCCTTCTTCTACCTCTTGCGTCACTCAAGGAGAAACTCCACACACACACGCACACATGCACCAAGGAAGAACACACAAGCTTTGCCAAGTGGCTTCCTTGGTGATCACACGGTGGCTACATTGTTTTTCCAACCCTCTCGGCCTCTCTTTTTTCCATTCACTTGTTCACTTTAAATAGCCAAGTACAAGGGTCTCACACCCGGCCTAGCCCGGCAACTAACACCACCTGCACCAGCCTGCCGCTACACTCGGCCACTACTTGACCCATTACCCCAGCTACATGCACTAGCTGAGTAACTAATCTATCTCCATTATCCAAATGCCACGGCAACTAGCTATGACCAAGCCACTACATACATGCACGCGTTCTTATCCAGCTCTCCTAGCATGCAGGTCATGCTCACCTTACGGAACGGCCACACAGCTCGGTCATCTCCTTCCATGCATGCAGCTAGCTGCTAACAAACAGAACGCATGCAACTAACAACCCCTAACCGATGCAAGATCAAGACTATGGCTAACAATTTCCCCCGTAGTCTTGATACGGCTCATCATCGGTCGTCGATGCATGGTCGTCGCATCGAGCCACCGCAGCCTCTGCCATCGCCGTGCAGCGCCTCCACGCTACCACGCCGTTCCACGCCTCTGCCCGACGCTGTGATGTGCCGCCTGCTTATCGTCATCACGGACCAGCGCGCCCACTGCGACATGACGTGTGCCCGCCGTCGTCGGAGTTGCTGCAGCTCCTGTCATTGTCGTCGTCACGGCCATGACCCAGCCTGCGGACCCGACCCAGCGCATCGATGCCGGTCGCACCGCCACGGACCCGACCTGGCGCACTGACGTCGGTCGCACCGTGCTCCGTCACGACCCCGGCGACATACGCCGAGCTCCTTCTCCGCTGGCGACACATGCCCGACGTCCCTCTGCGTCCTGCACATCCCGCGCGCACCCGACGCGCCCGACCGCACCAATGCGTCACGCATGTCCCACGCGCTCCCGATGAGCCCGACCGCACCAGATGCTTACCGCACGTCCCGCGCGGACCCGATGCGTCCAACACACCCAGCGCGCGCCCATAAACGCGTCGGGCGCGTTCGACCCGTCGCCACGGCTTATTATCCCAACACACTCCCCCTAAGCCGTGGCTCAGAGGAGGCCGTCGTCCTCAACGTCGGCGTCCGCCCGATGCCACCGCGTGCCTCCCGCACGAGCCGCCGCTTGCTGCCGCTGCAGCGGCCCGCAGCTCCATGCGCCACCCCGCCGTGTCTCCGTGCCACACGCCACTGCGCCTCAATGGTTGTCGCGCCGAGCCGCGGCGGCGTCGGCGCCACCACGCAGGTCCTTCGCGACCTCCTCACCTCCGCGACCACCGTGCTCGTCGCGCGCACGACATCACAATGAACCGCCGCGAACTCGCCGCGCACCGCAACCTCCATGTCCAACGCGCTCGCGACGCGCGTCGCGGACGCCGCCGCACGCCACGGCAGCCCCTTGAACCTTGTGGCTCTGAATACCAATTGTTGGCGCCGCCTCCTCGCTGCAGCGCCCTTCTTCTACCTCTTGCGTCACTCAAGGAGAAACTCCACACATAGACGCACACATGCACCAAGGAAGAACACACAAGCTTTGCCAAGAGGCTTCCTTGGTGATCACACGGTGGCTACATTGTTTTTCCAACCCTCTCGGCCTCTCTTTTTTCCATTCACTTGTTCACTTTAAATAGCCAAGTACAAGGGTCTCACACCCAGCCTAGCCATGCAACTAACACCACCTGCACCAGCCTGCCGCTACACTCGGCCACTACTTGACCCATTACCCCAGCTACATGCACTAGCTGACTAACTAATCTATCTCCATTATCCAAATGCCACGGCAACTACCTATGACCAAGCCACTACATACATGCACGCGTTCTTATCCAGCTCTACTAGCATGCAGGTCATGCTCACCTTACGGAACGGCCACACAGCTCGGTCGTCTCCTTCCATGCATGCAGCTAGCTGCTAACAAACACAACGCATGCAACTAACAACCCCTAACCGATGCAAGATCAAGACTACGGCTAACAATTTCCCCCGTAGTCTTGATACGGCTCATCATCAGTCGTCGCTGCATGGTCGTCGCATCGAGCCGCTGCAGCCTCCGCCATCGCCGTGCAGCGCCTCCATGCTACCACGCCATTCCACGCCTCTGCCCGACGCTGTGATGTGCCGCCTGCTTATCGTTATCACGGACCAGCGCGCCCACTGCGACATGACGTGTGCCCGCCGTCGTCGGAGTTGCTGCAGCTCCTGTCATTGTCGTCGTCACGGCCATGTCCCAGCCTGCGGACCTGACCCGGCGCATCGATGCCGGTCGCACCGCCACGGACCCGACCTGGCGCACTGACGCCGGTCGCACCGTGCTCCGTCACGACCCCGGCGACATACGCCGAGCTCCTTCTCCGCCGGCGACACATGCTCGACGTCACTCTGCGTCCTGCACATCCCGCGCGCACCCGACGCGCCCGACCGCACCAATGCGTCACGCATGTCCCGCGCGCACCCGATGAGCCCGACCGCACCAGACGCTTACCGCACGTCCCGCGCGCACCCGACGCGTCCAACACACCCAGCGCGCGCCCATAAACGCGTCGGGCGCGTTCGACCCGTCGCCACGGCTTATTATCCCAACACACTCCCCCTAAGCCGTGGCTCATAGGAGGCCGTCGTCCTCAACGTCGGCGTCCGCCCGATGCCACCGCGTGCCTCCTGCACGAGCCGCCGCTTGCTGCCGCTGCAGCGGCCCGCAGCTCCATGGGCCGCCCCGCCGTGTCTCCGTGCCACACGCCACTGCGCCTCAATGGTTGTCGCGCCGAGCCGCGGCGGCGTCTGCGCCACCACGCAGGTCCTTCGCGACCTCCTCACCTCCGCGACCACCGTGCTCGTCGTGCGCATGACATCACAATGAACCGCCGCGAACTCGTCGCGCACCGCAACCTCCATGTCCGCCGCGCTCGCCACGCGCGTCGCGGACGCCGCCGCATGCCACGGCAGCCCCTTGAACCTTGTGGCTTTGAATACCAATTGTTGGCGCCGCCTCCTCGCTGCAGCGCCCTTCTTCTACCTCTTGCGTCACTCAAGGAGAAACTCCACACACACACGCACACATGCACCAAGGAAGAACACACAAGCTTTGCCAAGAGGCTTCCTTGGTGATCACACGGTGGCTACATTGTTTTTCCAACCCTCTCGGCCTCTCTTTTTTCCATTCACTTGTTCACTTTAAATAGCCAAGTACAAGGGTCTCACACCTAGCCTAGCCCGGCAACTAACACCACCTGCACCAGCCTGCCGCTACACTCGGCCACTACTTGACCCATTACCCCAGCTACATGCACTAGCTGAGTAACTAATCTATCTACATTATCCAAATGCCACGGCAACTACCTATGACCAAGCCACTACATACATGCACGCGTTCTTATCCAGCTCTCCTAGCATGCAGGTCATGCTCACCTTACGGAACGGCCACACAGCTCGGTCATCTCCTTCCATGCATGCAGCTAGCTGCTAACAAACACAACGCATGCAACTAACAACCCCTAACCGATGCAAGATCAAGACTATGGCTAACAATTTCCCCCGTAGTCTTGATACGGCTCATCATCGGTCGTCGCTGCATGGTCGTCGCATCGAGCCGCCGCAGCCTCCGCCATCGCCGTGCAGCGCCTCCATGCTACCACGCCGTTCCACGCCTCTGCCCGACGCTGTGATGTGCCGCCTGCTTATCGTCATCACGGACCAGCGCACCCACTGCGACATGACGTGTACCCGCCGTCGTCGGAGTTGCTGCAGCTCCTGTCATTGTCATCGTCACGGCCATGACCCAGCCTGCGGACCCGACCCGGCGCATCGATGCCGGTCGCACCGCCATGGACCCGACCTGGCGCACTGACGCCGGTCGCACCGTGCTCCGTCACGACCCCGGCGACATACGCCGAGCTCCTTCTCCGCCGGCGACACATGCCCGACGTCCCTCTGCGTCCTGCACACCCCGCGCGCACCCGACGCGCCCGACCACACCAATGCGTCACGCATGTCCCACGCGCACCCGATGAGCCCGACAGCACCAGACGCTTACCGCATGTCCCGCGCGGACGCGACACGTACAACACACCCAGCGCGCGCCCATAAACGCGCCGGGCGCGTTCGACCCGTCGCCACGGCTTATTATCCCAACACACTACCCCTAAGCCGTGGCTCAGAGGAGGCCGTCGTCCACAACACCGGCGTCCGCCCGATGCCACCGCGTGCCTCCCGCACGAGCCGCCGCTTGCTGCCGCTGCAGCGGCCCGCAGCTACATGCGCCGCCCCGCCGTGTCTCCGTGCCACACGCCACTGCGCCTCAACGGTTGTCGCGCTGAGCCGCGGCGGCGTCTGCGCCACCACACAGGTTCTTCGCAACCTCCTCACCTCCGCGACCACCGTGCTCGTCGCGCGCACGACATCACAATGAACCGCCGCGAACTCGCCGCGCACCGCAACCTCCATGTCCGCCGCGCTCACCACGCGCGTCGCGGACGCCGCCGCACGCCACGGCAGCCCCTTGAACCTTGTGGCTCTGAATACCAATTGCTGGCGCCGCCTCCTCTTGCGTCACTCAAGGAGAAACTCCACACACACACGCACACATGCACCAAGGAAGAACACACAAGCTTTGCCAAGAGGCTTCCTTGGTGATCACACGGTGGCTACATTGTTTTTCCAGCCCTCTCGGCCTCTCTTTTTTCCATTCACTTGTTCACTTGAAATAGCCAAGTACAAGGGTCTCACACCCAGCCTAGCCCGGCAACTAACACCACCAGCACCAGCCTGCCGCTACACTCGGCCACTACTTGACCCATTACCCCAGCTACATGCACTAGCTGACTGACTAATCTATCTCCATTATCCAAATCCCACGGCAACTACCTATGACCAAGCCACTACATACATGCACGCGTTCTTATCCAGCTCTCCTAGCATGCAGGTCATGCTCACCTTACGGAACGGCCACACAGCTCGGTCGTCTCCTTCCATGCATGCAACTATTTGCTAACAAACACAACGCATGCAACTAACAACCCCTAACCGATGCAACATCAAGACTATGGCCAACAATTTCCCCCATAGTCTTGATACGGCTCATCATCGGTCGTCGCTGCATGGTCGTCGCATCGAGCCGCCACAGCCTCCGCCATCGCCGTGCAGCGCCTCCATGCTACCACGCCGTTCCACGCCTCTGCCCGACGCTGTGATGTGCCGCCTGCTTATCGTCATCACGGACCAGCGCGCCCACTGCGACATGACGTGTGCCCGCCGTCGTCGGAGTTGTTGCAGCTCCTGTCATTGTCGTCGTCACGGCCATGACCCAGCCTGCGGACCTGACCCGGCGCATCGATGTCGGTCGCACCGCCACGGACCCGACCTGGCGCACTGACATCGGTCGCACCATGCTCCGTCACGACCCCGGCAACATACGCCGAGCTCCTTCTCCGCCGGCGACACATGCCCGACGTCCCTCTGCGTCCTGCACATCCCGCGCGCACCCGACGCGCCCGACCGCACCAATGCGTCATGCATGTCCCACGCGCACCCGATCAGCCCGACCGCACCAGACGCTTACCGCACGTCCCACGCGCACCCGACGCGTCCAACACACCCAGCGCGCGCCCATAAACGCGTCGGGCGCGTTCGACCCGTCGCCACGGCTTATTATCCCAACACACTCCCCCTAAGCCGTGCCTCAGAGGAGGCCGTCGTCCTCAACGCCGGCATCCACCCGATGCCACCGCGTGCCTCCCGCACGAGCCGCCGCTTGCTGCCGCTGCAGCGGCCCGCAGCTCCATGCGCCGCCCCGCCGTGTCTCCGTGCCACACGCCACTGCGCCTCAATGGTTGTCGCGCCGAGCCGCGGCGGCGTCTGCGCCACCACGCAGGTCCTTCGCGACCTCCTCACCTCCGCGACCACCGTGCTCGTCGCGCGCACGACATCACAATGAACCGCCGCGAACTCGCCGCGCACCGCAACCTCCATGTCCGCCGCGCTCGCCATGCGCGCCGCGGATGCCGCCGCACGCCATGGCAGCCCCATGAAACTTGTGGCACGGAATACGAATTGTTGGCGCTGCCTCCTTGCAGTAGCACCCTTCTTCTACCTCTTGCGTCACTCAAGGAGAAACTCCACACACACACGCACACATGCACCAAGGAAGAACACACAAGCTTTGCCAAGAGGCTTCCTTGGTGATCACACGGTGGCTACATTGTTTTTCCAACCCTCTCGGCCTCTCTTTTTTCCATTCACCTGTTCACTTTAAATAGCCAAGTACAAGGGTCTCACACCCAGCCTAGCCCGGCAACTAACACCACCTGCACCAGCCTGCTGCTACACTCGGCCACTACTTGACCCATTACCCCAGCTACATGCACTAGCTGACTAACTAATCTACCTCCATTATCCAAATGCCACGCCAACTACCTATGACCAAGCAACTACATACATGCACGCGTTCTTATCCAGCTCTCCTAGCATGCAGGTCATGCTCACCTTACGGAACGGCCACACAGCTTGGTCGTCTACTTCCATGCATGCAGCTAGCTGCTAACAAACACAACGCATGCAACTAACAACCCCTAACCGATGCAAGATCAAGACTATGGCTAACAATTTCCCCCGTAGTCTTGATACGGCTCACCATCGGTGGTCGCTGCATGGTCGTCGCATCGAGCCGCCGCAGCCTCCGCCATCGCCGTGCAGCGCCTCCATGCTACCACGCCGTTCCACACCTCTGCCCGACGCTATGATGTGCCGCCTGCTTATCGTCATCACGGACCAGTGCGCCCACTGCGACATGACGTGTGCCCGCCGTCGTCGGAGTTGCTGCAGCTCCTGTCATTGTCGTCGTCACGGCCATGACCCAGCCTGCGGACCCGACCCGGCGCATCGATGTCGGTCGCACCGCCACGGACCTGACCTGGCGCACTGACGTCGGTCGCACCGTGCTCCGTCACGACCCCGGTGACATACACCGAGCTCCTTCTCCGCCGGCGACACATGCCCGACGTCCCTCTGCGTCCTGCACATCCCGCGCGCACCCGGTGCGCCCGACCGCACCAATGCGTCATGCATGTCCCACTCGCACCCGATGAGCCCGACCGCACCAGACGCTTACCGCACGTCCCGCGCGCACCCGACGCGTCCAACACACCCAGCACGCGCCCATAAACGAGTCGGGCACGTTCGACCCGTCGCCACGGCTTATTATCCCAACACACTCCCCCTAAGCCGTGGCTCAGAGGAGGCCGTCGTCCGCCCGATGCCACCGCGTGCCTCCCGCACGAGCCGCCGCTTGCTGCCGCTGCAGCGGCCCGCAGCTCCATGCGCCGGCCCGCCGTGTCTCCGTGCCACACGCCACTGCGCCTCAATGGTTGTCGCGCCGAGCCGCGGCGGCGTCTGCGCCACCATGCAGATCCTTCACGACCTCCTCACCTCCGCGACCACCGTGCTCGTCGCGCGCACGACATCACAATGAACCGCCGCGAACTCGCCGTGCACCGCAACCTCCATGTCCGCCGCGCTCGCCACGCGCGTCACGGACGCCGCCGCACGCCACGGCAGCCCCTTGAACCTTGTGGCTCTGAATACCAATTGTTGGCGCTGCCTCCTCGCTGCAGCGCCCTTCTTCTACCTCTTGCGTCACTCAAGGAGAAACTCCACACACACACACGCACACATTCACCAAGGAAGAACACACAAGCTTTGCCAAGAGGCTTCCTTGGTGATCACACGGTGGCTACATTGTTTTTCCAGCCCTCTCGGCCTCTCTTTTTTCCATTCACTTGTTCACTTTAAATAGCCAAGTACAAGGGTCTCAGACCCAGCCTAGCCCGGCAACTAACACCACCTGCACCAGCCTGCCGCTACACTCGGCCACTACTTGACCCATTACCCCAGCTACATGCACTAGCTGACTAACTAATCTATCTCCATTATCCAAATGCCACGACAACTACCTCTGACCAAGCCACTACATACATGCACGCGTTCTTATCCAGCTCTCCTAGCATGCAGGTCATGCTCACCTTACAGAACGGCCACACAGCTCGGTCGTCTCCTTCCATGCATGCAGCTAGCTGCTAACAAACACAACGCATGCAACTAACAACCCCTAACCGATGCAAGATCAAGACTATGGCTAACAATTTCCCCCGTAGTCTTGATACGGCTCATCATCGGTCGTCGCTGCATGGTCGTCGCATCGAGCCGCCGCAGCCTCCGCCATCGCCGTGCAGCGCCTCCATGCTACCACGCCGTTCCACGCCTCTGCCCGACGCTGTGATGTGCCGCCTGCTTATCGTCATCACGGACCAGCGTGCCCACTGTGGCATGACGTGTGCCCGCCGTCGTCGGAGTTGCTGCAGCTCCTGTCATTGTCGTCGTCGCAGCCATGACCCAGCCTGCGGACCCGACCCAGCGCATCAATGTCGGTCGCACCGCCACGGACCCGACCTGGCGCACTGACGTCGGTCGCACCGTGCTCCGTCACGACCCCGGCGACATACGCCGAGCTCCTTCTCTGCCGGCGACACATGCCCGACGTCCCTCTGCGTCCTGCCTATCCCGCGCGCACCCGACGCGCCCGACCGCACCAATGCGTCACGCATGTCCCACGCGCACCCGATGAGCCCGACCGCACCAGACGCTTACCGCACGTCCCGCGCGCACCCGACGCGTCCAACACACCCAGCGCGCGCCCATAAACACGTCGGGCGCGTTCGACCCGTCGCCATGGCTTATTATCCCAACACACTCCCCCTAGGCCGTGGCTCAGAGGAGGCCGTCGTCCTCAACGCCGGCGTCCGCCCGATGCCACCGCGTGCCTCCCGCACGAGCCGCCGATTGCTGCCGCTGCAGCGGCCCGCAGCTCCATGCGCCGCGCCGCCGTGTGTCCGTGCCACACGCCACTGCGCCTCAATGATTGTCGCGCCGAGCCGCGGCGGCGTCTGCGCCACCACGTAGGTCCTTCACGACCTCCTCACCTCCGCGACCACCATGCTCGTCGCGCGCACGACATCACAATGAACCGCCGCGAACTCACCGCGCACCACAACCTCCATGTCTGCTGCGCTCGCCACGCGCGTCACGGACGCCGCCGCACGCCACGGCAGCCCCTTGAACCTTGTGGCTCTGAATTCCAATTGTTGGCGCCGCCTCCTCGCCGCAGCGCCCTTCTTCTACCTCTTGCGTCACTCAAGGAGAAACTCCACACACACACGCACACATGCACCAAGGAAGAACACACAAGCTTTGCCAAGAGGCTTCCTTGGTGATCACACGGTGGGTACATTGTTTTTCCAGCCCTCTTGGCCTCTCTTTTTTCCATTCACTTGTTCACTTTAAATAGCCAAGTACAAGGGTCTCACACCCAGCCTAGCCCGGCAACTAACACCACGTCCACCAGCCTGCCGCTACACTCGGCCACTACTTGACCCATTACCCCAGCTACATGCACTAGCTGACTAACTAATCTATCTCCATTATCCAAATGCCACGGCAACTACCTATGACCAAGCCACTACATACATGCACGCGTTCTTATCCAGCTCTCCTAGCATGCATGTCATGCTCACCTTACGGAACGGCCACACAGCTCGGTCGTCTCCTTCCATGCATGCAGTTAGCTGCTAACAAACACAACGCATGCAACTAACAACCCCTAACCGATGCAAGATCAAGACTATGGCTAACAATTTCCCCCGTAGTCTTGATACGGCTCATCATCGGTCGTCGCTGCATGGTCGTCGCATCGAGCCGCCGCAGCCTCCGCCATCGCCGTGCAGCGCCTCCATGCTACCACGCCGTTCCACGCCTCTGCCCGACGCTGTGATGTGCCGCCTGCTTATCGTCATCACGGACCAGCGTGCCCACTGCGACATGACGTGTGCCCGCCGTCGTCGGAGTTGCTGCAGCTCCTGTCATTGTCGTCGTCGCAGCCATGACCCAGCCTGCGGACCCGACCCAGCGCATCAATGTCGGTCGCACCGCCACGGACCCGACCTGGCGCACTGACGTCGGTCGCACCGTGCTCCGTCACGACCCCGGCGACATATGCCGAGCTCCTTCTCCGCCGGCGACACATGCCCGACGTCCCTCTGCGTCCTGCACATCCCGCGCGCACCCGACGCGCCCGACCGCACCAATGCGTCACGCATGTCCCACGCGCACACGATGAGCCCGACCGCACCAGACGCTTACCGCACGTCCCGCGCGCACCCGACGCATCCAACACACCCCGCGCGCGCCCATAAACGCGCCGGGCGCGTTCGACTCGTCGCCACGGCTTATTATCCCAACACACTCCCCCTAAGCCGTGGCTCAGAGGAGGCCGTCGTCCTCAACGCCGGCATCCGCCCGATGCCACTGTGTGCCTCCCGCACGAGCCGCCGCTTGATGCCGCTGCAGCGGCCCGCAGCTCCATGCGCCGCCCCGCCGTGTCTCCATGCCACACGCCACTGCGCCTTAATGGTTGTCGCGCCGAGCCGCGGCGGCGTCTGCGCCACCACGCAGGTCCTTCGAGACCTCCTCACATACGAGACCACCGTGCTCGTCGCGCGCACGACATCACAATGAACCGCCGCGAACTGGCCGCGCACCGCAACCTCCATGTCCGCCGCACTCGCCACGCGCGTCGCGGACGCCGCCGCACGCCACGGCAGCCCCTTGAACGTTGTGACTTTGAATACCAATTGTTGGCGCCGCCTCCTCGCTTCAGTGCCCTTCTTCTACCTCCTGCGTCTGTTGGGGAACGTAGTAATTTCAAAAATTTCCTACGCAGACGCAAGATCATGGTGATGATATAGCAACGAGAGGGGAGAGTGTTGTCCACGTACCCTCGTAGACCATAAGCGGAAGCGTTATGACAACGCGGTTGATGTAGTCGTACGTCTTCACGATTCGACCGATCCAAGTACCGAACGTACGGCACCTCCGAGTTCAGCACACGTTCAGCTCGATGACGATCCCCGGGCTCCGATCCAGCAAAGCTTCGGGGATGAGTTCCGTCAGCACGACGGCGTGGTGACGATGATGATGCTCTACCGGCGCAGGGCTTCGCCTAAACTCCGCGACGATATGACCGAGGTGGAATATGGTGGAGGGGGGCACCGCACACGGCTAAGGAACGATCCGTAGATCAACTTGTGTGTCCTGGGGTGCCCCCCTGCCCCCGTATATAAAGGAGCAAGGGGGAGGGGGCGGCCGGCCAAGGGAGGGCGCGCCAGGGAGGAGTCCTACTCCCACCGGGAGTAGGACTCCCTCCTTTCCTAGTCCAGCTAGGAGACCTTCCATGTAGTAGGAGTAGGAGAGAAGGAAAGGGAAGAGAGAAGGGAAGGAAGGAGGGGGTGCGGCCCCTCCCCCTAGTCCAATTCGGACTAGGCCTTGGGGGGGGGGGGGCGCACGGCCTGCCCTAGGCAGCCCCTCTCTCTTTCCTGTATGGCCCAATAAGGCCCAATACTTCTCCCGGCGAATTCCCGTAACTCTCCGGTACTCCGAAAAATACCCGAATCACTCGGAACCTTTCCGAACTCCGAATATAGTCGTCCAATATATCGGTCTTTATGTCTCGACCATTTCGAGACTCCTCGTCATGTCCCCGATCTCATCCGGGACTCCGAACTCCTTCGGTACATCAAAACTCATAAACTCATAATATATCTGTCATCGTAACGTTAAGCGTGTGGACCCTACGGGTTCGAGAACTATGTAGACATGACCTAGAACTATTCTCGGTCAATAACCAATAGCGGAACCTGGATACCCATATTGGTTCCTACATATTCTACGAAGATCTTTATCGGTCAAACCGCATAACAACATACGTTGTTCCCTTTGTCATCGGTATGTTACTTGCCCGAGATTTGATCGTCGGTATCCAATACCTAGTTCAATCTCGTTACCGGCAAGTCTCTTTAATCGTTCTGTAATGCATCATTCCGTAACCAACTCATTTTGTCACATTGCTTGCAAGGCTTATAAAGATGTGCATCACCGAGAGGGCCCAGAGATACCTCTCTGACAATCGGAGTGACAAAACCTAATCTCGAAATACGCCAACTCAACATGTACCTTCGGAGACACCTGTAGTACTCCTTTATAATCACCCAGTTACGTTGTGATGTTTGGTAGTACCCAAAGTGTTCCTCCGGTAAACGGGAGTTGCATAATTCTCATAGTTACAGGAACATGTATAAGTCATGAAGAAAGCAATAGCAACATACTAAACGATCAAGTGCTAGGCTAACGGAATGGGTCATGTCAATCACATCATTCTCCTAATGATGTGATCCCATTAATCAAATGACAACTCTTTTGTCCATGGCTAGGAAACATAACCATCTTTGATAAACGAGCTAGTCAAGTAGAGGCATACTAGTGACACTATGTTTGTCTATGTATTCACACATGTATTATGTTTCCGGTTAATACAATTCTAGCATGAATAATAAACATTTATCATGAAATAAGGAAATAAATAATAACTTTATTATTGCCTCTAGGGCATATTTCCTTCAGTCTCCCACTTGCAGTAGAGTCAATAATCTAGTTCACATCGCTATGTGATTTAACACCAATATTCACATCTGCATGTGATTAATACCCATAGTTCACATCATCATGTGATCAACACCCAAAGGGTTTACTAGAGTCAATAATCTAGTTCACATCGCTATGTGATTTAACACCCAAAGGGTTTACTAGAGTCAATAATCTAGTTCACATCGCTATGTGATTAACACCCAAAAGAGTACTAAGGTATGATCATGTTTTGCTCGTGAGAGAAGCTTAGTCAACGGGTCTGTCATATTCAGAGCCGTATGTATTTCGCAAATATTCTATGTCCACAATGCTCTGCACGGAGCTACTCTAGCTAATTGCTCCCACTTTCAATATGTATCCAGATTGAGACTTAGAGTCATCTGGATTGGTGTAAAAGCTTGCATCATTGTAACTTTTACGACGGGCTCTTTTATCACCTCCATAATCGAGAAACGTCTCCTTAGTCCTCACTAAGGATATTCTTGACCCATGTCCAGTGATCTACTTATTAGATAAAAATTGTATTCCTTTGCCAAACACAGAGCAAGGTATACAATAGGTCTGGTTCACAGCATAGCATACTTTATAGAACCTATGACTGAGGCATAGGGAATGACTTTTCATTCTCTTTCTGTTTTCTGCAATGGTCGGGTCTTGAGTCTTACTCAACTTCACACCTTGTAACACAGGCAAGAACTCCTTCTTTGACTGTTCCATTTTGAACTATTTCAAAAATTTATCAAGGTATGTACTCATTGAAAAATCTTATCAAGCGTCTTTATCTATCTATATAGATCTTGATGCTCAATGTGTAAGCAGCTTCACCGAGGTCTTGCTTTGAAAAACTCTTATTCAAGTATCCTTTCATGCTATCCAGAATTTCCATATCATTTCCAATTAACAATATGTCATCCACATATAATATTAGAAATGCTACAGAGCTCCCACTCACTTTCTTGTAAATACAGGCTTCTTCAAAAGTCTGTATAAAACCATATGCTTTGATCAACTCATCAAAGCGTATATTCCAACTCCGAGATGCTTGCACCAGTCCATTGATGGATTGCTAGAGCTTGCACACTTTGTTAGCATCTTTAGGATTGACAAAAACTTTTTGGTTGCACCAGTCCATTAAGGAATGCAGTTTTGACATCCATTTGCCAGATTTCATAAAATGTGCCAATTGCTAACATGATTCAGACAGACTTAAGCTTCGATACGAGTGAGAAAATCTCATCGTATTCAACACCTTGAACTTGTTGAAAACATTTCGCAACAAGTCGAGCTTAGTAGATAGTAACACTACTATCAATGTCCATCTTCCTCTTGAAGATCCATTTATTTAACATGGTTTGCTGATCATCGAGCAAGTCAATCAAAGTCCATACTTTGTTCTCATACATCGATCATATCTCAGATTTTATGGCCTCAAGCCATTTCGTGGAATCTGGGCTCATCATCGCTTCCTCATAGTTCATAGGTTCATCATGGTCTAGTAACATGACTTCCAGAACAGGATTACCGTACCACTCTCGTGCGGATCTTACTCTGGAAGACCTACGAGGTTCTGTAGTAACTTAATTTGAAGTTTCATGATCATCATCATTAACTTCCTCACTAATTGGTGTAGTAGTCACAGGAACAGATTTCTGTGATGAACTACTTTCCAATAAGGGAGCAGGTACAGTTACCTCATCAAGTTCTGCTTTCCTCCTACTCACTTCTTTCGAGAGAAACTCCTTCTCTAGAAAGGATCCATTCTTAGCAATGAATAACTTGCCTTCCGATCTGTGATAGAAGGTGTACCCAATAGTTAACTTTGGGTATTCTATGAAGACACACTTCTCCGATTTGGGTTTGAGCTTATCAGGTTGAAACTTTTTTCATATAAGCATCGCAACTCCAAACTTTAAGAAATGACAGCTTAGGTTTACTGCTAAACCATAGTTCATACGGTGTCGTCTCAACGGATTTAGATGGTGCCCTTTTAAACGTGAATGCAGCTGTCTCTAATGCACAACCCCAAAACGATAGTGGTAAAACCGATAAGAGACATCATAGATCGCACCATATCCAATAAAGTGCGGTTATGACGTTCGGACACACCATAACGTTGTGGTGTTCCAGCTGGCGTGAGCTGTGAAACTATTCCACATTGTTTTAACTAAAGACCAAACTCGTAACTCAAATATTCGTCTCCGAGATCAGATCGTAGAAACTTTATTTTCTTGTTACGATGATTTTTCCACTTCACTCTGAAATTCTTTGAACCTTTCAATTATTTCAGACTTATGTTTCATCAAGTAGATATACCCATATCTGCTCAAATCATTTTGTGAAGGTCAGAAAATAATGATACTTGCCACGAGCATCAACACTCATTGGATCGCATATGTCGGTATGTATTATTTCCAATAATTTAGTAGCTTGTTCCATTGTCCGGAGAACGGAGTTTTTAGTCATCTTGCCCAAAAGGCACGGTTCGCAAGCATCAAATGATTCATAACCAAGTGATTCCGAAAATCCATCTTTATGGAGTTTCTTCATGCGCTTTACACCGATATGACCCAAACGGCAGTGCCACAAATAAGTTGCACTATCATTATTAACTTTTCATATTTTGGCATCAATATTATGAATATGTGTATCACTACGATCGAGATCCAACAAACTATGTTCATTGGGTGTATGACCATCGAAGGTCTTATTCATGTAAACAGAACAACAATTATTCTCTGACTTTAAATGAATAACCGTATTGAAATAAACATGATCAAATCATATTCATGCTCAACGCAAACACCAAATAACATTTATTTAGGTTCAACACTAATCCCAAAAGTATAGGGAGTGTGCGATGATGATCATATCAATCTTGGAACCACTTCCAACACTCATCATCACATCACCCTCAACTAGTTTCTGTTTATTCTGTAACTCCTGTTTCGAGTTACTAATCTTAGCAACCGAACAAGTATCAAATACTCAGGGGTTACTATAAACACTAGTAAGGTACATATCAATAACATGTATATCAAATATACCCTTGTTCACTTTGCCATCCTTCTTATCCACCAAATATTCAAGGCATTTCCGCGTCTAGTGACCATTTCCTTTGCAGTATAATCACTCAGTTTCAGGCTTTGGTCCAGCTTTGGGCTTCTTCGCGGGACTGACAACTTGCTTGTCATTCTTCTTGAAGTTCCCTTTCTTTCCCTTTGCCCTTTTCTTGAAACTAGTGGTCTTGTCAATCATCAACACTTGATGCTCTTTCTTGATTTCTACCTTTGTTGATTTCAATATCACGAAGAGCTCGGAATCATTTTCGTCATCCCTTGCATACTATATTTCATTACAAAGTTCTACTAACTTGGTGATGGTGACTAGAGAATTCTGTCAATCACTATCTTATCTGGAAGATTAACTCCCACTTGATTCAAGCGATTGAAGTACTCAGACAATCTGAGCACATGCTCACTAGTTGAGCGATTCTCCTCCATCTTTTAGCAATAGAACTTGTTGGAGACTTCATATCTCTCAACTCGGGTATTCGCTTGAAATATTAACTTCAATTCTTGGAACATCTCATATGGTCCATGACGTTCAAAACATCTTTGAAGTCCCGATTCTAAGCCGTTAAGCATGGTGCACTAAACTATCAAGTAGTCATCATATTGAGCTAGCCAAATGTTCATAACGTCTACATCTGCTCCTGCAATAGGTCTGTCACCTAGCGGTGCATCAAGGACATAATTCTTCTGTGCAGCAATGAGGATAAACCTCAGATCACGGACCAAGTCCGCATCATTGCTACTAACATTTTTCAACATAGTTTTCTCTAGGAACACATATAAAAACATAGGGAAGCAAAAACATAGGGAAGCAACAACGCGAGCTATTGATCTATAACACAATTTGCAAAATACTACCAGGACTAAGTTCATGATAAATTCAAGTTCAATTAATCATATTACTTAAGAACTCCCACTTAGACAGACATCTCTCTAGTCATCTAAGTGATCACGTGATCCAAATCAACTAAACCATGTCCGATCATCACGTGAGATGGAGTAGTTTCAATGGTGAACATCATTATGTTGATCATATCTACTATATGATTCACGCTCGACCTTTCGGTCTCTGTGTTCCGAGGCCATATCTGTATATGCTAGGCTCGTCAAGTTTAACCCGAGTATTCTGCGTGTGCAACTGTTTTGCACCCGTTGTATTTGAACGTAGAGCCTATCACACCCGATCATCACGTGGTGTCTCAGCACGAAGAACTTTCGCAACGGTGCATACTCAGGGAGAACACTTCTTGATAATTAGTGAGAGATCATCTTAAAATGCTACCGTCAATCAAAGCAAGATAAGATGCATAAAGGATAAACATCACATGCAATCAATATAAGTGATATGATATGGCCATCATCATCTTGTGCTTGTGATCTCCAACTTCGAAGCACCGTCGTGATCACCATCGTCACCGGCGCGACACCTTGATCTCCATCGTAGCATCGTTGTCGTTACGCCATCTATTGCTTCTACGACTATCGCTACCGCTTAGTGATAAAGTAAAGCAATTACAGGGCGTTTGCATTTCATACAATAAAGCGACAACCATATGGCTCCTGCCAGTTGCCGATAACTTCGGTTACAAAACATGATCATCTCATACAATAAAATATAGCATCACGTATTGACCATATCACATCACAACATGCCCTGCAAAAACAAGTTAGACGTCCTCTACTTTGTTGTTGCAAATTTTACGTGGCTGCTACGGGCTTAGCAAGAACCGTTCTTACCTACGCATCAAAACCACAACGATAGTTCGTCAAGTTAGTGCTTTTTTAACCTTCGCAAGGACCGGGCGTAGCCACACTCGATTCAGCTAAAGTGAGAGAGACAGACACCCGCCGGCCACCTTTAAGCACGAGTGCTCGTAACGGTGAAACCACTCTCGCGTAAGCGTACGCGTAATGTCGGCCCGGGCCGCTTCATCTCACAATACCGCCGAACCAAAGTATGACATGCTGGTAAGCAGTATGACTTGTATCGCCCACAACTCACTTGTGTTCTACTCGTGCATATAACATCAACACATAAAACCTAGGCTCGGATGCCACTGTTGGGGAACGTAGTAATTTCAAAAATTTCCTACGCACACGCAAGATCATGGTGATGATATAGCAACGAGAGGGGAGAGTGTTGTCCACGTACCCTCGTAGACCGTAAGCGGAAGCGTTATGACAACGCGGTTGATGTAGTCGTACGTCTTCACGATTCGACCGATCCAAGTACCAAACGTATGGCACCTCCGAGTTCAGCACACGTTCAGCTCGATGACGATCCCCGGGCTCCGATCCAGCAAAGTTTCGGGGATGAGTTCCGTCAGCATGACGGCGTGGTGACGATGATGATGCTCTACCGGCGCAGGGCTTCGCCTAAACTCCGCGACGATATGACCGAGGTGGAATATGGTGGAGGGGGGCACCGCACACGGCTAAGGAACGATCCGTAGATCAACTTGTGTGTCCTGGGGTGCCCCCCTGCCCCCGTATATAAAGGAGCAAGGGGGAGGGGGCGGCCGGCCAAGGGAGGGCGCGCCAGGGAGGAGTCCTACTCCCACCGGGAGTAGGACTCCCTCCTTTCCTAGTCCAACTAGGAGACCTTCCATGTAGTAGGAGTAGGAGAGAAGGAAAGGGAAGAGAGAAGGGAAGGAAGGAGGGGGTGCGGCCCCTCCCCCTAGTCCAATTCGGACTAGGCCTTGGGGGGGGCGCGGCCTGCCCCAGGCAGCCTCTCTCTCTTTCCCGTATGGCCCAATAAAGCCCAATACTTCTCCCGGCGAATTCCCGTAACTCTTCGGTACTCCGAAAAATACCCGAATCACTCGGAACATTTCCGAACTCCGAATATTGTCGTCCAATATATCGATCTTTACGTCTCGACCATTTCGAGACTCCTCGTCATCTCCCCAATCTCATCCGGGACTCCGAACTCCTTCGGTACATCAAAACTCATAAACTCATAATATAACTGTCATTGTAACGTTAAGCATGCGGACCCTACGGGTTCGAGAACTATGTAGACATGACCTAGAACTATTCTCGGTCAATAACCAATAGCGGAACCTGGATACCTATATTGGATCCTACATATTCTACGAAGATCTTTATCGGTCAAACCGCATAACAACATACGTTGTTCCCTTTGTCATCGGTATGTTACTTGCCCGAGATTTGATCGTCGGTATCCAATACCTAGTTCAATATCGTTACCGGCAAGTCTCTTTACTCGTTCCGTAATGCATCATTCCGTAACCAACTCATTTGGTCACATTACTTGCAAGGCTTATAAAGATGTGCATCACCGAGAGGGCCCAGAGATACCTCTCCGACAATCGGAGTGACAAAACCTTATCTCGAAATACGCCAACTCAACATGTACCTTTGGAGACACCTGTAGTACTCCTTTATAATCACCCAGTTACGTTGTGACGTTTGGTAGTACCCAAAGTGTTCCTCCGGTAAACGGGAGTTGCATAATTCTCATAGTTACAGGAACATGTATAAGTCATGAAGAAAGCAATAGCAACATACTAAATGATCAAGTGCTAGGCTAACGGAATGGGTCATGTCAATCACATCATTCTCCTAATGATGTGATCCCATTAATCAAATGACAACTCTTTTGTCCATGGCTAGGAAACATAACCATCTTTGATAAACGAGCTAGTCAAGTAGAGGCATACTAGTGACACTATGTTTGTCTATGTATTCACACATGTATTATGTTTCCGGTTAATACAATTCTAGCATGAATAATAAACATTTATCATGAAATAAGGAAATAAATAATAACTTTATTATTGCCTCTAGGGCATATTTCCTTCAGCGTCACTCAAGGAGAAACTCCACACACACACGCACACATGCACAAAGGAAGAACACACAAGCTTTGCCAAGAGGCTTCCTTGGTGATCACACGGTGGCTACATTGTTTTTCCAGCCCTCTCGGCCTCTCTTTTTTCCATTCACTTGTTCACTTTAAATAGCCAAGTACAAGGGTCTCACACCCAGCCTAGCCCGGCAACTAACCCCACCTGCACCAGCCTGCCGCTACACTCGGCCACTACTTGACCCATTACCCCAGCTACATGCACTAGCTGACTAACTAATCTATCTCCATTATCCAAATGCCACGGCAACTACCTATGACCAAGCCACTACATACATGCACGCGTTCTTATCCAGCTCTCCTAGCATGCAGGTCATGCTCACCTTACGGAACGGCCACACAGCTCGGTCGTCTCCTTCCATGCATGCAGCTAGCTGCTAACAAACACAACGCATGCAACTAACAACCCCTAACCTATGCAAGATCAAGACTATGGCTAACAATTTCCCCCGTAGTCTTGATACGGCTCATCATCGGTCGTCGCTGCATGGTCGTCGCATCGAGCCGCCGTAGCCTCCGCCATCGCCGTGCAGCGCCTCCATGCTACCACGCCGTTCCACGCCTCTGCCCGACGCTGTGATGTGCCGCCTGCTTATCGTCATCACGGACCAGCGCACCCACTGCGACATGACGTGTGCCCGCCGTCATCGGAGTTGCTGCAGCTCCTGTCATTGTCGTCGTCACGGCCATGACCCAGCCTGCGGACCCGACCCGGCGCATCGATGCCGGTCGCACCACCACGGACCCGACCTGGCGCACTGACGCCGGTCGCACCGTGCTCCGTCACGACCCCGGCGACATACGCCGAGCTCCTTCTCTACCGGCGACACATGCCCGACGTCCCTCTGCGTCCTGCACATCCCGCGCGCACCTGACGCGCCCGACCGCACCAATGCGTCACACATGTCCCACGCGCACCCGATGAGCCCTACCGCACCAGACGCTTACCGCATGTCCCGCGCGCACCCGACGCGTCCAACACACCCAGCGCGCGCCCATAAACGCGCCGGGCGCGTTCGACCCGTCGCCACGGCTTATTATCCCAACACACTCCCCCTAAGCCGTGGCTCAGAGGAGGTCGTCGTCCTCAACGCCGGCGTCCGCCCGATGCCACCGCGTGCCTCCTGCACGAGCCGCCGCTTGCTGCTGCTGCAGCGGCCTGCAGCTCCATGCGCCGCCCCGCCGTGTCTCCGTGCCACACGCCATGGCGCCTCAATGGTTGTCGCGCCGAGCCGCGGCGGCGTCTGCGCCACCACGCAGGTCCTTCGCGACCTCCTCACCTCCGCGACCACCGTGCTCGTCGCGCGCACGACATCACAATGAACCGCCGCGAACTCGCCGCGCACCGCAACCTCCATGTCCGCCGCGCTCGCCACACGCGTCGCGGACGCCGTCGCACGTCACGGCAGCCCCTTGAACCTTGTGGCTCTGAATACCAATTGTTGGCGCCGCCTCCTCACCGCAGCGCCCTTCTTCTACCTCTTGCGTCACTCAAGGAGAAACTCCACACACACACGCACACATGCACCAAGGAAGAACACACAAGCTTTGCCAAGAGGCTTCCTTGGTGATCACACGGTGGCTACATTGTTTTTCCAGCCCTCTCGGCCTCTCTTTTTTCCATTCACTTGTTCACTTTAAATAGCCAAGTACAAGGGTCTCACACCCAGCCTAGCCCGGCAACTAACACCACGTCCACCAACCTGCCGCTACACTCGGCCACTACTTGACCCATTACCCCAGCTACATGCACTAGCTGACTAACTAATCTATCTCCATTATCCAAATGCCACGGCAACTACCTATAACCAAGCCAGTACATACATGCACTTGTTCTTACACTAGTAGAAAAGGGGGCATTTGTCCTGGTTCGTAAGGGCCTTTAGTTCCGGTTCATGAACCGGGACTAATGGGTCGTTACTAATACCTCCCCCCTTTAGTCCCGGTTCTAACACAAACCGAGAAAGATGGGCATCCACGTGGCTGCTGTGGGAAGCCCGGGCAGGGGGACCTTTGGTCCCAGTTGGTGGCACCAACCGGGACCAAAAGGCTTCCACGCGTCAGCAGCTGGCTGCAGCTGAGGTTTTTTTTTAAAAAAAAAGTGGCTGCTTTAGGGGTTTTGGGGGTTATTTTTAGGTTGTTATTAGCTAGCTAATAGAGAGAAGTGTCCTCTCTTATATCTTCGTCCTTGGTTTACCAACGCTACTGCTATGTTCATTTCACCCGCTGCTATATAATAACTCATGCATGCTCGCATCATACATCATCATATATAATAACAAGTCCTACTAATCATGCATCATCATACAACTTCTAGTCGTTATTAATAATAATTCATACGATCATCATCCTCATAGTCATCGAACCCAACCCTACATAATTATTCTTAGCACATGATCATCAGTATCAGGTAGGACCTAAACACCCTTAAGGTAAAATAGCATAAAACAATATAGACCCTGACTCTCCATTATGAAGAATGGAGATCATCTTGTCTCCAATTCTTGCGCTTCGCTTCCTTTTGCTTCCAAGAAGCTCCTTACGACTGTCCATACATTTTTTCCATCCTTTGATTGTAATGTCTCCACTTCTTTTAGAAACCCGGTATGGACAGTTGAGATTCGTAGGACGACCTGGTTGTATGTTCAAAACATGAAGGCTACCATGCGTATACATCATATGAGGCACACAATCATTCGGGATTATCTATTGAAAAACATAGTAATAACTTCGTAGTTAGCCATGATGTACTAGTTTTAGAAGTATGCAAAAAAGATGCACGGATGTCATAATAGTAAAAAATCTTACCAGGGTATCTCCATGATAGTTACCGTAGTTCAACACGTGCACTAGTGGCACGTATTGACCATAATGTTGAGGAGTTCGATTGTAGACATTGTAATTCTCAAGATCAGTACAAAATGCGATCAGATGATTTTTCTCCTTATAAGTTAATTCGGAGCCATCAACGTAGTGGGTTTTGTCTACCATCTTCCGCACATTCTTTGAAGAATGAAAATAAGCTGTCAATGGAAATAAGCTGTCAACTATTTTGAACTAAACAATATAAATTACTTAATAACTATGTTAAGCTCACATGGGGGAAGAATTGGAGGTGTATCCACAAGGACCCAAATCTCCATATTGTCTTGCTCGATTGTAGGATCACCAAGATCCATGGTGACAAGCATACACTCATCAAAACCATACATCTTGCAAAGTGCTTCCCAATTTTTGCAACCAAAATGGGTTACACTCTCAGCATTGTACAACTTTACTTGAAAATCCACACCATGATGGGTCCTTAGGAGAATTTTTTTGGTTTCCATACTTTCATGGTCTTCAAAACCCATCCTCTCCAAGACATAGCGTCTTGCATAGCATGAGATAAGCTAGTCGAATTGGAAAAGATGAAAAATACACGTTAAAATAGTTGAAGTCGTGCTTAATTACAAAAAAACTATTGTCGTCGTTGCGTACCGTATGAACATCGAAGGTCTCCTCGAGCTTAATGATGAAGCGCCGATCTTCGTCCAGCTCAATGAACCTGTCGGACATACCTCGGTCGTCGTGGCACAAGTCGCACTCCCCCGGGCGGTTTTCATCGTCCGAGTACGACATTTCCGGCCTATGTTCATAATTCAAATATTAAACTTGTACAATTAAATATATGTACTAAAAAACCTAAATTAGATCATTATTATTAATCACGGGTTGACTATCGGTGATGGTACGTAGCTCCTCCTTTCATTCCCGAGTGCACTATTGCACCAAATTGTTTAGCACACGGGAATGAAGGAGAAGCTACCCCCACGACGGAGTGGATGATGGAAGGGGCTCCTAGATTTCTGCATAGTGCTCTCTAACTTTAGCATTCAAAGTAGGAGTACTTTTCCAATATGAGCATTCAATAAGCAAAACCAAATCATAAAATAAAGTAGTATTCAAATTAGCATGCATTCAATTATAAGCAAAAGTACATCATCTCTTCTGTCCGTACATCGTCAAATATTATCACTAATACTCCTCAAATACTATCATACATATAGCATCACTAATACAGCTAGAACCGTAGCGCCCGACGGGTATCGTCGCGGGCGGTGGACACCCAAAGATAAGGAACCATCACAGGATCATAGCTCCAGCGAGATCCCTGAAGAACCTACCAGGTATTGTCGAACCTGCCCTCCAATGCAACCATGTAGCGACGGACGTGCTCGTCCTCCTCGCTGACACGGTGACGTACCACCTCCGCGGTGTCCGGAAGCCTCGGCACCATCATTGGCCCACGCGACCGCTACCAAACAAGAATCGGGTCAACAACGGGCTGCCTCCTCACCAACCTACGCCCCCGGAAGGTAGCACCTCCCAATACCAGCCCGGCAGAGCCCAGTCCCGAACATGGCCCTGATCAAACAGGCCTCCACCGCCGAGTGGACGACGACGAGGATGCGGGATAGGCATCGCCGACGTCGATGCGGGAACTACTTCTATATATAGTTAAATAAAGTAGTTTATCAAATCAACTAGCTAGCTAGTTCAACTATATATGAAGCACTTACTATAAATAAAATAAAGTAGTACTTACTAAAAATAAACTAGTTTAACTATAGTTCTATTATTTTTCTAACTAATTATATTAAACACTTTCTCTTCTTATTTTTTCCTTTTTCCTCTATTCTAAATATGAACATATTCATAAATGACTTATATCATTCACAATTTTCCTATACATACACAATAAATTGACAAAGAAAATACTATGAACAAAAAAATCATTAAAATTCTATGAACAAAATTACAATAGAAAAAAATCATAAAAATTCTATGGACAGAAAAAAATCATAAAAATTTGACATCTAAATTGCTTACACAATATGAAAAAAATTTGACATCTAAATTACAACAGAAAAAAATCATAAAAATTTGACATCTAAATTACAACAGAAAAAGTCATAAAAATATCTAACACAATATGAACAAATTAATTACACAATATGAAAAAAAATCTAACAGAAAAATCTATGAACTACACATCTAACAAAAAATCTACAAAAAAATCTAACAAAATCAAACTCAATTAACTACTACTAACATCAAATTAAATTAGTTGCTCACGTTGACGGTGTCAGGGACGGCGACGGCGACGGCGACGGCGACGGCGAGGTGCAGCGCGGGACAGGGCGGGGCGGC
>NC_041387.1:4887470-4893374 GCF_002162155.2 Triticum dicoccoides
GGCGACGGCGAGGCGGATACGGCGGGCAGCTTGGCAGCGTCGGGCGGGCGGGGAAGAAACTGAAGCAAAATTTGACGAGTGCTCACTAGTAGAAAAAGACCTAATATGAGACACATTAGTGTCGGTTTGGTTTTGAGCCGGCACTAATGTGTCCATTAGTGCCGGTTCCAACGGCTAGCCGGCCGTTCTCATTAGTACCGGTTCATGGCGAACCTATAGTACCGGTTCGTGCCATGAACCGGTACTAAAGAGGGTGGTGGCAGGGTGTTGTCAGTCTGGGGCCCGTCCAGCACCTTTAGTACCGGTTCGTGGCACAAACCGGTACTAAAGGTCGACGTACATAAACCCTTCGTCCCCCCGAGCCACTCTGTTCTTCCCCTTTCCCCTCACTTCCTCTGTTCTTCCCCTCTCTCCTCGAGCTCCTCACAAATTTTGCCCAAAATTTGTTAAGATTTGAAGGCCTCCATCCTTTCAAATGATCACAAAGGTTAGCAACATTGTCCTTTCAACTCTCATTGCTAGATTAGCTCTTGCAATGCTTTGTATAGTGATTAATTTGGGAGCAATAATTATATTTGCTAGTATTTGATTTATATGCAATTTGAGGTCAAAAATAACACTTAGTTTGCATATGTAGGTGTGGTTTACTTAGTGCCTTCTAAATCTCCGTCGTAACCACCGTCGATCGCCCGCACCGTCCCGTCGCCGGCACCACCTTCTGGTGAGGCTCTTATTCATTAATGTTTTACATTACCAAATTGATGTTTATGTGATTTGGATATATAGTTACTCGTATAATTATCTTACCCGTACTTTGTTTGTTATACATAGTGCCATGGTTTTGATATCCGTCCCCGTCGGCCCTCGTCCTTGTTATGATCCGGATGTGGTATATTCTATTTTAAAACTAGTTGTTGCATTTCGTGTTTATGACAAATTATGCCCATCAAGTTGACATAGATATTTTTATCTAGGAGGTATGTTAACCGGAAATTCCAACCGACCCTATTGTCGAGAGGTTAAATTTAGTTGAAAGAGAAAACGAGTATTTGAAAGAAAAATTGAAAATAATTGAGGGGGAGAAGATGGAATTGGAGTTGCATGTGCCGATGTCGTCGATGATCACAAGATCAAGATGGAGAAAATGAGGTTGAAGATTAGAAAGATTAGAAAATATGCCATTGATAGTGTGGCTTGGTATCATTATGCTGTTGGATCAATTGTTACCTTTGTTGCGATCTTCATCGCATTTTTTGTTGCATTTAAATTCTTTAGATAGAGAGTTATTTGTATGTTGCATTTAATTAAGTGTTGTATATGAACTTTATGTATGAACTTTATGTATGAACTTGTACTAATTTGGTCTATTTGGTGTTGTGTAATGAAGATGAGCCGACAATGGATGTATGATGACCGATGCTCTCCCGAGTTCATTAATGGCGTGCATACTTTTCTGCGGGCCGCTGAGGCAAACAAGCGGGCGGATGGTTTTATGCCTTGTCCATGTGCTGGCTGTAAGAATGGTCACAGTTACTCTATAGAAAAAACCATTCACGTCCACCTATTTAAGTCCGGCTTCATGCCCCACTATAATGTTTCGACCAAGCACGGAGAAATAGGGGTCATGATGGAAGACAATGAAGAAGAAGAGGACGACGACGGCTATCCTGGCCATGGGTTCCCTGAATACGATGATACAACAATGGGGGAAGAAGCTGAGCCGGCAATGCGGGAAGAAGCTGAAGAAGAGGCATCGGATGAGCCCGCTGATGATCTAGGTCGGGCCATTGCGAATGCAAAGAGAAACTGCGCAAGTGATCTGGAAAGGACGAAGTTGCAGCGCATGTTAGAGGATCACAAGAAATTGTTGTACCCGAATTGCGAAGCTGACAAAAAAAAGTTGGGCACCACACTTGAATTGCTACAATGGAAGGCAGAGAATGGTGTATCTGACAAGGGATTTGGAAAGTTGCTGGTAATGATAAAGAATATGCTTCCAAAGGACAACGAATTGCCCGAGAGTACGTATGAAGCAAAGAAGGCTGTCTCCCTCTAGGGTTAGAGGTGCAAAAGATACATGCATGCCCTAATGACTGCATCCTCTACCGCGGTGAGTACGAGGATTTGAACGCTTGCCCTGTATGCGGTGCATTGCGTTATAAGATCAGTCGCGATGACCCTGGTGATGTCGAGGGCGAGCGCCCCAGGAAGAAGATTCCTGCTAAGGTGATGTGGTATGCTCCTATAATACCACGGTTGAAACGTTTGTTCCAAAACAAAGAGCATGCCAAGGCGATGCGGTGGCACACAGAAGACCGTAAGAAAGACGGAAAGTTGAGAGTACCCGCTGACGGTTCGCAGTGGAGAAAAATCGAGAGAAAGTACTGGAAGGAGTTTGCAGGTGACCCAAGGAACATATGGTTTGGTCTAAGTGCAGATGGCATTAATCCTTTTGGGGAGTAGAGCAGCAACCATAGCACGTGGCCCGTGACTCTATGTTTGTATAACCTTCCTCCTTGGTTGTGCATGAAGCGGAAGTTCATTATGATGCCAGTGCTCATCCAAGGCCCTAAGCAACCCGGCAACGACATTGATGTGTACCTAAGGCCATTAGTTGAAGAACTATTACAGCTGTGGAATGGAACAGGTGTACGTGCGTGGGATGAGCACGGACAGGAAGAATTTGACCTAAAGGCGTTCCTGTTCGTGACCATCAATGATTGGCCTGCTCTCAGTAACCTTTCAGGACAGACAAACAAGGGATACAGCGGATGCACGCACTGTTTGGATGATACCGACAATATATATTTGGATAGTTGTAGGAAGAATGTGTACCTGGGACATCGTCGATTTCTTCCGACAAGGCATCCCGTAAGAAAGAAAGGCAAGCATTTCAAAGGTGAGGCGGATCACCGGATGAAGCCTCGCCACCGTACTGGTGCTGATGTACATGATATGGTCAAGGATTTGGAGGTAATCTTTGGAAAGGGTCCTGGAAGAAAACCTGTTCCGAAGGACGCTGACGGACGCGCACCCATGTGGAAGAAGAAATCTATATTTTGGGACTTGCCATATTGGAAAGACCTAGAGGTCCGCTCCGCAATCAACGTGATGCACGTGATGAAGAATCTTTGCGTGACCCTGCTTGGCTTTTTGGGCGTGTATGGGAAGACAAAAGATACACCAGAGGCACGGGAGGACCAGCAACGTATGCACGGAAAAGACGGCATACATCAGGGTCAGGCCAGCTACGCTCTTACCAAAGAAGAGAAGGAAATCTTCTTCGAATGCCTGCTCAGCATGAAGGTACCGTCTGGCTTCTCGTCGAATATAATGGGAATAATAAATATGGCAGAGAAAAAGTTCCAGAACCTAAAGTCTCATGACTGCCACGTGATTATGACGCAACTCCTTCCGGTTGCATTGAGGGGGCTTCTACCGGAAAACGTTCGATTAGCCATTGTGAAGCAATGTGCATTCCCCAATGCAATCTCTCAGAAGGTAATCGATCCAGAAATCATACCAAGGTTACAGAATGATTTGGTGCAATGTCTTGTTAGTTTCGAGTTGGTGTTCCCACCATCCTTCTTCAACATCATGACGCACGTCCTAGTTCACCTTTGCGAAGAGATTAACGTTTTGGGTCCTGTATTTCTACACAATATGTTCCCCTTTGAAAGGTTCATGGGAGTCTTGAAGAAATATGTTCATAACCGTGCTAGGCCAGAAGGAAGCATCTCGAAGGGCCATGAAAATGAGGAGGTCATTGAGTTTTGTATTGACTTCATTCCTGGCCTTAAGCCGATTGGTGTTCCTGAATCGCGGCATAAGGGCAGACTGGAAGGAAAAGGCACGCTAGGAGGGCATCAAATAATATGTATGGATGGGCATTCTCTTACTGAAGCACACTACACAGTTCTACAGAATTCCGTCTTGGTGGCTCCGTATATGGAGGAACACAAGAATTTTCTATAGTCCATACACCCGGAGAAGTCTGACGACTGGATTACACGCGAACAAACGAGGACTTTCGCCGGTTGGTTGCAGAAACGTGCCCTGAATGATGGTGATATTCAAAATGACATGTACTCGCTGTCCCAGTTACCATCTTCGAATATAATGACTTTCAAAGGGTACCAGATAAATGGGAATACATTTTACACGATCGCCCAACATAAGAAGAGCACCAACCAAAACAGTGGTGTCCGCTTTGATGCAACAACCAACACGGGAAAGGAAACATATTATGGTTACATAGAGGACATATAGGAACTTAATTATGGATCAGGTGATTTGAAGGTCCCTTTGTTTCGGTGCAAATGGGTCAATATGACACGAGGCGGGGTAACGGAAGACCCGCAGTACGGAGTGACAACATTGGATCTCAACAATCTTGCGTATGCAGACGAACCATTCGTCCTAGCCAATGATGTGGCGCAGGTTTTTTATGTGAAAGACATGTCTACTAGGCCGAGAAAAAGAAAAGATAAGGAAGCGAATGGATCATACGACAAGCCAAAGCGCCACATAGTTCTTTCAGGAAAAAGAAACATCGTGGGAGTGGATGACAAGACAGACATGTCAGAAGATTATGAAAAGTTTGATGAAATTGCTCCATTCACAGTGAATATTGACCCGAGCATCCAGTTAAATGATGAAGATTTTCCATGGCTACGGCGCAAAGGGACAGATGCGAAGAAAAAGTTTCACATCCAAAGATCTGGGATGTGATCGGCTTCACTATCATCACTTTCTTCTGTGTTTCACACCCAGGAGGGAATGTCTGTAATAGTTAGGGTAGTTATGTGTTTTGGCATTTGAAACGCGAAGAAATTTTATGTGCAAACAAATTCTTTTCATGCATTTACTGATTTTTTTTCCAGCTAAATGACCCTGAAAGGTTGAAAGTTGGCATGGTATCATAATTTCATACAAATAGCATGTGCAAGAAAGTAGAGAGGGTTACGGCAAAAACTGGATGCACTTCGTGTACAAAATGGACAATCTCTTTCGAAGTATCAGGGTTTCCGACGAAAACTGAACTGTTACAAAGGCATTTCATTTTTTAAATAACCTAAGCATTACCAAATTGAATATAATGATAAAACACACTGATATTAAACATAAAAAAAAAGAATCACTGAAAAAACTTTTTTCAAAGTTAAGTTATTCACAAACTAGTGATTCACACAAATTTCAAATAATTCAAAATTTAAACTATTCAAATTTGAAAACTACCGGCACTAACAGAAAGTTTGTAATTTTTTGTACCTAAAGCAAAAATATTCACAAAGAAACTCTAAATACAGCAAAAAACAACTCAAAAATAAATAAAACAAAAATAAATAAAGTGAAAAAAATTAGAAAATAAAAAAGCCCACCTACTGGGCCAAAGCGGCCTGCATACGACTAGGAACACAATCTTTTGTTGGGCCAGGATGCAGGCCCGCAAAGGCCCAGTAGGCCCACTGGGCGAAGAGGACAGGTAGGTCCAGTAGGCCTGACTAGGAGAGGAGCTCGAGAGAGCTACCGCACTGGAGCTTATAAAACAGTGCGGTAGCCTCTCGGCTAGCGAGGTGGGACTAAACTTGCGCACCGGCTGGAGCCAGTGCACCCCCTTTAGTACCGGGTGGTGGCACCAACCAGTACTAAAGGGGAGGGGGTCTTTAGTACCAGTTGGAGCCACCACCCGGTACTAAAGGGGGTGCACTTCCCGCCGCTTGGCCTGGCCAAAACAGACCTTTAGTACCGGTTGGTGGCTCCAACCGGTACTAAAGGTCCATCCTATATATACAACACTTGAAAAAATTCAGTTTCCCTCTGTTCTTCCCTCTGTTTCCTCCCTCCATCGTGCCGCCCTGCCCCGATCGTCGCCGCCCCCGCCCCTCGTCGCCGACCCCGGCC
>NC_041387.1:4893740-4908740 GCF_002162155.2 Triticum dicoccoides
ACACACACACACACACTACACACATTAGTTTGTTTGTTATAAATTTTTCTGTTTTTTAGTTATAGAAATGTTAGAAATTATTCTGTTTTTTAGTTATATAAATATTAGAAATGTTAGTTTTATAGAAATGTTATAAATGTTTTCTGTTTTTTAGTTATAGAAATATTTATAGAAATGTTAGCAATTTTTCTGTTTTTTTAGTTATATAAATATTAGAATTGTTATGGAAATGTTAGTTATATAATCAGGAAATTTTAGAATTAGTTTTAGTTAGATGAATTAGATTAATGTCAAATTGTTAGAATTTACATATATATAGAATTTTAGTTATCACAATCCAATCATTTAAAAAATGTTACTTTTTGCGGGCATATAGTATTTGTTCTCGACGATATGCCCGGCCCGCATCCTCGCCGTCGACCCGTTCGCGACGACGTCCTGCTTCAGGGGACCCATGTTCGGGACTGGGCTCCGCCGGGCTGGCACTGGGAGGTGCTATCTAGAGGGGCGCGCCGCTTGGTGAGGAACCCGCCCTCGGGTCCCGTCGTCGACCCTGATCTTCTTTGGTGGCGTTCGCGTGGGCCACATTCGGTGCAGAGGCAGCCGGCCCCGCCGGAGGTGGTGCGTCACCGTGTGAGGGAGGAAGATGAGCACGTCCATCGATGGACGACGTCAGGTTCTCCACTACTTGGCGGGTTCTTTGGGCAGATGACCGGAGATATGATCCGGTGATGGTTCCTTCTCTTTGGGTGTGCACCGCCCGCGCCCCAGGAACCGCGAGTGGCGCCCTAGATTCTTCTGTAGTACTCGATCTTTATTAGGTACCTAGCCAGTGATGTATTCGATATATAATATTCGAGACAATGTATTCGAGATTATATATATTAAGACGATGATGTATTCGAGATTATATATTCGAGAGGATGTATTCGAGATTCAGATTTTCTTTATTGATTAATTGCATCCATGCATTGTAATTTGAATACTAAATTGTTTTATATTTCTTCTGTATTATTAGTAAAGTAAAAGCTATGGCGGACAATACCGGAGAGAGAGAGAAGAGGAATTGTTCGACATCATACGCAGCCCTCACAGGCTAGATGATCTAAATGAAGCAGATGACGGCTCCCAATATCTTAACAATACCGGAGAGGGTGATGAAAAGATATTCGATCTCGACGACCGGGCTGATGAAGTCATGAACTATGATTATGATTATGACACAGACAATGCTGATCTTCAAATAACAAACACTACCGGCGAGGTATATTTATATAAGCATGCATCATGGTGATCATCACATGTTTTTTTATTGAAGATATATTAACGAATCGATCTTTCTTCTTTCAGCCCTCCGGATTGAGCAAATCTGCTTCTACAGACAGCAAGACAAAGCGAGGCCCGGGCAGATTGTTGAAGGATGGTGTAAAGTACCACATAGAATCCATCAAACCTAGTGGCGAACCCCTCACACCTAAGAACATTGCGAACAAGTGGACTCGTCAGTGCGGAGTTCTTGTGAAGGACAAACTCCCGATCTCCATTTAAGAATGGAAAGAGCCAAAGACTAAACGTCCAGGTGTTACTTGGGTCGACAAAAGAGCCAAAAAAGACCTTGTGAAATCTCTGATGGAACATTTCACCCTACCAGATCATTTCACTGAAGCAGATGTGGAGAAAGTCAAGGCCGCTGCTCTTAAGAAGATGGCAATTGCATTCAACACCCACAAGAAAACTGTATGGGCCGACTACCTTGCTAATGAAAGGAAGACTCCATAATTCACGGGAACACTAGAGAAGCAAAGAGAGCACTGGGATGATTTCGTGACCTTCAAGGATTCAGAAATATCTAAAGAACGGTCGATGAAAAACAAGGCAAATGCCGCAAGAAAGACGCAGTTCCATAGGCTGGGTCCAGGTGGCTACGCGGTGGGATTTCCTAAGTGGGATAAGTCTGAGCAAGAGACGGAGGATGCAGGGGTCACTCCGGTTACCCGGCACTGGCCCCCCAGGTGCAGAACTTGGTTCTATGCGCATGGGGGAGCGTTGGACCTGAAGACAGGCGGAGTTTCAAAGAAGGCAAGTCTAAAAGGAGCCGAACAAAAGATAATTGACGCAATAGATGAAGCTCGAAGGGGGGTGTTCACGCCCAACAGAGAGAACGACGAGCTTACGCGCGCCCTGGGAAATCCTGAACACCCGGGAAGAACACGAGGCATGGGCGTTATTCCCTGGTATAAGGGCTTTTCAGAATGGAACGAGGACTACAGGAGCCGTGCAATAAGGAAGATGGAGGAGGAGAAGAAAAGGAAGCTGGAGGAGGAGCAGAGGAAGCAGGACGCAGAACGCCTTCAAGGCCTAGAAGCAAGGCACGCGGACCTGGCACTCAAATTCCAGCAGCAGCAACAGCAGATCGACTCACTTAGCCAGGAAAGGGGGTCTCAGCAGCGGCAGCAGCAAGCGGATGATCATCCAGCATTGGATAGCACCGGCCCATCCATGCCAAGAAGCAGCGTTGGTTCTGCCCGGGGCGACACACTGCTGGATAAAGACCGTGTGGATGACATCATAGAGAACACTAACTGCGAGCTACACTCCAAAATGAAGAACATATCCATGAAGGTGGCGGACGGCGTTGCTTTTCCAGTTACCCCCGAAGCAACCTACCATTGCATCCCGATTCCAGAGGGCTATGCTCGTGTCATGGTTGATGAAGTGGTGGACCCATATTCGGGGCTATCGCTTGACATTCCTGGAGGTGAAGACGAGCGCACACTGGGAGAGGCCATACATCGTATCATCCTATGGAGAAAGGATTGCATCATCTTTCGAAGTCCACCGTCACCGCGTCGTCTGCCGACTCCTCGAAGTCCGCCACCGAGTCAGCAGACTCCCGCTCCTTCAAGTCCATGGACGCATGAGACTCCTCCTCCTCGAAGTCCGCCACCTCCTCCAAGTCCCCGAACGCGTGAGCTGACTCCTCCGGTTTCAAGCCCGGCATAGCATCATGCCACTTCTCCGGTTGCAAGTCCGGCACCGTGTCAGGCCACACCTCCTGCTTCAAGTCCGGCACATCGTCAGGCCACTTCTCCTGGTCCGACTCCACGTCAGCCGTCTCCGCTGTCTCAGCAATCACAGAAGAGACATCTCGCAGCTTTGGTGCATAGCGGTACGAGTCGAGGTAGTTCAGGAAGTACAGGCAAAGGCAAGCGATATAAATATGGTCCAAGCCTCGCTCCTCTTCCTCAGAGGCCTTACGACATGACTAAGGAGCAAAACACAGCCATAGTGCAAGCCCAAGTGGACACCCATTTTGGACCGAAACCGGCACCGCCGCCAAAGGAGAAAGTGCCTGAGAAAGTAATTGACCACTTCATTCGTATGGCTAGAGAACCAGCTCCCAAGCCTGTTGACTCGGACTATGAGCGCCAAATCAGGAAGGCACATCGAGCACGACTACAGAAGGAAGCGAGCTCAAGCTCGAGCCAACAAGCAGCTGGCAAAAAATGCGGGAAAACCATTCCCCAGTTGGGAGAATAGGCGGCGCAAGCGATCCCCCCGCTTGTTGTGCCAACAACACATGAGAGGAGTAGTACGTGCGCCAAATATTATTGTGGGCAAACCGTTAGCGTTCCCCAGCATGGCGATGTGGTAATAACAGAGGATCATATAATGCAGGCTCAAATGCTCAATATCTATGATGGACAACTCCTCGAAATCGAGCCCATGCATGCGCTTAAAGAATCGGAAATAGCATGGCAATATGTCCGGGGCAAACCTTTGGTCCATCCAGACAAGGTCAAGGACCTCCCAACGAGAATGTATCAATTGCATCAATGGTACATGAACATTACCAAGATTTCCAATCAAGAGTCCCTCATGGTGAATGTCAAGCATGAGCATTATTACCATGAGAAAGCTCTGACCATTGAGTATCCAAAACAATTTCAGTTATTTAATCAAGACGCACTCGACAAGTCTATCGTCAGTTGCTATTGTCTGTAAGTGATTTCTTTCTGTAATTAAGTCTCAAGCTAGTTATGTAGTGATAATTTTGATCAATCATTACATGTAATTATCCTAACTATATTCTTTTTCTGTGGTATTATATGCAGGATGAAGATGTATGAAATGAAAAAATCTGGACGCTATGGCGTTGGGTTCATTGACCCAAATACCATTAATGAGGACATATGGCAGATTGAACATTGTCAAGCTGAAGTAGAGGAAAGCATGCTAGAGTTCTTGAAGCGCCTCAATATCAATGAAGATATACTACTTCCTTACAACTTCCCGTGAGTCACACTGTCTTGTACTACAAAATCTGTTTTTGCTTACTAGCTAGCTAGATGTTAATAATTAAGTGTATACGGTTTATGGTAGTTGATTAATTTTATGCACATGCCCACTTAATTAAGACATGCAAACATGTGCGTATGCAGTTGGCACTGGGTCTTGTTAGACATTAAAGTTGAGGAAGGAAAAGTTGAATTACTGGACTCACTAACTAAAGAAGATAAAGACTACACCATCGTGAAGGGGATAGTCAACAGGTAATTTCAATCATTATTAATCATTAGTTCCTGATATGAACTATTTAATAACCCCTTTATTAATTTTCTTTGTCGGCGGGCAGGGATGGGTAAAGTTCATCAAGGTGACTCCAGGCACGTGGCCAAAAAAGTTGTTTTGGCATCGACCCGAGGTAAGTAATTACGTAGTACTAGCTATCTACCATCTCTTTAATTCTTGTTTCAATATCATTAATTAATTATCATGCTTGACTAATCATTATCTGATTCAATTCCATTCTCGTAAAGGCCCTGAGGTAGGCGTCAGGTAATAATCTGCGTGCATTCTACGTTTGCGAGAACATTCGCATGATGACGTGCGAAAGGAGCGGATCTGGTAGACATGACTGGGTACATTTTTGTCAGAACACTATTCACACCATTATCGATATCCAGTCACACAACTAACACACATGCATATTGATCCCCTTCTTAACAGTTCAGATCGGTGCGGGATAAGCTCCTACCATCGGACCGCATACAAGCACTTCAAGAGGAAATAGCCGGATTTTTGCTCGACCAGGTCATAGATCCGAAAGGAGAATACTATTACCCGCTACTGCCCCCATGTACCACTTGTCATCGTGCTCCGAAGGCACCAAGGCAACATGTAGGAGAAATTGTATATGTATATACATGTGTATGTGTGAATAGTTAATGGTGTTGGCTGTGAGACATTCGATGATATATATATATATTATATATATATATATATATATATATATATATATATATATATGCGGTTCTACGTACGAGAAAATCTATTTAATATATATGCATAACGTGTACAATTTGTAGTATCGTGAAATACCAGCAAACAAAAAAGAATTAAATGGAAAATAAAGCCAAATTGAAAACACAAAATTAAAGGAAAAATTAAAAAAAAACACCCAAACATTTAGTACCGGTTGGTGTTACCAACCGGTACTAATGTCCTACACGAACACGGGCCTGGCTCGTGCCACGTGTTTGCACTTTAGCGCCGGTTCGTGACGAACCGGTACTAAAGGGGGGGGGGCTTTAGTCCCCACTCTTTAGTGCCGGTTCGCCAACCGGCACTAAAGGTCGTCACGAACCGGCACTAAAGCCCGGTTCTGCACTAGTGGCTGCTTATATAGGCAGAGTGTTGGTCCCGGTTCGTGAGACCAACAGGGACCAATGCCCCCCTTTAGTCCCGGTTGGTGCCACCAACCGGGACCAAAGGCCTCTTTTCAGCAGCCCAAAGGGTGAGAAGCAGAGGCCTTTGGTCCCGGTTGGTGGCACCAACCGGGACTAAAGGCGTGGCATTGGTACCGGTTGGTCCCACAAACTGGTACCAACGCACCCCTTTAGTCCTGGTTGGTGCCACCAACCGGGACCAAAGGCCTTGTGCTGCCCGCGTCGCGGCACGAAAGTTTAGTCCCACCTCGCTAGCTGAGGGAGCTCGAGAGTGGTTTATAAGCCCCACTCCCGCTGCCCTCTCTAGCTCCTCTCAAATGCAGGCTTTCGGGCCTAAACACACTGTATCTGTCTGTGGGCCTGCTGGGCCTTCTGCAGGCCTGAATCATGGCCCAAGTAGATGGGTTTCTAGTCGTATTCAGGCCGTGGTGGCCTAGTAGGTGGCATTTTTTTAATTTTTTTCCAGTTTTTTTGTTTTCTTTGTTGCTTTATTTTTTATTTTGTAATAGTTTATTTTATTTTGTTTTATTTTGTTTCTACATATTTATTTTATAAAAGTTTATTTTACTTTATTTTATTTTGTTTCTACTTATTTATTTTATTTTATTTTATTTTTTCTACTTATTTATAAAAGTTTATTTTGTTTATTCTTATTTATTTTATTTCCTTTTTTGCTGTTTGTACTTATTTTATAAAAATTCTTTTTGCTTTTAATGTTTTTCACAGAAAATACTTTGATAATTCTTTCTACTTATTTATAAAAGTTCATTATGTTTCTACTTATATATTTTATTAGAGTTTATTTTATTTTATTTGGTTTCTACTTACATCATCAATTTTCAACCCTTTCACTTATTTATTTATTTTCTAATTACTTGTTTATTTTCTTTTTTGATAATTCTTTTTGCTATTAAAGTTTGTAACAAAATTCTATATAATTTTAGTTTCAATAATACTAGAGGTTTATAAAAGCTTTTTAGTTGATTTCTTCAGTACCAGTTCTAAGGCTGTTACAAAGGCATTTTATTTGGTACAGGTTTTAAGGATGGTGCCCCACGAGCATCTTTTAGTACCGGTTCGTGGCATGAACCGGTAAAAGAGTTTTTTAGTTGATTCTTTTTGTAGCTGTTTTTTAGTCCCACCTCGTCAAGCGAGAGGCACTCGCATCGGTTTATAAGCCCTGAGTGTAGAGACGGTGAAGGGAGAAGCGCAGTGCTCACCTGCACGTTGGCCTGAAGCTAAGCAACGTGCAGGTGAGCATTGCGCCTCTCTTTCATTTTGGCATGATATATATAGGCATATCATTGGTCCCGGTTGGTGGCATGAACTGGTTGGTGGCATGAATAGTTAAAATTTGAATTCTTTAAAATTTGTGTGAATCACAAGTTTGTGATTAACTTTACTAAAAAAATGAGCATAGATGCACCTATAGAAAGAATTCAACCTAAATTAATAATAAATTTCTATGAACTTCAGAGAAATTCAGTATGAATTTAGGTCAAATTCCCTATATAAGGCATCTATTTTCACTTTGAGAGAAGCTCAACAAGGCAGAGAGGAAGGGGCTTATAAACCGGTGTGAGCGCCCTTCGGTTGGCGAGGTGGGACTAAACTCTGACCGCAACGAGGACCAACCCTTTAGTCCCGGTTCGTGGCATGAACCGGGACTAAAGGGCAGCCTTTGGTCCCGGTTCAGGCCACCAACTGGGACCAATGGTGGTGGGCCAGGAGCGAGGACCATTGGTCCTGGTTCGTCCCACCAACCGGGACCAAAAGGTCCAGACAAACCGGGATCAAAGGCTCACGTGGCCCGACCGGCCCCCGGGGCTCACGAACCGGGTCCAATGCCCCCATGGGTCCCGGTTCTGGACTGAACCGGGACTAATGGGCTGGCCCGGCCTGGACCATTGCCCCCTTTTCTACTAGTGTTATCCAGCTCTCCTAGCATGCAGGTCATGCTCACCTTATGGAACGGCCACACGGCTCGGTCGTCTCCTTCCATGCATGCAGCTAGCTGCTAACAAACACAACGCATGCAACTAACAACCCCTAACCGATGCAAGATCAAGACTATGGCTAACAGCTTTGCCAATTGAACCTCTCACCCATAATTGTTATTAGTGCTTGCACAGTCAGACTCAAATTAGAACGCAGACAGGAGCCTGGAGATCCTGAGCTGCTGCGCGAGCAGTGGCCCGAGTGTTGGAAATAATCACGACTAGGACATCCAGTCCGGTACGGGCTTGGAGTTGTGCCCGAGTCGGCTATGTATAGGTTAATTAGTAGTACTATATATATCTGTACGTAGTACCCCTTGTAACTCAACCCAGACCAGATCAATACAAAGTAATCAACAGGACCGACAGGGTCCTGTGGCCATAGATCGCTCGTGTTCTCCTGTTCGCGTGTGTGCGTGAGTTTCGGCGAGCTGATTAAGCGATCAAGGAGCCGACGTGATAGTTCCGTACGTGCATGTGCATGTACTAGTTCACGTCAAGAATCGATCCACCTGCCTTTGCCTCAGCTTTGCTGTGTTGTATGTGCGTGTTGGCCAAAAGTATCGGCCGGCTAGAACGCATTGAGCAGCAGGTTGTGTACGTGCACCACCTCAACGTCTACATCTCCAAACGGTTGCTCGGCAAGCTCGGAAAGTACTCGAGCTAGTCTCGTACGCGTGTATCACCGGAAAGTACACGGCTACATCAGCGTCGAGGTCGGGCCTGTGCCAACAATTGGTATCAGAGCTCGGTTTGTCTGTCGTGATCTTCTGAAAGCACACGAAGGTTCATGTCGAACACAGGTAAGGAGATCGTGACGGCGGCAGCGGGAGCACCGATGCCGATGTGGGGGGATCACAATTCCCCCATCTGGATCGAGAGCACTACGCAGTATGGGCGATGAACATGGAGGTCGCGATGGAGGGAGCTGGGTACTGGGAAGCCGTCGACCCCGGCGGCGCCGAGTACTCGAAGGGCGCGGCGAAGTACCGGAAGGATCGTCAGGCATTAACGGCGATCTACTCTGCCATGCCGAAGGATGTGCTGCAACACCTCGTCGGAAAGAACTCGGCGAAGGAGGGATGGGAGACCATCAAGATCCTGCACCAGGGTCATGACCGTGTCAAGGAAGCACACCTCCAGTTCCTAATGAGAAGCTACGAGTGCCTGAAGATGGATGAAAGTGAGACGGTCGATCAGTTTGCCGCCCGTCTCAAGACCCTCGTCAACGGCATACACAGCTATGGTTCAACCCTAGAATAAGTTGCGATCGTCCGACGATTTTTGCGCGCCGCGCCGGCACGCTACATTCAGATCATCACGTCGATCGAGCAATGCCTTCACCTGAAGACTCTTACGGTCGAGGATCTCGTCGGAAGGTTCAAGGCACACGACAAGAGAATTCGTCTCAGTTTCGGCGACGCGGAGGCGAGTGAGCACCTGATGTTGACAAAGGCGCAATTTACCGTCCTGTTGAAAGAAAAGCAAGGCGGATCCACGAGCAGCAGCAAGAAGAAGGGGAAAGTGAAGCAGCGCTCGGCGAAAAAGAACTTTGCCGACTCGGACGACGAGGCTGCACCTGAACCACCGAGGAGGAAGTTTGACATCAGAAAAGTAAGGTGTTATAAGTGTGGCCTCCTCGGTCACTTCAAGGCTGACTGTGAGGAAGCACTGAAGCAGAAGGCGCTCATGGCCGAGGAAGGAGACGACGGGGATATGATGCTGATGTGCGAGCTAGTGGACGAGGAGGATCCATATGATCTTGGTCAGCTGGACACATTTCCGATGAGTGCATCCGTGTCGGTAGAACCAGGCGAAGTTGTGGCGCCAGAATACCATGACTCAAGGCGTGGCAGTGTGATTACGCCAGCAAACCCCGGTGAAGTTGTGGCGCCAGAAGACCATAACGCAAGGCGTGACGGTGTAATCGTGCTAGAAGCAGGTGAAGTCGTGGCTCCAGAAGACCATGACATAAGGCGCGACGGTGTGATCACGCTAGAACCAGACGATGACATGGCGCCAGATGACCACGATACGTGGCAAGCTACACTCGGGTCAGACAAGCATGACGCATACACGGTGTCAAGTGGTGCAACGAACAGCATGTACGTTGCATGCGGCAGGTGCGTGCCAGGAGTGCCAGGAGACCAAGACACGAGTGGTGATGCGTCAGCTTTAGCTACTCCGTGTGTAAAGTAAGTCGTGCGTGCCACACACGAGCAGGCGGCCGACGAGGGGCTATGCATCTACGTGGGCAGCAGCAGCATCGGAGCTGGTGCACGGACTGGTGCTGCTCCGGATAGGCCAGAAGGACGTGGCCACTACAAGTCGTATACTACAACTCCATTGGAAAAACCACCACCACGTATGGTGTTTCTTCCATTGAAACGCAAGAGGGCAGTCTATCTATGTCCATGTGCATGCCAGAAATAAGGAGCAGTGCAGATAGTATTGCACGCCCTCCAAGCAGACTAAGGCAGAGTCCAGATTGCAGCTTAGAAGCTACAACAACACCAGCAACAGGAACTTTGGCAAGTTCAGAAGCAAGTGTGTTATCTTCAAAAGCACACGAACGACGCGTGTTGGACATCTCTTCAGAAGAAGCACTTCGAATAAATTCGGTGAAGATGAAGAGTAAAGGGCAACGATGTTTGCACATCGAGGAACCGAAAGCAAAGACGGAAGAATGTTGGCGCCGTGCTATGGATGAAGAGTTGTGGACGATCCGAGACAACAAAGTATGGGAACCCGCGGATCTTCCCAACGGACATAATGCCATAGAGCTCAAGTGGGTGTACAAACTCAAGAAAGATGTTGAAGGGAACTTGGCGAAGCATAAAGCAATGCTCGTAGCTAAAGCATGCGTGCAAGAGCAAGATGTGGACTTCGAAGAAGTGTTCGCTCCAGTTGCAAGGATGGACACGGTGAGGCTACTTATAGCTCTCGCGGCTCAAGAATCTTGAAGGATACATCATATGGATGTGAACTTCGTGTTTTTGACTAGGGAGTTGGAAGAAGAAGTATACGTGCATCAATCACCTGGGTACATCAAACAAGGAGAGGATCACAAGGTATTGAAGCTACACAAGGCATTGTACGGGCTAGGACAAGCTCCTCGAGCATGGAATATTAAGCTTGACTGTACATTGATTTCTCTTGGATTTGAGAAAGCCCCACTAGAGCATGCTATGTACAAACGAGGTGAAGACAAGGATCGTCTTTTAGTGGGCATCTATGTGGATGATCTGTTGATAACTGGAGCAGGCGAAGAGGTGATTGCAAACTTTAAGCTACAAATGGAGGAGCTATTCAAGATGACTGATCTAGGGCTCTTGAGTTACTACCTTGGGATAGAGGTATAGCAAAAGCCGGAGGGGGTCACACTATGCCAGGAGGCATATGCAAAGAAGATAGTTGAAAGTTATAGCATGGAAGGTTGCAACACAAGTCATGTTCCGATGAAGCCTCGTGTTGTTCTAAGCAAGAAGAGTGAAGCACCCACGGTTGATGCAACGGAGTATAGAAGTGTGGTCCGAAAGCTGAGGTATCTCACGAAGACAAGGCCGGACTTGTCCTATTCCGTTGGCATAGTGAGTCGCTTCACGAAAGCTCCCACGACGAAACATGGCAGCTGTGGAAAATATACTCAGGTACATCAAAGGGACAACAAACTTCAGTTGTGTCTATTTGAGAGAGAAGAAGGAGATGGTGGAGCTACTTGGCTACAGTGATAGCGACATGGCAGGAGATGTGAACGACCGTAAGAGTACCTCAGACGTGGCATATTTCTTGGGAGGAAGCATAGCGAGTTGGCTATCACAAAAGCAGAAGGTGGTCGCATTATCATCTCGTGAAGCGGAGTATATTGCAGCTGCAACCGCGGTGTGTCAAGGCGGAGTACTCTTGCCGATGGAAGAAATTCCATAAATGTCCCATAGAGTAAAAAAGCTGTTTTGAGGAACCAGTATCAAAACTTGACCCATTAGCTGCTGCCCTACTTCATCCAAGGGCTAGGTCTACGAAGGCTACTTGGTGACCTCACAGGTAAGGAACGAGTGGTGCTCAACATTGACGACAAGTCTACAATCTCTTTATGGAAGAATCCAGTGCATCATGGACGACGCAAGCACATCGATACGAGGTATCGGTACCTAAGGGAGTGCGTGGAAGAAAGTAAGATTGACGTCAACTACGTTTGCACCAACGACCAGCTTGCAGATATCCTAACCAGATCTTTGGGACGACAGAAGTTCGTAAAGATGCGGCGAAGGATCGGCGTCCAAACTGTAAAGTGAGGACATCATGTTTAGAGGGTAATTGTTGGAATTAACCACGTGTCCTAGTCCGGCTTGTACAGGAACTAATCCTCGTATAGGAGTCGGATAGGTGTAGGCTAGCTGAGTCGGATAGGTGTAGATTAGCTTGCTCCTTTATACACTCTTGTAACCCCGTGTAAATAACCAACCCAGATTGAAAAAGCAATATACAACAGTAGGGATGTAAGTGGCAAATAAATGGCGTCTGCAATCCTGTTTTGTTAGTTTTTGCTAGCTTGATAGTTCATTTTCTTCAAACAAACAAAAAACTTTTTTGAACTATCATATCATAAATAGACTTTAAATGGGATTAAATGAGACCGGGTTGACATCCCTATACAATAGGGACGACACGTTCCTGGTTTTGCAATCAAGTCGCCGTATCCTGTTCGCCTGTATAGCCAGCTACAAAATCGATCCAGCTAGCCTGCTTCTCGTACGTATGTGTGCAACTTGCCGGTGTCAGCTAGTTTGCTACGTGCGTGTCTCCAGCCTAGTTCGTCGTTCATCGCTCCGCCGGAAAGTAATCAGCGGATCACTGCATCGACATCCGGACCAAGGTCAACATTAACGATTGCCTTGCAGATTCCTCGGAACGAGTATTACTCTGCTGTGTTTTCCGGTGTCCGGAACGACAGGGTGCATCATGCATGCCCAAGCAGGGAGCTCTGCAGGGTAAACGAGCAGCTCGGGAAGCAGAGTACGACGCCCAGGTAGAGGCAGTCTGAATGTGAACTGATGTCAGGACACAATCTCTGAACCTCTGAATAATTTTGACACGTTCAGTTAACTACTGTTTCATTTCCGGAAAGAAGAGACAGACGGCAGAGATTCATTACTGAAGAAACGGTGTATGCTAATGCTACTGAAAATTGGTAAATGTATGGATGTTAATTGGTTGATTTAGCGAGCTAAATTGTTGGGTTTATTTCATTTTTAGATAAATTGCTGGGTGGGTGATGATGCGATGTACTATTGATGGTCAAATCGAATTAGGATTGTACTATTAATGCCACTAGCATTGAAATAGGATGCTACTATTTGGAAATCTGCGTGGATTTCTTATCTGTTGTGTTGTGGGTAGACGTGATGGTATCTTTTTAGTACTACAAGTTTGCTGAGTGCTGGGTGCTATTTGTGATGCGGATCAATTTTTCATTGTAGCGAGTGACACGGTCGAATCGAAATAGGACGCTACTGCTGCTGCCACTAGCGTGTTTAAGCGTGTCAATCCATTTGTACTTTGTAGTGCCCTAGTCCAGTCATCAATCCATTGGTGGTGCTTTCGTCTAAATGGTAGTACCCTGGTCCCATGGTAGACGATGATCGTAGTCTGATGCTGGACGGGTGATTCGTTTTTCTGAAAATTGCTAGTTGTCTGTCTGTTGGTTAAAAACTACTCCCTCTGTAATAAAATATAAGAGTGTTTAGATCATTCAAAATTGCTAGTTCCTCTGTAAAGTAGTGATCTAAACGCTATTATATTTCTTTACGGAGCGAGTACTGTACATTGCAGTAGATTCGGACTGCTGAATTGGGGATTCATGGTATTTTTCAATCGAAGATTGCTGAGTGATGATGAAACCTAGTAGTGTGTGGCAGTCAAATCAAAATAGGCAGGTACTGCTAATGCCACTAGCATGTTTGGCCTTGTGGAACTTACTCCATTTTGATCTGTTCCTAGTGCCGATGGTCATCCATTGGTGGTGGTCAAGTCGTTCATTTTGTTGAGCGAGTCTTTGATAGGATGAATGCTGCTCGTAGTGCCATGGTCCCATGCTCATCCATTGGTTAGCGCCTTTGAGCTCCTCGATTATTATTCTGCCGTGCATTGCATGACGGGGGGTCATAATCCTAAGAAAGTCTCGGCGCAACTAATTAACTACTTTTGCATAAGAAAACTGTGCACGCCAAGACCAAGACTTGGAGTGGCATATCCTAGACCATATATCGTGCTCATGGTGTGGGATCAGCTACTCTCTCCGGTCATTCCATTATTTGTTCCCATCCATTGTCCCCTCCCCTGTCCGACCAATATGGCTGTAGAGCTTGGGCATCTCGCCCAACGAGCTGCAACTATACTTTGCATCCTGATTTTCCAGGTAGCACCATCTGATTCCCGTGCTCAAGCCAGGATATCAGGTGAGGCTGGAACCTGCATCAGCAGGGAGCGGGATGCGCTTCTGTACCTCAAGGAAGGCCTTCTGGATCCTGCCGGCTGTCTCTCGTCATGGCATGCCGAAAATTGTTGTGGCTGGGAGGGGGTCCGGTGCAGCAACAGAACTGGCCATGTCATCAGGCTCGACCTCCGCAACACAGATGACAATGATGATGACGGCGACAGCAGACTATTCTCGTTTAGAGGGGAGATGGGCCCCTCTTTGGCTGCATTACAACAGTTGAGGTATCTTGATCTGAGTAGGAATGATTTCTATGGCGCAAGCATTCCTGTGTTCGTGGGCTCTCTGAAGAACCTAAGGTACCTCAACCTCTCAATGTCAGGTTTGAGTGGGAGAATACCTTCCCAACTCGGTAATCTCTCAAATTTGAGATATCTTGATGTTGGTGGGTTTTACAATTCTCTTGATGTAGTGGATCTTGCATGGTTGCCACGTCTACCATTGTTGAGCTATCTAGACTTGAGCTATGCGAACCTCGGTCCCGTGCAGGATTGGTTCCACATGGTTAACATGCTTTCTTCTCTAAAAGTGCTTCACTTAGACAATTGTGGCCTTTACAACACATGGTCTGCTACTTCAAAATCAAACCTGACACATCTCCAAGTCCTTGGTCTACCAGGAAACCAGTTTAACACATCATTAAAGCACAACTGGTTCTTCTGGGATCTCACAAGCCTTAAGGAGCTTCACCTCTCTGATTGTTTCTGGAATGGGTCTATTCCTGAAGAACTTGGAAACATGACGTCCCTTCAGGTCATAGATTTTGATTACAATGATC
>NC_041387.1:4913182-4926498 GCF_002162155.2 Triticum dicoccoides
TTTAGTAAATGCTTACTTTGAACTAGTTGAATTAATATAACTAGTTTATTTTTAGTAAATGTTTAGTTGAACTAGTTGAATTAATATATAGAACTAGTTTATTTTTAGTAAATGCTTACTTGAACTAGTTGAATTAATATAACTAGTTTATTTTTCGTAAATGTTTAGTTGAACTAGTTGAATTAATATATAGAACTAGTTTATTTTTAGTAAATGCTTAGTTGAACTAATTGAATTAATATAACTAGTTTATTTTTAGTAAATGTTTAGTTGAATTAATAGAAATAGTTGAATTAATTGAATTAGTAAGTGTTTAATGTTTCGCCTAATATGAACATAGGAAATGTCGTCTGACGACGGAAAAAATTTCATTATGTGCGAATCCTGTGAAGACCAGCGCGGCCAATGCGACAGAAATTTCCTTGTTGATGGTAGGCGATTCAGCATCAAGCTGGATGAGACTTTCGAATTCGATACAGTAAGTCATAACGACAAGTCTGTTTTCGTAATTAAGCATGACTTATATATGCTTCATTTGCCTGACTTATAATTTTTAATTTTCACTATTCTACTAGCGCATCCCCTGCAATGCAAGAACTTTTGTCTTGGATAAGATAGGTTTCAAAGATATAGAAACTATGGAGGTAAAGAGAGCTTACCTGAAAACTGAGCATGATGGTTATACTTTCAACGTCAAAGTATACAATGCACACACGTACACCTATTTTGAATGCAAAACTTGGCAAGCACTAAGCAAGGCTTATGCATTTGAGCCTGGTATGGTTATCACCTTTGATATTCGTCCGGAAGATGATATTGAAGGTAATAAAGACATATGGGTCGATGTGCAGACGCCTCCAGTTCTACCATTATGTGAGTTCTTCTCAACTATATTTTTGTCTTTGATATTGCTTATTCAAAAATAACTGACGACTAATTTCTATTGATAGCTTATCTCCATTCAACCAAACATGTCCGGCGCTTGGTAGACAGGACCTACTACTGTCCCGGCGCTGAACTAAACTGCGAGGAGATAAGTCATTATGTTTCATGGCTTGAGGATCTTCATACTGTCAAGACAAATTTTCTTCCTGCACTTAGAAATGTTAGTACTCAAAACGTGCGACCAATAGTGATGGTATTGAACTACGGTCACATCTATTTAGGAATGATGGTAAGATATTTACTATTTGTCCTCAGTGCATATTTTGCATACATATTTTTTTGCTAAACTTTTCATTGCTAAGTATATTAATTAAGTACTATACGATGTTCTTCAACAGGGACTCCCGATGACAGTTGTGCCTTAGGGGATCGAGACTAAAGGTCAGATGTCAATTGTTAGCTTACGGCCAAGATCTCCTGCATTGCACATGAATGCATTTAAGATTTCTAGAAGCGATGAATGCTTAATAGTGAAAGATTGGAGGAAAATTGTTAATGATCGCAGAGAAGTACTAGGGGGAGCAATGAGAAGCGCAGCCCACGATTAGGAGACAGGTTCATTGGCATGCTCCAGTATGATCAATCAGGAGAGCTATACATGTTCTATGCTATTTTACCCCAGAGAGAGTAGCTAGCAGGAGTGATTTAGCTAGTTCTTCATGCTGCTCTTAATTAGTACTTGTCCTTTCATGTCCGTGTTCTTCGTTCTGAACTTAAGTGATTTGCTTTTGTGGTGTTATATATAAATGCTTATAATATCATGACAATCATGTTGAACTCGATGATTGGTTCTACTAGAAATTCTATATATATATATATATATATATATATATATATATGCATAACGTGTACAATGTGTAGTATCGTAGAATACCAGCAAATGAAAAAGAATTAAAATGGAAACACAAAATTAAATGAAATTTTTTTCATAAAACTAAAAACCCCCCAAACCTTATAGTACCGGTTGGTCTTACCAACCGGTACTAAAGGGCTCCAGGCCCCCGGAGCTGGCTCGTGCCACGTGGTTGCCCTTTAGCACCGGTTCGTGCTGAACCGGTACTAAGGGGGGGGGCCTTTAGTGACCACAATTTAGTGCCAGTTATGTAACGGCACTAAAGGGCCTTACAAACCAGTGCTATTGCCCGGTTCTGCACTAGTGAAGCTTGAAAGCAATGAGAGTCATATCTCGGAAAAGGTTAGGCTATGATTTTCAGGAGAATAACTTAGAGGTGAGTGATTTTGAGGAGAGCATATCAATCATCACAAAAGGCCAAACACTTGACTATGCCTTCCGCATATACGGGCTAGTGGTGAATCTTGATTTTTCCTGTAATAGTTTAACAAGACAGATTCTAGAGGAGATAAAATTGCTACTTGGGCTCACCAATTTGAACTTATCAAGTAATCAGTTGATTGGCAAAATCCCCATTGAGATTGGTGCTCTGAAGCAGCTGGAGTCCCTCGACCTATCCTTCAACAAGCTTTCTGGTGAAATCCCATCTGGTTTGTCAGGTCTAACCTCTCTGAGCTACTTGAACCTGTCATACAACAACTTATTAGGCGTGATACCATCCGGGCCTCAGCTACAAGCTCTCGACAACCAGATTGATATCTACATGGGCAACACCGGTCTATGTGGCTACCCTCTCTCCAAGAACTGCTCTGCTAGTTCTACTAATGCAACGCAAAGTGTCAACCATGAAGATGCAGATCATATCTCATATCTCTACCTTGGGATGGGCATAGGATTTTTGCTTGGCCTTTGGGTGGTGTTTTGCACCATGTTACTGAGGAGAACCTGGGCGATTGCTTACTTTCAGATCATTGACAAACTTTATGATGATGTTTATGTATGGGTGGCTATAGCTTGGGCTCACCTGATGAAGAACCACGACGACGACGCGGCGTGAGGGAGCCCGCGGCATGTGCAGTTGAACTGCTCAAGAGCTGTATGTTATTGCTTTGTGATTCGGAGAGTAAGTGGTACTATGGTGTATGTATTGGTACTACTATATGTACTACTTTCTGGTGCTATTATGAGTTACCTGTAAAGGTACTTAATGTACCGCAGCACAATATATTGTATTGTATGGGTTGAATCAAGTGGAACTAATCCATAAGTTTTATAAGACAACCTGTTTTGTAAACAGCTTGTTCTAGCCAGGCCGAAAGTTGTGGGCATGGTTTCCTGAGTTGCTTGCGGTCTATGTTCCTGCTTGTGCTCAGGAAGGAGATAATGCTGTTTTTCTTTCTGCAGGGCTGTATGATATATCGTAGTTCCAGCGAGCGAACTGCATCTATTTAACCTGTTTTTTACCTTGGTTCAGTATTTGGTGAATACTACAGTTCAACTCTTGAGTCTGAAACTCTGAATGTGAAGCAATGATAATGAAGGACGAGAGGCGCCTGGCCTGATTGATTGCTCACCTGGCAAAGCAGGTAGGCAAGAGGGACACTGACTGATGCTAGAATGAAAAAGAATTTGTGCTGGTAACATACCTCAATTTGGTCCTCTACAACAGGGACAAAATAAAACTTCTGGAGCATGCAAAGAGTTTGTTCGAAGACATTATGTACAGAAAACATCAGGCTTAACTACCATGTGTGATCGCTGTACCGAACTAGCATTCCATGGCTGTATTAGGATTGACAACAGGTGATCGAGTGAAATAAGATGAAGCAAGCTGTATGTATAAAGGTTACAGAAAAATCTTTACTGCAACTAGAGTGTCGCTCCTGTGTCCTGTAAACTTTGATTTAAAGAAGGGTTAGCATTTCAATAGGAAGGAAGAACCTTTCATATGAAGAACAAGAATCACAGAATTGGTTTCAGAAATTGCACACAAGTTGAAGACTATGGTCGACGAATGATCTATTGATCATCATGCAAGCTCATATAGAAATAAGAAGCTCTGTCAACCTATGTTGTCTGCTATCTATTTGTGACATTTGCATCTACCTAATATGCGCCGATTATGAACGCACGAGGAGTTGGACTCGAAGTCTCTGGTGTGTCCGACACCAACTTCCTGCTTTTCGCTATTATATTAGCCGGGCTACAATGTCCCATGTCCCGGTTAGAGTCCTGGAGAACCCTTCGCCCAATCGATCAGTGCCCCACAACCCAGTTCCTCAACCCTGCCAACCCTGGTTCATGTAATTGACATCTCTAAAGCAAAGCATGGGCATTGTGCTGTGCAAAAGCGAGCATGAGTATGAGGGCGGTGTATGGCCCGGCCTTTGGGAGTAACTTGTGGAGGGCGGCCCTCATGTCCAGCTCAGTGAGATCAATTTTTAAATTTTTTAAGCATTCTCTTACACAGGCATAATTGGCAACACGATGTGGAACGGTCTTGAAATAGAGGCTGTGGACCCCACAAAAAAGGAGGATGTGGATTTCCGGGGTCTGGCCCATGCTTAACGGACTGGAGGCATCATTTTTTCTCTTGTTGCAACGCACGGGCATGTTTGTATATTGTATGGACTGAATGCATGAAGTGAAAATATTCGATAATGTTTGTAAGATGTCTTGTTTTTTAAACTTCCTATTCTTGTCGGTTTGTAAACCGGCCAATCATGTAACCAGAAATACATGATTTGGATCCCATTGAAAGAAATACATTCTATGTGCAACAACTATGATGACCCTTTTTGTATATTTTTGCAGCTAATTAACTCAGACAATACACTATGGTTGTTAGCGCTCAGTTGTATCCTTGATAAATCTGCTATCCTAATTATCGCGTGTAGATAGTGTTGGAGTTGTGTCGAATATAGTGTACGAGGTAGGTTACAGTTGGACTTGTAGTATTATTGTGTCTAGATAGGATATGGAGTCGTGTCCTAATAGGACACTTGTATCCTAGGCCTCTCATATATAACGGGGCTAGACACACGATGTAAACTATGCCAACATAATAGCACAGGCACGCAGGGGGAGCCGGCGCGTGTGCCGGCGGCCAGGGTGCGGTATTGTAGCGGTGTCATGGGGAGGAGCGCCCATAGTCAGGTCCCGGGAATGTAGCCATATCGGTGAACCTCGTTAACAAATTTCGGTGTCGTGCTCGTGTGATTGCTTGGTCCTTGAATGATCGACGGTATGCCTCGGATTTATTCTAACAGATAGAGAGCCAAGGAATAACAGGTTCAGTAATGCCTTCAACAGTTGTTTACTTTTTTACTGGTCTATACTGAGTGTGCCCGGAACATGAGCCAAGAAGGACAGGGATGTGTAACCGTTGCTGTACGAGGAAGGCATGGAAGGATCGTCTGAGCGAAACAGTGATTCCGGATGTGTACCAACCAGCAGCACTTCTGGCCGCTGCTCAAGCACTCTGTCTCCAGGCTCTGATCATTCCTGGGTCTCCAGGAGTACCACAATTCAGCTCCGAGTCTGAATGTGAAGCAATACTAATTAAGGAGCAGAGGTGCCTGATTGACTGTTCACTTTCCAAAGCAGCTGAATGAAAAATAAATTTTGTATCGGTAACGTACCTCAAAATTGTCAGTGTTAGTTCTTTAGTGAGTACTACGAGGTTCTGTAACTCTGAACTCTGAAGCAAACGCATGCTGCAAGTGCAAGCTGTTGGGAATGAATTTTGGTGCTGGGTGCAAGCTGATACAGAACTTGGTGCTCACTTTGTACCATCTGGAAAGCCACCTTCAGGTTTCTTCCTCCTATGAAGCCTCGATAGATGTCCGCGGGTCGCTGGGGTAGATCCGTAGATGGCTTTGTCGCTGGCGACTCCTCTGCAGGGGACGAACATGACGAGCCAGAACCACTACAGTGATCCTGACATGAGAAATCATTTTTAGACGTGATCTCGAGAGCCCGACCCCCGAGCCGCTCCCGCGAGCGTCCTCAGGGGAAACCCTAGCGCGCCGCCCCTCGTCCTTCCTCGTCGACCTCTCCCCCCGCTGCCATCGCACAGCGCCGACGGGCAAAGTCCGGCCGGCGTTGGTGGCGATGGGGATCTTGCCCCTCTCCTCGCGGTTGGCGTCCGGCACGGGACGGCGCGGTGCGAGACGGCGCTAGGTTGTGCGGGGCCTAGCGGCGCGGCGGCGGGAGTGCTGGGTGGCGGCGCCCCTGCCTGGCGGCGGTGCTGCTGCGGCTTGGGGCCCCTTCGACGCGAGGCGGCTGCGGCTTCTCTGGCGGCGGCGCGAGTTATCCCGGCGGCGCCTTGGCGGCGTGGCGCGGCGGAGCTCCGGTGATGACTCGGTCCTACGGCAGGGTGGAGGGCAGGGCACCGCCTAGTGGTGCTGCCTTTGCGACGGTTGCGGCTTGGGACCTTGACCCCGATCCGGTCTGGATATGGTGGTGCTTGGGTCTGGGCCATGGCGGCTGGCGAGGTGGAGCACCGGTGATGACTCGGTCCTACGGTAGGGTGGAGGGCAGGGCACCGCCTAGTGGTGTTGCCTTCGCGACGGATGCGGCTTGGGACCTTGACCCCGATCTGATCTGGATCTGGTGGTGCTTGGGTGTGGGCCATGGCGGCTGGCGAGGCGGAGCTCCGGTGATGACTCGGTCCTACGGCAGGGTGGAGGGCAGGGCACCGCCTAGTGGTGCTGCCTTCGCGAAGGTTGCGGCTTGGGGCCCTTGACCCCGATCCAATCTGGATCTGGTGGTGCTTGGGTCTGGGCCATGACGGCTGGCGAGGCGTGGTGTTTGTCGGGGCTTGTCGGCCTCTAGGCACCATGGGGGTGTCGGCGGCGACGCGTGCCCGGCGTGGTGACGCTGGTGGACGTGGTGGTTATCTTCTTCCAGAGATGGCCGGCAAGAAGCTTGGTGATTGGATCTCGAGATCCATCATCTTGTTCCGGCTGCGAGTAGGGGAGACATGGTTGTCCGTGAAAACCGAGCCGACGGCAAGTGATGGCGGCGTTCTCGCCGTTACCTTGATGGAGGCATCGTCGTGTAACTACTGTCGACCCACTCGTGCTGCTCCGGGGGAAACCCTAGGATTTCGTGTTCCAGATCGGACGATGGCGGCACGGCGGTGTCGTTTCTCTCTTGGGAGCATCGTTTGCGGAGCAGCGCTGGAAGTCAGAGGCAGGAGGTGGAGCGGCTTCGTCTTGCACGGAGCTTCGGTGGAGATGTCAAGTCATGCCTGACCGACAGGTGCTACGCTTTGTCATGCCTGGTCGGCAGGTGCTACGCACGACAGATCTTTCAAGGATTTCAAGCTGTGTCGGCTAGTGATACCTGGCAGCATGGCGCTGAGGTGTATCAGTGGCAACCGCGACGTGCTCAGCTGTTTGCGCGCAGGGAGAAGGTATCGTTGGGCGTCGTGGTGGCGTCAACGATAGCTAGACCGAGCAAGGTTGATGCATCAGTACAGTTCTGAAGATGGAGCGGTGCCAGTTGGCGGCGGCGGCCTTAGGACCAGTGTGTGTCCCAGACCCGGCAAGTGGCTAGGTTGGGGTCTCAGGTCTTAGATGTTAGGCTTGACTGCGATGTCTGTTTGGTATTAGGCCCAGACTATCTGCGCCCCTTCATCAACTGGATAGGTGTAGCGACATTTTGTTGCTTAGACGACGGCTTTAGTCTTACTGTTGTATGACTTTGTAATGTTTTGTGAGAATAATTAATAAAATGGCCGTATGCACGCCCAGATGCAGAGGCCGGGGGTCATCCTCCTTTTCTAAAAAAGAAAACTACAGAATAGAGCAGATCAGACCATTCGATGGAAACAAGACGGCTAACACGGAACGGTTTTGCAACAATATCAAATTCGCCATAGGGGCAATACAGTCTTTTTCACATCGCAAAAAAGTAGGGGTGAAAATTTGAAAATGACTTTCGTAGTTAAGAAGTGGTCGATAGTATAAAAATAAAAGGAAAACAGTGTAAATACTAAGAAATGAGATCTAAGGCGCTTATACTGTTGAGCCAGATTATGCTCCCGTTGTTTTAGGTGCCCTAAGATGTTTAAACAGATGCCTGATCATGGAACCTGGATCACATGCATCTGATCTTTCTTGAGTCTGTCAGCTGATTGATTGTTGAGCCAGCAAAGCAGCAAGAGGGATTACCGTGATGCTAGAATAGTAAAATGGAGTTTTTGGTAGTGTTGGTAACTAGCACTTGAGAGCAGCTGTAGCACGGTTGTGTTCCTTCTTGCACTTATGAAGGAGATGACGTCACTTTGCTTTCGCAGTTCCTCAGTTGGTGCAACAGTTTACATGGGAAACAGACAGGTACTTGATGCAATAATGCAATGCAAAAAGTGCAGTAGATACATACAGGTAGGCATTGAGATCTTGAGGCAGACTCCTTGCATTTTAACTTGCGCAACTGTATGCGACACATTTTGTCAGCAGTTTATTAGGGAAGCTTGCTGTTGACTTTGTGATGATCATTATACTAAAAGGGTTATCTGAAGGCAGTTAGGGTGGACTGCGGTAATTAACATGGAACATGCAATTTTTTTTTACTGTAGGAGCCGCTAGACTCCCTAATTATTCAGGATGTGGTTATCTGAACAGTACACAGCAGTGGGTTTCCTGAATTGCCTGGATTTACAAAGAAGACAACGCCCTTCTTCTTTTTGCAGGTCTGTATGACATATCTGTGATATATCAACGTCGTTAAATATTGTAACCAAGTGTCTTGAAAGCTGTTGTGGACATAAGTATTGTATGCAGCTATTGCATTTCCATTTTTTTAGGGACAACTAATGGTTAATCACTCTGTTGTTCTCCCTGTGCGTCTGTCCTTTGAGAAACTTCAGCAGGATGTTCCACGGAGTCCACAACCTTTGCAACAGATACCGAGGCGGGGTGCCGAGGATGTGTGTGAATCTGATTGTGAAGTGATAATCATGAGAAGAGGTGCCTGATTGATTGTTCACTTGCCGGAGCAGCAAGAGCGATGCTGGTGCTAGAATAGAAATGAAATTTATACTGGTAACTAACTAACACTCTAGAGCAGCTGTGGCACGGTTACTTCGGTGGCGATTTGGTTGGTGCGTGATATGGCCAGCATTAAGATATTTAGTGTGCTGATGTCAAACAGAAAAAAAAAGAGCTCTATTTTTCTTTTCTTGATGTGCTAAGTCATGCATGTTAAACATTTACTGAAGATATTTTTTTTAGATGATACATGCATGACAGTACTATCATTCTTTCAGTGTTTGTACGGCTAAATACTATAATTTCCATCACACAAAAAGGGAAGATTTAACCATGGCAGAGCATAAGGAAGAAAAAAGCAGCAATAGAAATTATTTGATGATGGGAGCAGAATTCAATAACAAACACTACACCTAGCACACTCTAGAATTTACGTTTAGTTAAAACTAAGTCACACAATTTGATTCATATATCTTCATTAGGATACTCGCTAGAACGTGTGTGCTATAAAAAAAAATCCTTATATCATGATACACAAAGATACTAAAACAGACACAAATATATATAAACACACTACAATACATCTAAGTGGTCAAAAGTATGTTGTAGATGGATGTGATGTTCCTTTTTATGATTTATTTGGGTTATAAGCAAGTGAGTTTGATGAAATGTCACTAATTTCAAAAAATAATATAGTGCTTATGACAAATTGAAATTCTACCGTGTCACTTTTAAAATTTATAGTAGTAGTGAAATTTGATTTTTAAAACTACATGTGGTTAATCTTCTCAGATAGATTTGCTCGAAAAAAAATCTTGTTAGATTCATTGGAGAAAAATGTAGTCAATCTTTTAAGGCATCAATAACAGAATACTTAAATTAATGACATAATGGTTTATGAATAAATACAAATGTTTAGTATAAATATATAATGACCTTAATCAGAGAACATGTCCATTTTGAACATATGCGTGTAATTAATCTAAACTAGATCTTGCATGGAGAACTGAAAGAGGAAGTGTATATAGAAACATTCTGAATTGGACTCATTTAGAACCGAAGGCAAGGTGTAAAGTCTTTGTATGGTCTGAAACAATCACCGAGAGCTTGGTTCAATAGATTCAGAAGTATTGTATGTGTAATGGGATACAAACAATGCAATAATGATCACACTGTCTTCTACCGACATTATAATAAGAAGATTATCATCCTTTGAAGTCTATGTGGATGATATAACCATAACTGGAGATGATGGGAACGGAGATAGCAAAGTTAAAGGAGTGTCTTGGAAGGGCATTTGAAGTGAAGGATCTTCGAGAGATGAAGTATTTTCTGGGTATTGAGATTGTAAGATCTGCCAAAGGGATAGCCTTGTCCCAACGCAAGTACACATGGACCTCCTCAGTGTTATGGGAATGTTAGAGTGTCGAGCTGCTACTACCCAATTGATGAAAACCATAAGGTAACTGCTAAATCTGGAGATCTAGTGGATAAGGAGAAATACTGAAGACTGGTGGGGCGTTTACTATACTTGTGTCACACAAGGCCAAACATTGCTTATGCCGTGAGCATAGTGAGTAGGTCTATGCATGAGCCCAGAAGTGGACATGTAGAGGCACCACACAAAATTTGAAGTATTTGAAGGGAAAACTAGGAAGAGGGTTGTGGTTCGAATGGAATGGCCACTTGGTAGTTGATGGGTATAGTGATGCAGATTGGGCAAGTTACCTGGATAATTGTCGATCAACATCTGGGTATTGTGTGCTTGTGGGAGGTAACTTAGTTTCATGGAGAAGTAAGAAGCAGCCAATTGTGTCAAAATCAATAGCAAAAGCAGAATATAGAGCCATGTCGCTGGGGTTAAGTGAGATGTTGTGGGTGAGAAATCTCCTAAGTGAATTGAAATTGCTAAGAGAAGGGCCTCTGTATGTCTGGTGTGACAATAGGTCTGCTATATGAATAGCTAACAATCCAGGGCAACATGACAGAACTAAGCATATAGAGGTTGATCGATTCTTCATCAAAGAGAAGCTTGATGCTAGGTTATAAAGATTGAGTATGTGCACACATGCCAACAGATAGCAGACTGCTTGACTGGTAGCAAAGGAATGCAAACTAGCTTGTGACAAGATGGGAATGATAGATATCTATCTCCCCTCTTGAGGGGGAGTGTTGAAGTGGGTCGTTGACCCTCTTGACATGTCTGGCCCATGAGGCACATCCAACCTATGACCTACTCAGCAGGTGATATATATATAGGTCATCCCTGAGCTCACCCAATAAGTGAAGTAGAAAGAAAGGTGCGGCACAACAATTAGGTTAGCTATCCCATCTATTTCAACATAAAGCGAAGGGTATTGTGTGGCTAGTGGTGTCTCCCCTAACCAAGTATCTTCCTAGAATCTAGTTGTGTTACCATTCCTAATGAAAAATTTAGTCCTATTGAAAAAGGCTACTTTCGTCTTCATTAACCCCTTTCGAAACGGCGAATCATTGGGGCTTGCGGTCACATGAGCCATATGGTCTTGGATTGCAAGTACTTATCTTTTATATCTAAATAGCTATCCCTCACTAACATATTTCTCTCAACATGAAAGCATGCCACCTCATCATTCAACATGTTGGGGAATGTTGCATGAAAACAACAAAATTTCCTACGCCCACACAAGATCTATATCAAGGAGATGCATAGCAATGAGAGCGAAGAATGTGTCTGCGTACCCTCGTAGACCGTAAGCGGAAGCGTTTTACAACTCGGTTGATGTAGTCGAACTTTCTTCATGATCCAACCGATCGAGTACCGAACGTACGACACCTCCGCGTTCAGCACACGTTCAGCTTGGTGCTACCTCTTGAGCTTGCGTTGGTTTTCCCTTGAAGAGAAAATGGTGATGCAGCAAAGTAGCGTAAGTATTTCCCTCAGTTTTGATAACCAAGGTATCAATCCAGTAGGAGAGGACACACAAGTCACCGAATACCTGCACAAACAATCAATAACCTTGCAATCAACGCGATAAAGGGGTTGTCAATCCCTTCACAGTCACTCGCAAAAGTGAGATCTGATAGAGATAATAAAGTAAATATTTTTTGTATTTTTGTTGTATAGATTGGAAAGTAAAGATTGCAAAATAGTAAACGAGATTCAATAATATGGAAAAAGATGCAATATAATGGAAAAGAGACCCCGGGGCCATAGGTTTCACTAGTGGCTTCTCTCGAGATAACATGTATTACGGTGGGTGAACAAATTGCTGCCGAGCAATTGATAGAAAAGTGCATAATTATGAAGACATCTAAGGCAATGAAACATGAACATAGGCATCACATCCGTGTCAAGTATACCAAAATGATTCTGCATCTACTACTATTACTCCACACATCAACCGCTATCCAGCATGCATCCAGAGTATTAAGTTCATAAAAAACGGAGTAACACATTAAGCAAGATGACATGATGTAGAGGGATAACGTCAAGCAATATGATATAAACCCCATCTTTTTATCCTCGATGGCAACAATACAATACGTGCCTTGCTGCATCTACTGTCACTGGGAAAGGACACCGCAAGATTGAACCGAAAGCTAAGCTCTTCTCTCATGGCAAGAAAGATCAATCTATTAGGCCAAACTAAACCGATAATTCGAAGAGACTTGCAAAGATATCAAATCATGCATATAACAATTCAGAGAAGAACCAAATAATATTCATATATTATCTTGTTCATAAATCCACAATTCATCATATCTCGGCAAACACACCGCAAAAAAGTATTACATCAAATAGATCTCCATGACATCAATGAGAACTTTGTATTGAGAATCAAAGAGAGAGAATAAGCCATCTAGCTAATAACTATGGACCCGAAGGTCTGTAGTAAACTACTCACGCTTCATCGGAGAGGCAATGGTGTTGATGTAGAAGCCCTCCGGGATCGATCCCCCTCCGACAGATCGCCGGAAAAGGCCCCAAGATGGGATCTCACGGGTACAGAAGGTTACGGTGGTGGAAAAGTGGTTTCGTGGCTCCCCCTGATGTTTTTAGGGTATAAGAGTATATATAGGCGGAATAAGTAAGTCGGTGGAGCTACGAGGGGCCCATGAGGGTGGGGGCGCGCCTACCCCCTGGGCGCACCCTCCTGCCTCGTGGACGCCTCGTGGCCTCTCTGATTTCAACTCCAAGTCTTCTGGTTTGCTTTCGGTTCAAGAAAGATCATCGCGAAAGTTTCATTCCGTTTGGACTCCCTTTGGTATTCCTTTTCTGCAAAACTCTAAAATACACTAGTAAAAAACATGGTATTTGTCCCGGTTCGTAAGGGCCTTTAGTCCCGGTTCTTGAACCGGGACTAAAGGGTCGTTACTAATGCCTCCCCCCTTTAGTCTCGGTTCTAACACGAACCGGGACAGATGTGCCTCCACGTGACCGGTGCGTCAAGCCCAGGCAGGAGGGCCTTTGGTTCCGGTTGGTGGCACCAACCGGGACCAAAAGGCATCCACACATCAGCATTTCAGTGGCTGGGGTT
>NC_041387.1:4927095-4933645 GCF_002162155.2 Triticum dicoccoides
TGGGGGGTTAATTTAGGTGTTTCATATATTGTGTTAGCTAGCTAATTAATAGAGAGAAGTGTCCTCTCTTATGTCCGTACTTGATCGACGCTACGTACTGTACATAGAGAGGCCCTCGACACGCTAGCTAGTAAGAAAATGAAGGGAACTATTAAGTACAGAAATTCAATTTAACGAAGTTGTGATTAAGGGAGGGTGTTAAGCAACGTATCCACCACGACATGATTGGGCTGTCACGTATGGAGTTCGACCAGGAGTCCATCTTCCACCGAAGCTACTGTAACCATCTCTATGTTTCTAGTCTATCTCTTGGACCTCAAGTCGGGATCCTAACAATGTACCCAATCTTTATACGCTATGCGGGAGTTGCGCCCCGACTCTATATAACACGAAGCCGTCGCTCTAGGTAGGGTACGACGTTCTCTTACAAGTACCACCCTCTTTAACCCTGAACTTATGAGTGTTCGTGTCAGATATGTGAGTTGATATTATCATATTCGCTCTGGTTTAATTTGTTTGAAAGCAGATATTGACGAGGGCTGCTGGTATACATTATATCTTGTATGAACAGCTTGGTTTTATTTCGACCTCTTTCATTCGTAAGTGGAGAGCAATGCACGCAGCAGCGGCAATGTGCGCAACTGATATGCTGCTCTGTTTCTTTGCAGTTTGCTAAACCCTTGCTGTTGCGGACGCGCTCTGCCTTTTTTGGGGGCCTCCAAACCGATTACCTTTGCGGTAACATCTCGCTGACTGAACGTGGTGTTGCTGGCCTACGCGCTCGACTACATGAACCAGGGACAAGAACCCCGGGTCGGTCCTTAGGCAACACGAGAGGGATGTGTAGGATCTGCAGGCAGGCTATGACCATTCCTGAATCTGCCGTCTATTGTCTACTCTGATTCCGTATAATCATTTTCCTGTAGATGGAGCTTGTACTAAACAAGCGAGTCTCCAGCTCACCTCACCCCTCCCCTGCTGATAAATTAATCCCCTGTTGATGTACTTTTCTCAGCAAACATGCCAAAGGGTTGTCCACATTTGCTGAATGAAGAGGGGAATCTGTTTCTAAAAGACTTTCCGAAAACATGTTCTCCCCCCATATCTCACGTATGGTCACATCTACATTCGACTCTGATTCTGAATGTGAAGCGACAGCCATTAAGGAGGAGAGGTGTTTGATTGATTGTTCACTTGACTTGGCAAAGCTGCAAGAGGGGTGGACACTGATGTACTAGAATAAAAAGAATGTGTACCGACCCGCAAAATAAAAGAATGTCTACCGATGACAAGCACTAGAATAAAATCCGACCATCTCAGCTTTGTTTCCGCCCTGATTTGCCGCTACCCTCTCTCTGCTTCTCCTTATCAATAAATGATACGCAATCTTTGCGTCTTCGCGAAGAAAAGTTCATCAAGCAACGGCAGGTTCCTGATGTCCTGCAGGCTTTTCATGTTGCCGAGGCATCCGAGTCCCATTTGCCTCTCAATCCTACGCTATGCTCCCAAGCAAAGGCTCCTGAACAAATGCTAAATGATTGTCATGCATTACGGTTCACGCAGCATGCACACCGGATTCTTGAACTTGACTGTGCACGTATTTCTCTCTATTGTGTGTGGCACCGGACAAACTACCTTGTGGAGCTTTTATAAAGATGCACATGCGTCCATGTGCCACGAATATATGTGTCCTTTTGCATCAATCAAATTAAGCAGCGTGTACACTAGTCCATACACAATTACTATGTGCCCATGTGAGTACATTCAACTGTAATTAATTTGACCTCTTCCAATGCACCGGTGCTTAGATAAGGTGCTAAGCACATTAAATAGTTTAGCAACTATAGTCACCAATGCATAGGTGCTTAACTTGTTGTAACGAAGCTCCCTTCATTTAATGACTTAGCTACTAAACTCTCTCATGCGTTGGTGAGCTTGCTTCATTTAAATGTTTTTCTTAGGTTGCGTGCTTGGCGTCAGTTCTTCCTGGGTCACTAAACCCATCTCTCTCCTTTTAGTTGTCTTGCCACATCAGATTTTAACCTACATGACAGGCTTAGTGTCACGGCCCAGCTGATTGCCACACAGGTTGTAGTCGTGGGTGGTAGGAGGACCACGGCGAGGCCCTCGCCGGCCTATGGTTGGAGAAGGAGGGTGGGGAGGGGTGTCGTGGCACAGGAGCAAGGGAGGTGTGGTTGTAGGATATTCTCTGCTCCCGTTTATTGATCCAAGGGCTGGCTATATATAGCCTAATTACAAGACCAGATTACAGACTCCTATAACAATTGGGTGTTGGCAGGGTAACCTTCTTCGGGACTAAATTTTTCATACACATGACTAACATGTTCCACATACATGAACAACATTTTTTGTACAAATGACTGACACGTTCTACTTTTTTGTTTCACTTTTGTACATTTTTTGTGTGCATGAAAAACATTTTCAATACACATGAAAACATTTTCCGCACACATGAATCAATTTTTTTTTGAATTACACAAACATTTTTTTAATAATCTATAAGCAATTTTCTACACATGACTAACATATTTCGTATACATGATCAACATTTTCTACTTTTTTTGTTTCACATTTATACATTTTGCGTGTGCATCAAAAACATTTTTGTATACATTAACATTTTAAATGCAATACTAAATTTTCTAAAACTTAATTTTAATTTATTTTTGTAATATACATATTTAGAATATTTAGGAAATATAAAAATTCAAATTAAAACTAGGGCTGCAAGAAAAGCTCGAGGCTCGTGAGCTGCTCGAGGTCGACTTGTTTTTTGGCCCGACTCAAGATCGACTCAAAAAGAAATGAGCTGAGTATGAACACTTTCTGTAGCTCGGTTGAGAAACGAGCTGATCTTGAGTCAATACTAGCTCGCTTGATTTTAGCTTGATGGCTCGGCATAATATAATTATGTTAAATGATTATGTCATATATTAAATGGAAATAGGATAATTTGTTACCATATATATCGCCCAGGATTTTTCTTCATTTTATTTACAAGCAAACATGAAAGCTTAATTAATTGTAGAGAAAATTTAGGCCATATTATGGTACGTGGTCGGCCATGTATTAAATAGTCTATTGTTTTTGGCATCTCCAGAATGCACTACGCTGCAAGTTTTTATGAATCGTTCTCTTATGTCGATACTAGACTTTTCAGTTGTGAGAGAATAAGTCATTCTAAGGAACTTACATTATCATCGTTTTGGTTGGGATAAATATTTTAATGTTTTTTATGTCAAGTTGTGCCTTATCTAGTGGGAATAATAGTCATAGACTTTAAAGAAATTGTTGTCTCATTTAGCTCGAAACAAGCTCGAGATTGACTCGAGATCGTTACAAACTGAGTACGAGTCATGTTCTATAGCTTGATCTTGAGCTTCACTCAATTTGAGCTCGCTCGAATTATAATATGAGTTGAGCCGAGCCAAGTACAACTCGCTCGAACTCGACTCGTTTGCAGCCTTAATTAAAACCAAAAAAATCTAAAATAAAAATGTGTCTAAAAAACGAAATAAAATAAAAAACAAAAAGTTATCCAGCAGGCGAGCTGTGACTACTGGGCCGGCCGAATAAAGTACGCTCCTTCAGGCACGCCGTGGTAGGGCTCGCAGCTGGCGACATATAGCTGCAACCCACCTAGACGACGCGGCGTCCATATCTCACATTAAGCGAGTCCATAAAAAGTCTCACTGTTAAAGATAAGGAGAAGGAAACGGGGAGCACGAGGGTTCGATCCCTGGTAGTCGCGAAAATAGCCAAGCTACTAGCCACCGTGGCCACGTACAGTTAATGACGCAGCCTAATTGAAGCGAGTCGAGCCAGTTTTCTCTTTCTTCGTTTTTATTTTCTTAGTTTTCTTTTTTCTCCTTATCCATATTTTCATTCTTTTCGCATTTGTTTCCTCGTTTTTTCAATTTTTTTTGGTATATTTTATTTTTGGTTTCTTTTGGTTTTCATTCTACTTTTTTTTGTATATGTTAACAACATTTTTCTAATGCATGTTTAATTTTTTTAATATATGGACAATATTTTCAATACACATTTTATCATGTTTCAAATATCTGATTAAAAAATTACAAAAACAAGATTATATTATTTGAATACAAGATCAACATTTTTCCTATAGACATTTTTAGTTTTTTCAAATGCTTGAGGAAAATTTTCATATATAAAAATTAACATTTTAAACATTTTTCATATGCTTGATTAAATTTTTTTGAATGCAATATTAATATTTATATAGCACATGGTCAACATTTTTTCTAAACACGATTAATTCAAATACTTTGTTCAACCTTTTTTTTTCGAATGCTTGAATAGTTTTTTTATGTACATGATAAAAAATTTCCATCATTTTTTAATATATGATGAAAAAAAATCGATACACATTTATCATTTCTTTCAAATGCTTGATTGATGTTTTTCAAATATGTTACTACATATTTTCAAATGCTTGATTCATTCTTTGGTATACATGATCAACTTTCTTCATCATTTGTTAATGAATGGTCAACATTTTTCCTATACACATTTAATATTTTCCAAGTGGTTGACTAAAATTTTTCAAACACTTGTTCAACATTTTTTCAAGTGCTTGATTAACATTTTCAAAATACATGATCAAATTGTTTCATACAAATTTTATTTTGTTTGTATACATAGTAAACGTTTTCTTTATAGACATTTGACATATTTCAAAATCTGGTCAACATTTTTCAAATATTTTATACAGAGTAATTTTTGTAATATATTTATTTAGAATATTTAGAAGTATAAATAAAAGTAAAAATAGAAAGCAAAAAATGAAAAAAATGTAAAAATACAAAACACACAACGAGACACTTGTTCCTGTGCTCCTTGGCCGGCCCAACTCCCGCGCCTTTGAGCGGTGGTTCCTACCATCTCGCTGAACACGAGATATAGGGGTGACCCCTAGAGGAACAAAAGCAACTAATCAGCGAGTACTCTTTCCCGCAAGTGTCACTTTTGGTGAGCTGGGAGCACGCCATTTGGCGCACTCTCAGCTGTCGCCACATGTCGCATGATGGTGCTCCCTCCGAATTTTTCTTCTGTACGCGTTTTTGGCTTTTAGATGATTTTTCTTTTCAGTTTTTTTTACCTTTTCGGTGTTTGCTTGGTTTTTCTTAGGTTTTGGAGAAAAAAAAGTTGCAGGAAAACGTGTTTTCTTTATTTGTTTTCTTTCGCGAGAGGTACAATTTTTCTTCCACGAGAGGCACAATCATGCCTCTCCGAAAAGGAAAAAAAGTTTATTTTTTCCCTTCCGCGAGAGACACTGATTAACATCTCATGGAGGCACGGGTTCGCTTCAGGGAGAGGCATAGTCGTGCTTCTCGAGAAAAGAATAAACCCGCATTTTTTCCTTACAAATTTGCTTCTCGTGGAGGCACGAATTAGCTTCTGCGAGAAGCATAGCCGTGCTTCTTTGAAAAGAAAAAAAACACATTCAGTTGTCTGTCACATTTCCGAATAGAGGACAAAAACAACGAGATTTGCCGAGGCAAGTAAGGACGGGTGATATTTATTACCAAAACGGTATAACTCACGGGAAGAGGGACCATGTTACCGATGCCCGATATCCATCAAACGGTCATGGTTTAATTACCATTTCGAGCAGCCAGTTCTTGTTGCCCCTGTCGCTCTCCAGCTTTCTAGCAGTTTACATGATTCCATGTTGACCATAACACCTTAGTGGTGCGTCGTGGGATTTGTAGATGTAGTGAATATCAGACTGAAAGCAAGCAATGCTAATTTACCTCATCCGAGATTTTAGTTGCCGGAGAAACATTTCTAGAACTGAAATCTAAATCCTTGGGTGGCACTTATGTGATTCTTGGTCTTCTTGCAGCTGGTTCTAGTTTAGTTTTCGCTATCTTTGTATGCGGATGTGCCAAGGGAGAAATGCATTTCTCCAGACCTGTGAATAGAAAAGGAAATACAATAAATTACTCAAAAATAAATTTGATCGATCATTAAGTTATCTAAAATCGTGTTAAATGGATGATCATCTGATTAATTAACTGACAGTTATGTGATGTATTAATGGGGTTTTTTCTGTTGGAAAATCTGGCAAGTATGTCAAAATGGCCTGGCATAGGAGCAGAGTTTCACATGCACATGGTAAACTTCGGCCATGTAATAATCAAACCGGCATCAACCTTGGATAAACGATACTCACATTCGCCCACGAACGTGTTGGAGCAATCGAGTGGTGTTTCTGTGTCAGTACTAAAATTTTATTTGAGATTACCAGGAACACACACATAAACATTCAACTTTTGAACAAACAACATTGTGTGTAAACGTGATAAATATGATTAGTGAGTACATTCAATATTTTCTAGAATAGACTAGCCGAGAAAGTTAATGGATGCACATGTTTACGGAGTCCAGCAAATCTATCACTCGCTAGCTACCTCATCAACACCGGGTTTGTTTTCAACACGATTTTTTGGAAAATCAAAGTGTCATTAGAGATCAAGATATTCATGTTGTATTTAGATCAATG
>NC_041387.1:4934027-4935763 GCF_002162155.2 Triticum dicoccoides
GAAGAGGTAAAGCAAAGAACACAACAAATAAACAAGGGAGAACAAAGAGGGAAAACACGCCCTGACACAACACAAAGCACCCCCAGCGAGATCGAACGGCATTGGCCAGCCGAGAACAAGCCATGGCACTGCACCATCGACGCAATCGGAGGCATCACGCAACCAAGACTACACAACACCACGACACCACCTACGTCGGGGGTGCATTCGAACGGTCACGCGAGGCCCAGACGACGCCATGGTGCCTATGTACCGCAGGCAAAGTCGGCATCGCCAAGCAGACAAACCCATGACACTGTACCATCGACGCAATCGAAGGCATCACACAACCAAGACTGCACAGCGCCACGACACCACCTGCGTCGGGGGTGCATTCGAACGGTCACGCGAGGCCGAGACGACGCCACGACACCTGTGTGCCACCAACAAAGTTGCTTGACATCACCAAGCAGAGACTCACCAAGGAGCGCAGGAGCAAGAACACAAGAAGAACACCGCCAAAGAGGGGCTCCAGCCACCGTCGACCCCAAACCGGCCGCACCACCACCACCTCAAACTTATCAGCATAGCTAGCCTGAAGGAGGACGCCAACTTCCATCTTCATCTGCCCAAACAAGGCGAAGCGCCTCAAACATTGGCCGTCTGGTCGCCACCCAACAACCCCCCGAAAGGGGAGAGGTGGGAACGAGGGAATCCAATATAGGACCACACCTCGCTAACCCGGCTTCCGACGAAAGAATCAACCCCACTTCAGGGCATGGCCGAGCCAAGATCACGAAGACAGAGCACCACTTCTCCGCCACCATCTTCCCCACAAACCACCAACGGAACCACCTCGAGCCACTGGTCACCCTAGCAAGGCAAGCTCAAAGACGAAACCCATGGAGGGGATGTGACATTTGAGCGCCACCATCGCCTGATCCGGGAGACCGGAATCCAAAGTTTCCTCTGGAGCAGACAAGAGGGGAGACGAGCACAGCGTCACGACGCCTTGAACATGGATACGGTGCCCACAGGCACCGCCGTCGTTGGCTTCGACCGAAATCGGAGCCCGGCATGAGCCGACAGTATGCGCAACCCCAAAACATGTAGCCTGCTAGTCCCCCAAAGCCAAATCCACACAAGCAGATGAAGCACTCGCTGCCAGCCCACGAACAGAGACTGTCGCGCCATGCGAAGCCTCTAGATCGGGAGAGAGAACCGGGGACGAGCGAGAACTGCACCTGCTGCACGCCTAGCCCTCCGCACACCACGTGCGTAGAACCCCGACACGCTCACCCGCCCCCATTCCGAGTCCCAACTCGCGGGAGAGAGCAAGGACCGCCAGATCCACCACCGATGGCAACACACCCAGGCCCGCCACCGCCGTCCACAGCCAAGGCAGATGACCCCGCCGCAGCAAGACGCCGCCCTCACGGCCGGAGGGACTCACCCCACGCCACGCGCCGATGGAGGCACCGCGGTCAGGGCGACCCCGCCGGATCTGAGAGGCGACGCGCCGACGCGCGCACCACAGAAGCAGGGCACGGGGGTGCAGCGCCAACCGGTCGCGAGCACCACCGCCCTCCCCACCGCGCCGGAGCACGAACTGCACGCGCGGAGGAGCGATGCACCGCCGCCGCCACACGAGCCCCCTGCTCGTAGACCGACCGCTTCGGCGTGCCAGAGCCCCGCCGCCGCCGGATCCGCGCGGGGGCTTTGCCCGGCGGAGGCTGTTGGGCGGCGACGAGGGGGAG
>NC_041387.1:4936161-4938086 GCF_002162155.2 Triticum dicoccoides
GGTGACGAGATGCGCCGCCGCCTGAGTCGCCCTAGGGAGGACGACGCGGGGGCCCTGGGGAGTCGGAGTACGTATGCTTATCTCCCGTAGTGCAACCACAAGGCTTGATAGTATCAATGTTAAGGATATCACTTATTGTTATCATCTTGGTCAGCTGGGATTAGAGATTAATTGGAAATCAGCCAATTAATCAATTTTATCGCCCGACTATTAATCGGATTTTTTTTTGCAAATCCTAGGTTCCCAACACTAAATTACGCTATATTCAACAACAAATCAATATTGGACAGAAGTGTTACCTTGATTCCAATCCTTTGAACCCTCTATAATGACAAACAAAGTAGGACAACCGTATATATTGCGTAACAAGGTCCACAAAACACAAATAAACATAGCTTTTGCAAACATAGTGCTATGAGTAGGTTCGATTTATTGGTAGATTCGCTTGTCAGAGTGAGAAATCGGCCCAAAAGATAAACAGAGATGATATGGCATAATCTTATTGGTCATCCCGAGAGTAGCTATAAATTGAAAGATTAATCGCTGAATCAGAAGATTTTTTGAACAGTAGACATATGGATGATCCTAACAAAGGATGATCTGCCAGGACACATATGGTCGGGTTGTTAAAAATGTTGCTTCCGCGTCCAGGCAAAATGATTCATCCCTTTTCCCTTCTCGCCCCATTTCTTGCCCTTCTTTGGCATACCATCCATGTATCTTTAACCTTCATTTGTCTAATAGCAAAAATAATTTATTCAAAAATTGGTTGGTCAGGATTCACCCCAAACTAAAGGCACAAATCTGTGTGAAAGTGTGCATACTGTGGGTAGTCAAAATGATTGCATTTCTAACAAAACGAAGCTTCCAAAATTATTGCAGGTCATCTTCAGAGCCGGAAGATGGATCCATATGTTGTGCTCTCATCAATATGCAGGCGATCATACGCCTATGGCCTTTGAGTGCAACCGTTGGTTGATGGTAGCATTTGATACACTCAATCGAATTTGATGGCGGCCTCATAATAGGTTACGCGTTTGAGTCATGTAATCATCTTATCGGTCGGTTCCTATTGGGCCTTATTCTCCCTTTTTATTTTGTTTTGGGTGTTTTGCTACGATGCTTTAATAAATATATGGTTGTGTGGATCAATGTATAGGAGAGGACGGGGGGTTATCCCCTTTTTCATAGTAAACTTGCTACCTACCAGCTGCATTGAATACCGATAAGGACGCGTTGCACCTAGCTAGTATTGGTAGTTAACCAAGACAAAACGGTTGAAAAGAAAGTGCACTATGCTCCTCCCGTGGTGTAGATATATACTCATAGAATGTTTTCAAGGGCATAGTTCATCTAGATTGATTGTTTTCAATGGCATAGTTCATCTAGATTAATTAACATTTGGATGCGAAAACAAATACATAGTGAACATCCTCACACATACACAACACTATTATCATCTCCCTTCGTATCAACTCTAGTTGTTTTTCAAACTTGGTGGCAACTCCCTGTTCTCGATAGTAATTGCTCCTTGCATGCATGACATGTCGGTCACTGTACGAACATGGTGCTCATCCCAACACTGAGGATGGTGACGACCAATTGAACACTCTATGTTTAGGAGGTATTGGGAATATGGTTGTGCCGATATGTTGGTGCCCAGCTTAGGTTCATAATGACAATGATGCGGAGTTTCTTCAACGAGCATTGTCTATCTGCCACAGAAGCAAGCTGAGAAAGGATGCACATCATGCACTGTGCCTCGTGGATGAGAATTGCGATGACAAGCTCAAACACGTCAATTTTGGGTGCACTTGTTGATCCTCTTCCTGTAAAAAGTGGACCGCCTGGGTACTTGGTTGAGGGTGGGCCAGCTGATAGCAATAAAAAATGGTACACGCATGGGCTTGATTGCAGATCTGGCT
>NC_041387.1:4938372-4948126 GCF_002162155.2 Triticum dicoccoides
CGAGCGCCGTGGAGACCACGCTATACCTCGCGAGAAAAAGGCCGAGCTTGAAGCACCACCGCGGCGCCCTCGTCGCCGGTGGGCGCCCTCGCCGGCCTTCCGTGTTTGCCCAAGAACCGCGCTCGCCATGGATGCAGCTCCGCCGCCCGCGCTCGCCGAAGATCTGCGCTCGCCATGGATGCAGCTCCGCTGGCCGCGCTCGCCATGGATGCAGCTTCGCCGTCCGCGCTCGCCATGGATGGATCCCGCCCGCGCACGCCATGGATGCAGCTCCGCCTCGCTGGCGATTGACTGGTTCCAGCAAATATAATTGGCCGTTGTAGCATTTTTCGTTGTTGGTCGTAGCAAAATGGAGACACGGTTGCAACAAAAAAGAAAGGTCGCCATTGTCACTGGTTGTTGCTCACCGTTGCAGGTAGCAAAAATTTGCATTTTAAAAAAGTGAACGGATGTAACAAAACCCGTTGCCGGACGTAGCAAATACCTATGACAGTTGTAACAAAAAGTCGTCGTCGTCGTCGCGGGTCGCAGCTCGGCCGTGATTGATGTAGCAAAACATTATGCCGGTTGTAGCAAAAAGCGATGCTAGTTGTAGCAAAACCGCGACGCCGGCTGTGTGTTGTAGCAAAACGTGATGCTAGTTGTAGCAAAATGCTATGCCAGTTGCAGCAAAAAATCTATGCCGGTTGAAGCATGTAGCAAAACTGCAACATTTTATCATCTTCTTCTACCTCCAGCCGTCACTGGTTGAAGCTTTCTTATTTTCATAGTGTTTAGTTGTAGCTTTCTCTCTCAATGGTTGGAGCTTTTTCCAACAACCGTTGAAGCTTTTCTACCAAAAGTTGTAGCTATTTTCTTTTTAGCAGCACTTGGTCAAGCCTTTTTGTGTCGTTTCGGTTGAAGCTTTTTTAATCGAAGGTTGTAGCATTTCATGTCAAACGGGTGTAGCTTTCCGGCGATGGCGCTGATCGCTTGTAGCTTTCTCTACATCCGGTTGAAGCTTTTCATCTAGGGGGATGAAGCTTTTTTTTAAACGGTTGCAACATGAGGGGGTGCGACGATTCTGCAGAAGCCTCCAGTGTCGTCCATCGCCGCCCGACTCGTTGTCGGCGAGGCAGAAGCACGAGGCAGGTGGGAGTTGCAACCAACAGGAATGGGATTGGTCAAACGACCTTGCTGCAAGCGTGGCGGAGTGAGATCTACATCCATGGCCAGCGGGGAATCGATCTTCCATGGCCAACGGCGAGTTACTCACGCGCTGCAGCGACGGAGGCAGGAGATGCGGGCATCGGCGCTGCGTGCTGCAACGACGGAGGCAGGAGACGAGGATGGGGCGAGATCCGCGGAGCTGAGAGACGGGATGGGGTGGGATCTGCGGGAGGTTGAAGAAAAGAACGATTTGGATGGCCCCGCGTCCTACGTGTCGCTTGGTGGATGGCTGGGGCGAAGCGCGCGTGGACGCGACCGGCCGAGTGGTTCGGCCGGTGCCCCGGCTCCAAACGTTTACCATTTTTTTATCCCCTGACAGTAAATATAAAGTAAACCACCTGTGTACTTGGTTGGAATGACAGTACTCCCCAATGGCCATACGATGAGATTATGTGCTTTTATCTCAAACAATTTCTCACTAAGAAACTGAGTTTTTAAAGTGAGCAACATATCTCTTGCATGTTAACGTACAAGATCCTAATAGAGTTAGGTGTCGGAGTTCATGTAACAAACTAGATCATTTATAGCTGTTTAAATATTAGAATCTGTAGAATTAATCGTACCGAATCCTTATACATTGTTTGTAATCTTGGCGATCAAGTTGATCACGTACATAAATACATGACCATTCTGAGGGGCTTTTCACGACAAACAATTACTTCTGACTGGTATAAAGATCAAAATATTCGATCTCTCTCCCCTCACCTTGAATACAGGTCCTTTTTCCCTCGTCGGCAGTCTGTTTCATAGAGCACTAGCACCCTCGCGACCACTTCCTCCTCTGCCGCTCCATTGCCTTTCTCAATTTAAGCACACTACTATAGGAAATCATTGTCTCCATTAGTTAAGTTGGAAATCATTTTGTGACTTCTTTTAGGAGGAACAAGTAGAAACATAGTATTATGTTCATTATCTCCACGCATTTGCGCTGAAAGTTGGCACACTGGAACTAGGGAGCACCAGGGGTGGGGCCGGGGTCGCGCTCAAAGTTGGCATAATGGAACTAGGGAGCATCGGGGGTGGGGGAGCGGTCTGGGAATGGCAGATACTGTCCCGCATCTGATTTACTGCCAGAGTTGGTAAAGTGGCAAATGGGAGGCGGGAAATATCAGATGCTCCGGTAGTTAAGATGCTACGGTGATACGAGCTATCCCAGGGGACTCTGAACATTTTGCCAAACAGCCCTTCAGAAATCTGAGTTTTTCATGTAGGTGCAACAGCTCCTCGGATTTCTCATTTGCCATTGGATCTCATGTAGGTGCACAATTCCTTTGAATCCTCGTATAATGACAAACAAAATAGGACAACCGTATATATTGCGTAACAAGGTCCACAAAACACAAATAAACATAACTTTTGCAAACATAGTGCTATGAATAGGTCCGATTTATTGGTAGATTCCAGATAAATCGCTTGTCAGAGTGAGAAATCGGCCCAAAAGATAAACGGTGATGATAAGACATAATCTTATCGCTCACCCCCCGAGTAGCGATAAATCGGAAGATTTTTTGAATAGTAGACATATGGATGATCCTAACAAAGGATAATCTGCCAGGACACAGATGGTCGGGTTGTTAAAAATGTTGCTTCTGCGTCCAGGCAAAATGATTCATCCTTTTTCCCTTCTATCCCCATTTCTTGCCCTTCTTTGGCATACCATCCATTTATCTTTAACCTTTATCTGTCTAATAGCAAAACTAATTTATTCAAAAATTTGTTGGTCAGGATTCACCCCAAACTAAAGGCACAAATCTGTGTGAAAGTGTGCATACTGTGGGTAGTCAAAATAATTGCATTTCTAACAAACGAAGCTTCCAAAATTATTGCAGGTCATCTTCAGAGCCGGAAGATGGATCCATATGTTGTGCTCTCATCAATATGCAGATGATCATACGCCTATGGCCTTTGAGTGCAACCGTTGGTTGATGGTAGCATTTGATACACTCAACCGGATTTGATGGCGGCCTCATAATAGGTTACACGTTTGAGTCATGTAATCATCTTATCGGCCGGTTCTTATTGGGCCTTAGTCTCCCTTTGTATTTTGCTTTGGGTGTTTTGCTACGATGCTTTAATAAATATATGGTTGTGCGGATCATGTATAGGAGAGGACGGGGGGTTATCCTATTTTTAATAGTAAACTTGCTACCTACCAGCTGCATTGAATACCGATAAGGACGTGTTGCACCTAGCTAGTATTGTTAGTTAAACCAAGACAAAACGGTTGAAAAGCAAGTGCACTATGCTCCTCTTTTGGTGTAGATATATACTCATAGAATGTTTTCAAGGGCATAGTTCATCTAGATTGATTAATATTTGGATGCGAAAACGAATATATAGTGAACATCCTCACACATACACAACACTATTATCATCTCCCTTCGTATCAGGTACGGTCGCGATATAGTCATCCCTCAGTCGGTGACTTCAATTATCTTGTTATACCGGCGTGCCTTCTATCACCTCTAGTTGCTTCTAACGTAGCTAATTTATCTATTTATACCAAACTTTTTTATTTATATAGAACTCATTCCATTAACACAAGATCTTAATTACTGCCATTTTGAATATATTTATCACAATTAGCAACACAATGCCGTTACATTTACAATGTTATTTGATATACATCTAACATATTACAGTACACAATTTAAATTGTATTTTTGAGCAGAAAGTTCTTTTTCTCCCTTAAATTTTTGTTAAAGGAAATGTTTGGTTGAACTAAATCTCCAATAAATATTAAAAATAAACATAATAATGACAAATAGCTTGAGTGAATTGATATTAACCATTAGATGTGTTATCTTTGTATTTGTGTGTGTTCACAACTATTTCAATATCCATAAATACCTTTGTAAAGAGATCTAAAATGTAAAGGTGTGAAAATATCTTAAAAAAGATTTTCATATTGTATAATCATTTATACATATTAACTATAAGCACATAGAAATGTATAGTGTATTTTAGTTGTCTTCTCGTTCCTTATTTTCACCAGCTATGTTCTTAGTTTGTTATCCTGTAACTGTTGTTGGGCCTAGGCCTTTAGCGGAAATAGTGGGCTAAACTTAATTAAGTTATGCCATGGGAGCCATGCACTACTAGGGAAAACCCTAGTAGTAGTGCTTGTTTTGTAGCTAGTAATAGCGCTTGTACAAGCGCTACCACTAAGGCGCTACAGCTATGTGTTAGCAGTAGCGCTGGAATGCCAGCGCTACTGCTATACATAGTTAGCAATAGTGCTTTCTCTGGAAAAGCGCTACAGATAATAGAAAGTAGCAGTAGCGTTTCTTTAGAAAAGCACTATTGCTAACTTTTCCTGTATTTTTAAAAATACAACTTATTTTCCTTGTGGTTTTATATACAGTACTTTCATCATATGATTTTATGACCATGATTAGTTATTATATATAACAGTGGGTGAAATGAACATGAAGTAGATTCAAGTGGAGGCAACATGTGGTGCACACCGAAAGTACTACTAATCCAAACTTGATCAAGTTTGGATTAGTAGTACTTTCGACATGCGCCACATGCTGTCTCCACTTGAATCTATTCCATGTTTATTCCATGTTAACAACTTAGCATCATGCATCATCGATCATACTAATAAATAACTCATCATTGGTATCATAATAACAAGTCTTACTCATCATCATCGATCATACAACTTCTATTCGATACCACATCATCATCATAGTCATCTAACCAATCCTACTTAGTTGTTCTTAGCACAAGATCATGAGTATTAGCTAGGACCTACTACCTTCTCTTAGGTAAAATAGCATAAAACAAGATAGGCCCTGACCCTCCATTATGGAGAATGGAGATTATCCTGACTCCAATTCTTGCCTTTCGCACAATGTTGCTTCCAAGAACCTCCCTACGACTGACCATACATTTTTTCCATTCTTTGATTATCATGTCTTTACTGGTTTTAGAAATCCGATATGGATATGTGTGATTCGTATGATGACCTGGCTGTATGTTCAAAACATCAAGGCGACCATTCTGATACATCAGATGAGGCCAATCACTGGGGATTTTCTGTGGAAAAACATAGTAATAACTTCGTAGTTAGCAATGTAGTTCAGTTTTAGAAAAAATTATGCGAAAGATACACGGATCGATGTCGTAATAGTAAAAAAATCTTACCATGGCATCTCCAGGGATGTTACCGTAGGTCAACATGTGCACTAGTGGAACGTATTGACCATAATGTGGAGGAGTTTGATAATAGATATTGTAATTCTCAAGATCAGTACAAAATGCAACCAGATGATTTTTCTCCTGATAAGTTAACTCAGAATCATCGGTGTAGTAGGTTTTGTCTACCATCTTCCGCATATTGTTTGAAGAATGAAAATAAACTGTCAATGGAAATAAGCTGTCAACTATTTTGAAATAAACAATATAAATTAGTTAATAACTATGTTTGAGAAACTCACGTAGCGGTAGAATTGGAAGCGTATCAACAAGGACCCAAATGTCCAAATTGTCTTCCTCGATGTCAGGATCACCAACATCCATGGTGACAAGCATACCCACATGAAAATCATACATCTTGCAAAGTGCTTCCCAATCCGGGCAACCAAAATGGGGTACGCTATCAAAATTGTATAGATTTACCTCAAAAATCCATAGCATGATGGGTCCTTAGGTGAATTTTCTTTGTTTCCATACTCTCATGATCTTCAAAATCAATCCTCTCCAAGACATAGCATCTTGCATGGCATGGGATAAACTAGTCGAATTGTAAAAGACGAAAATTACATATTGAAGTAGTAGAAGTCAAGCTTAATTATGAAAAACACACTTTGCGTCGTAGTGTATTGTTTCAACATCGAAGGCCTCCTAGAGCTTAATGCTGAAGCGCCGACCTTCTACCAAGTGAGGCCTATCACAGAAATCCCGGTTGTCGCCGCACCAGGAGCACTCTGCGAGACTTTCATCCGACGACATTTCCTATGTTCATAATTCAAAGATTAAATTTCTAAAATTCAATATAAGTACTACAAAAACTAAATTAGATCATTATTATTCAGCACAGGTTGACTATCGGTCTGTCGAGTTTTTTTTGTTTTGAAAACTCTCAGCTCACGTGGTGTATATATTCGAACGTTGGTGATGGTCGCTCCTCCCTTCGTCCCCGAGTGCATTAAACCAAAATGTCTAGCACGCGGGAACGAAGGAGAAGCGGCCCCCATGACAACAGTTGGCATTCTTCTTCTCTCATATATGGTGGACACACCCCCTCACTGATTTTTTGACCATCAGTGATGGTCGTTACTCCTCCTTCACCTAGTGCCTAACAAAGGTCTAGCACAAGGAAAAGAGCGAGAAACGACCCCCACGACAACAGTCTGGTTTTTTCCTCTCTCATATATGGTGCATACTTTCTCCCTCACTCATTTTTTGATTGTCATGTATGGAGCCTCGATAGACTTAAAGTCAACCCGAAATATCGTTTAATTATCTTTCTAGAAAATCTAGGCCACTCGATATTTCCTACATATTCTAGCACAAGTCATACCAAAAATCACGGAAAAATCTGGCATGACCTTTCTAAAAAAGGACATATCGAGCGCCTGAAATTTTCCGGAACGGAAATTAATCAACGCTCCGGCAAAATATAGGCCACTCAGAGGTGTTACCTGCAAACATGGTCACTTGGGCAAGCACATATCCTATTTGCATTCAAACATGATGGTCATTGCATTCAAACTTGATGGTCATTGCATTTCAATGGTTCAAAATATGAACAAAAACATTTGAAAATATCTTATAGGACTCATATTGACATGGAGATTTGGTTAGTCTCACCTCGAGGTCGGACAGGGCCTGTGATGGGGACGACGGCGGTGACGACATGGAGATTTGGCTGCAAAAACAAAATAGTTTTCAAAATAGTGCTCTCCAATTTGAGCATTCAAAATAGAAGTGGTTCTCCAATTTGAGCATTCAGCGTGGAGTGGCTCTCTAATTTGAGCATTCAAAACCCTAGCGAATGACGGGTATCGGCCCTGGAGGTGGACACCCAAAGAGAAGGAACCATCACAGGATCATAGCTCCAGTGAGATCCCTGAAGAACCTGCCATGTATTGGAGAACCTGCCCTCCAACGCAACCATGTAGCGATGGATGTGCTCGTCCTCCTCGCTAACACGGTGACATATCACCTCCACGGGGTCCTCAAGCCTCTGCACCATCACTGGCCCACGCGACCGCCACCAAAGAAGGTTCGGGTCATCGACGGGCTGGCTCCTCACCAAGCTACGCCTCCCGGAAGGTAGCACATCTCAGTACCAGCCCGGCGGAGCCCAGTCCCGGACATGGCCCCTCTGATCAAGCAGGCCTCCTCCACCGAGTCGACATCGATGCATGCATAATTGCTTTAACTAAAAAAGTAAACTAGTTCTATTAATTTTTGTGCTAGAAATAAAATAGTTGTATTAATTCAACTAGTTCCACTAAGCACTTACTATAAATAAAAATAAACTAGTTCTTACTAAAAATAAATTATATTAACTACACCTAGTTAAATACACCTAAAGCACCTAAATTCTATTAACTACGCCTAGTTAAAAACCTACATTTTGAACATGGTTCGATCATAACTAGGGTTCATACTACATTATTCTAAGATTAAACACTTAAAATACCTAAATTAAATTAACAACATGGGGTGGCTGGTCTCACCTCGAGGTCGGAGGGGGTCTGTAGCGGGGACGATGCGGGGATGATGCAGGGGCTCCTTTATTTCTGCAAAAACAAAATATAAAAAAACATTATTATCGTCATCTTAAGACTTAGTGAAACTCCATAAGCTATCAAGTAAACATCCATTTTGATTCCAAATAGAATTTTCAATTGTCTGCAATTTGTTTCATAAACCCTAAGAACATTATTATCCTCATTTTTTTCACTACCTAACAATTTCTATTACTAAATTGTTGTACCAAAAAAATTTATACCTAAATTTTTATACAAAGAGAGAGGAGAGCAGTGGGAGGAGGAGGAGGAGGAGGGAGGAGTGAGGGCTTCGATCGGCCGGGGAAGGGAGGAGAGAGGAGGGAACAGGGAGCAGGGCAGCAGTCGGACGAGGAAGAGGAGGGAGGAGCGAGGGCCGCCGATGCAGGGAGGAGAGAGGAGGGCCGTGGGAGGAGGGAGAGAGGAGGGCGGCGAGAGGAGGAGGGAGGGCGGCGAGAGGAGGAGGAGGGAGGGAGCCAGATACCTTGGGGGCGTCGGCGGCGACGGTGGGCGATGGCGGTGACGGCAGGCGACTGCTACGTCTTGAGCTTGCGTTGGTTTTCCTTGAAGAGGAAAGGGTGATGCAGCACGGTAGCGTAAGTATTTCCCTCGGTTTTTGAGAACCAAGGTATCAATTCGGTAGGAGGCTCCTCACAAGTCCCACGAACCTACACAAACAAACAAAGAACTCGCAACCAACAGGATAAAGAGGTTGTCAATCCCTTCATGGCCACTTGCGAAAGTGATATCTGATAGAGATGATATGATAAGATAAATATATTTTTGGTATTTTATGATATAGATTGGAAAAGTAAAGATGCAAATAAAAGTAGATTGAAAGCTTATATGATAAAAGATAGACCCGGGGGCCATAAGTTTCACTAGAGGCTTCTCTCAAGATAGCATAAGTATTACGGTGGGTGAACAAATTATTGTCGAGCAATTGATAGAAAAGCGCATAATTATGAGATTACGTAGGCATGATCATGTATATAGGCATCACGTCCGTGACAAGTAGACCGACTCCTGCCTGCATCTACTACTATTACTCCACACATCGACCGCTATCCAGCATGCACCTAGAGTATTAAGTTCATAAAGCCAGATTGACACTTTAAGAAAGATGACATGATGTAGAGGGATAAACTCATGCCATATGATATAAACCCCATCTTTTTATCCTCAATGGCAACAATACAATACGTGCCTTGCTGCCCCTGCTGTCACTGGGAAAGGACACCGCAAGATTGAACCCAAAGCTAAGCACTTCTCCCATGGCAAGAAAGATCAATCTAGTAGGCCAAACCAAACCGATAATTCGAAGAGACTTGCAAAGATAACTCAATCATACATAAAAGAATTCGGAATAGATTCAAATATCTCTCATAGATAAACTTGATCATAAACCCACAATTCATCGGATCTCGACAAACACACAGCAAAAAGAGTTACATTAAATGGATCTCCACAAGAGAGGGGGAGAACATGGTATTGAGATCCAAAAAGAGAGAAGAAGCCGTCTAGCTAATAATTATGGACCCGAAGGTCTGTGGTAAACTACTCACAACTCATCGGAAGGGCTATGGTGTTGATGTAGAAGCCCTCCGTGGTGGATTCCCCCTCCGGCAGAACGCCGATGACGGCTCCAAGATGGGATCTCGCGGATACAGAAGGTTACGGTGGTGTAAATATTTCTTTGGTGGCTCCCCTGATGGTTCTGGGGTACATGGGTATATATAAGAGGAAGAAGTACGTCGGTGGATGCCCGAGGGGCCGACGAGACAGGGGGCGCACCCTAT
>NC_041387.1:4948564-5012456 GCF_002162155.2 Triticum dicoccoides
CGTCCTGCTCCACCGTCACAAATGAATGCAACTAAAATTGCTAAAAAACAAATTTGATTATATTTTCAAATAACAAATTTGATGATATTTTGAAATAACAAATTTGATGATATTTTTTCATATTCATAAAAATTTTCAAATAACAAATTTGATGATATTTTTAAAAAAATTATTAATATTTTTATAAAAAATTATAACTGTTATGATTTAAACAAGTTTGAACATATTTAAACACAAAGAAATATCAAACAACATTTTAAATGCATAAATACAAAAAATGGGAAGCTTGGGAATCGAACCCAGGACCTCCTGATGTGTGTTCTGCGTGCTAACCAGTCGGGCTAGTGGGCTTGTTCTGATGGAGTGGGGGTTATGTGTAATATAACCTGACCTGTTGGGCTAGTAAATTCTAATGGCGCACCGGGGAGGGGTGCGCCATTAGAATGGTTGTACTTATGGCGTATTAGGGGTGCGGTGCACCATCAGATCCTTCCCCCCAGTTCACCTGTTCCCCTCGCACTGTTGCCTCCCTTCCTCCCTTGCCACGCCGCCGCCCCCTTGCTCCGCCCCCTCCGTCCGCCGCGCCTGCACCGACGCCCCGACACCGCGCCGCCGACGCCCCGACGCCGCCGGACTCCACCCCTGCCGCCCCCGCGCCCCCCGAACGGGATCGGCCGAGCGCGCGCCGCCCGCTCCTCTCCTCTCCTCCTTCCTCCGACGAGCGAGGGCCTCCTCCGGCCCCTGCAGCAGCCGGCGAGCGCGGCCCCAACGCGCCCAGCCCGCCTGCCCCTGCCGTCCTCCGCCATCGGCCCCTGCTCTCCTTCGACCGTGGCGAGCGAGGACTCGGACGAGCTCGGACCCCGACCCCGACCCCTTCGCCGACGCCGACCCTGACCCCTCCGGCGACCAGGTACCTCTCCTCCTTCCTCCTTCCTCCCTCTCTCCACCATTCCCCATTCCTTCCAACCGATGCTCCAAACTGAATGTATTGGCAGTGTGTTAACTGAATTTTCGCACTGCATTTTTGTAACTAGGGTTTATCTTGGGTAGGACCAGGAGATGTCTAGGGACAATATTTTGGCCATATGGTTAACACACTGAATTTTTGTTTTTGTCTTCTGAGATAGCTAACAGTTCATTCCAGTCTTTTGAGATAGCTAACAAAAAGAAGAATACAACAATGAGGCAAAACCTAGTTACACCAAAACTATACTGGAGTAGTATTTCTTAATGATACAAGTTGATGAATAATGTAGCAACGTGAGTGTATGATGTATTGCCATCCATTCACTGAATTTTTCTAACAGTGTGTTAACTGAATTTTTTTGACAGTGTGTTAACTGAATTTTTTTGACAGTGTGTTAACTGAATTTTTTTGACAGTGTGTTAACTGGCCACTTATCTTCATTTCAAAGCCCAAGTTGCAGCCCTTTAGATTGACAGCTGGACAGAAGGTATCTTCTACTACATTTGGAGTATTGTTCTGGCTCACACTGTAGTTGTAATTCTACTATAAATTTGCACTATAAATCTATTGAAATTATACTATTAATACACTGCAATTACATGTCTATTGTATTTACCTCCTCTTCTATACCTTGTACTAGAAGTCAGCAAAAGAATATCAGTTCTACTTTGCCCCCTAGTAGATCTGGTAGAGTAAGAAACTCCCCTTATAATGATGCTTTTCTCTAGAAAAAATGATCCTGGATTTTTTATGGTATTCTTTGTGGTATTAAGATGGAAACTTGGGATACTATTTCTGTTAGGAGATGGTGTTATATTAAGATGCATTTATAGTTATGTTACGCAAATTGTATCATCTTGCCACTTAAGTCAGCCTTCCCTTTAAGCAGAAAATTCAGTTAGGAGCTACTGTTAGGAGCTACTGTCAAAAACTTGAGCTACTGTCAAAAAATTCAGTTATGGCATCTAGAATTATGTCAGTTTTGTTTTGTAACTCGAAGACCAAAGTGTTAGGAATTCTGTCCAAACTGTAGTTTTCAGTATTCTGTCCAAACTGAAAACTGTTAAAAAGCATGATGTTTCTTGGATTTCTGTAATGATGATGATGATGGAACACATGGTCTTGGATTTTTGTAATGATGATGGAACATTATAAAGCATTGTACTCTAGTGTGTATGAAGGATACAAAAAATTTAGCAACTTCTCTGATTTTATAAAGTTGTTCTTATATGGGTGAAACTTCACTTGCTTTTAGGCTAGTGCAGGGTGTTGCTTTATTGTGATGCCTCTGAATTACTTGTGATCACATTGAGAAAGACTTGCAAAGATGATGATCATCTTTTACAGAAAACAATTTCTGTAAACACGTCAGTAACTTTGCTAGTTTGCTGGGTTTTGTCTCCGACCATTGTGTCGTGATGAATTTGCAGGTACCCCGAGAGGCCCTTGAGTTTGCCGGAATGTCGATTAACTTCCGTTCCGGCAAATTCGGGTACTCCATATGTCTTGTTTTCAGCAAAGGTCATGCTGAAATATTCCGTGAATTTTAGCATGACTTTGCTAAAAATTGGACATATGGGGTACTTGCTACTAATGCATGGGCTGGGGTATCTTAGTACTTAGTTCAGTAGGATCAACTGCCCCTTTATTCTTGCTGCATTAAACCATAGGTGGCAATAGAGCCAAGTGATTAGTGCCAAGTGATTAGGCCCAACCTAGGGTGCCTCGGCATCGATAAACCCTAAATGATGAAAACTTAACTTAGCATTTAGCTTTTAGGATGCCTCGGCGTCGACAAACCCTAAATGATAAAAGCTTAGCTTTTAGGATGCCTCGGTGTCGACAAACCCTAAATGATGAGACCATGATCTTGTTCCTTGACAACAACCAACTTTTTGACCAAACTTTTTTCCTATTTAGAGCGAAACATGGCCCACAACGATGAGGCCGGCGGTTCGGGTGGCAAGCAATTCTGGGAGCTGTCCCAGGAGATGGAGGAACAACCTCACCGCTATGAGGACGCCGCGAAAGACACCGATCCTGACTACACAACCCCTAGTGGCGTCGGGGATGACACCACTGATGGTGCCGCCGAGGATGCCACCACTGATGATGGCGGCGCACGCACATATGGCAGCCAACCGAAGAAGCAAAGGAAGGACCGACGCCCGAATGCGCTCCGCACCCTCAAGGAGGAATTTACTCAAGTGGACTCCGGCGGGCATCCAACGGAGCCCAAACATATAGTCAAGGGGTACTCGATTCAGCTCGGGTGCATTCTTCGGAGCACCGTCTCGATCAACACCAAGAACCTTAGGCATAAGGACCGAGGGAATTTGCGCAACCTCCTCTTCACGAAGCTACACGAACGATACAAGTTCCCTGCCGAATTTGAAAACACACGCCTCTCAGGGAATAAAGTGAACAGTGCCGCCCTCACGAGGATGAGCACGACCCTGTCTACTTGGAGAAGCGCGGTGAAGAGAATGATTGATAAAGGTGATAGTTATGAGAAGATCAAGGCGAAAAATCCCTCGATCAACGAAGATGACTACAAGGAGTTCAAGATCAAGTACGAGAGCAGTGCAACCTCCGAATCAAGTCAATGGGGGAAAGAAATGCGGGAGTTGAACTTAGGGGAACACAAACTCGGTCCCGACGGTTACAGAGTGGCGGAGCCTATATGGGACAAGGAGGACATGGAGCGTGCCGAGCAAGGCCTACCGCCCCGCTTCGAGAAATACAGTGGTGATAAGCAGACCAGGAACTTTGTCAGGGCCCGGTACAAGGAGGACCCGATAACATAGGAGCTTACCACGGATCCGAAGACTAGGGCGCTTGAGCTTGTTCTGGTGAAGGAGACTGAAAGGAGTAGCGCGGGGTCGTCTCAGAGCACCCCTGCTTGGGACAACACTCTAAATGGGGTGTTGAATATAATGAAAAACAAGGATAAGCTCAGTAAGCCGACGTCAGCAGGTCGTGTGGTCGGCAAAGGCTTGTCCACAAAATGGTCGTCATACTATACCGCTGGTGGGCGAAAGGAGAAAAAGACCAGCTCGGAAAGCCAGTTGCGCGAGGTTGAAGAACTCAAGGCACAAGTGGCGCTGATTCCGGAGATTATCCAAGAGCAAGTGCAAGTACAACTAGGGACGACGCTCACCGGCATTATGCCTACCTTGATTCATGGGCTGACGACGTGGATTGCGGGTGGCCAATAGGGGCCGCCCCCGATTCCCAGCTTCACGGCCAGCAACTCGCACAACGCGCAGGCGGCGCCATTGGTGTCACCGACGGCCGCCATTGGTGTCATCAGCGGCGGCAGTATTGGTGTCTCCAGCGCCGGCACGGGCATTGGAGATTAATGCACCCGGGTGTACGCCGGCCGGCACCTCGCCAGCAAGCGGCCCCTCCATCAGTTGCACGCCCGCCATTGGCGGTACCTCGACATTAGCCGAGCTCGACGCCATCATCACGGTAAATAATTAAGCCTCTCGGCCGAGGACTTCATCTCCTTTTGCCTTTGACTGGGCATCCCTGATGCCCTACATGTTTTCGCAGGGCCCCGCCGACGTTCCGTGCACTCTCCTGCACTTCGTGAACGACGAGTTGGTCGATGTCGCCAAGGGCAATATCGTTCAACCGGGCAACCCCGTGTTCCACGGTAAACCGATGCCACCCACCATGTATAGGGTTCAACTGGTTCGGGTGCTGCTAGGATGCGACGAGTTGTTACCTCCGATTCAACCCGCTGGGGCCGACGAAGAAGATCTGATGACCCTCAGCGCCTGCCTAAGCTGGCCCCTACTTTGGCCGATGAGCCAGATTCATTTGGGGGCGGGGGACACCACACCACAGACAAGACCGCCAGTCGTGCCGGCGCCGCGCCATGGCAAGAACGCCGCAATGCTACCGGACATGCCGGACATCCCTATGGCACAGGATCCGAACGACGACGACAACGATGATGGTACATTTACCAACATCGACAAGTACTTTGCCGAACATGGGTACGGTGACGAGTTCGGCGGGCCTCCTTCTCAAGAACCCAACCAAGACGACCGCGATCTAGCTGGTACGGTGGAGAAATCCAATTGCAACAGGCGTCTTCTGGCGTTTAGTTCTCAGGAGACGCCTCCAGCTCCCGCCTTCACCGAGCCTCAGATAGCTGAGGTGCGAAATATTATCAGCCCCAACAGGCTCAAGAAGGCGGTCTGTGAGCAGAACTCGGTCCCATTAGAGCAGATCAAGAAGAAGGGACGGAAACGAAAGACTGCCAAGGGCGCCGGTGCGAGCCAGCCGGCACCGAGTACGATCCGTGCTCAGGACGGGCCACCTTCACCTCAGGATATCTCGAGGAGGGTGCATGTGACGGGTAGGGCGATGCTACCGACAAATATGCTCAATGCTGCAACCGGTGCTATGTGGAGTTTGCATGACAGCGTTCTATCTTTGGAGAAGCGGCGTCTCTCCTAGAAAGATGTGGCATACCCGGTTTTCGTGGCCAAGGTGCAAAAGGGCAAGGGCTTTGTGGATGGCACCATCGAGGGTACGATCGTCCTGCGGTTTGATAACATCTTTGCTATGTTTAATCTTCATCCGCTGCACTACACCTTCGTTCGGCTGTTTTCGCTGAGTATGGAGATGCGGATCATTCGAGAAAAGACCCCGGACATCGTGATAGTCGACCCCTTCTACATGCGTGCCAAGATCTTGGCCAGCGCTGGGGACCGGCAAGTCGCAAGTTCACACCTTGAAGGCGTCATTCTGGCAAACCCAGATAAGGATAACTTCCTCGTGCCTTACTTTCCCGAGTAAGTCATTCCCTGACCGCCCCGTAACATATGATTTCTTAGATTTCGATCGTTCTTTTTTTTTCTAACATTCCGTGTTCTGTGCAGTGACACACATTGCACACTCATCCTCTTAAGCCCGAAATATTCCACAGCCACGTATTTCGACCCGGACCGTGACTCCAAGATAGACTACACAAATATCAAGAAAGTTCTTGATGATTCTCTCCCCGGCTACACCACATCTGGAGGCTCCTTTAAGAGGCCAGTTCGTAGGTACGGTAGGCACGTGTTCACCCACAATACGACGTTCCCCTGCGTCAAGCAACCGCCTTGCGGTCAGAAGGATGCCTACTACGCCCTCCATCACATGAGGGCGATCGTACGGGACCATAATCACCTTCTGCTACCAAATAATGTCAAAGATTGGGCCGCAAGCTTGGCGGCAATCCAGGACGCGGACCTCCGACAAGAATTCTTTCGCATCCAGTCGAAGTTTGCAGAATTCATCCATCCAGATGTCCTTCATACCTCGGGGCAGTTCTACCTCAGAGAGCAACCGTCCAACAGTGAGATAGACACAACACTTCAAATGCAGGCTGACAACCCCCGCGACTTCATGACCATCACGAAAGATGGCGGCTTCATCCACACTCCGGTCCCATGAGTCGAGTCGAAAGTAGTGATGCTATTTGTAGTTCTGACACATCGATTTTCTCATGTTGTAATTAAACTTTAATGAACTTGTATGTCTCTTTGGTTTGGACAGTCGTTCAACTTAGATGTAATAGATGCTAAATCGTGCTATTAATGTCTTGCTTTTCTCTTCCGATCCTTTTGTTGCATACTTACATATTGCTTATGTATTGTCTGTTGTCTGGCTTGTGCATAGAGATGCCGTCGTATGTCGTGTACAAGGGTAAGGTTCCCGGAGTCTACGACGACTGGGGGGAGTGTCGGAGACAGGTTCACCGTTTCAGCGGTAACAGTTACAAAGGGTACATCACTAGGGCGGAGGCGGAATCTAGATACGCCCGCTATCTAGCGGGAGAGAGGAGGGAGCGTTGGATGAACCGGATGAAGACCAGTTTCATCGCGATGATGCTCATCGTGATGACCACAACTCTCTTCTATGTGATGGTAGTTTAGATGATCGATATCGACTTGTAATGTGAAGACAAACTCGCTACTCGCGGTCTCCGAGACTTGTAATGTTCTATCTTCGTTCGGTCTTTTGTATTCGGAGACTAATATGATGAATTGTATTCGGAGACTTACCTTCTATTGTATTCAATGAATCTGCTGTTGCTGTGTGGTGCTGTCTATATTCTGTCAAATAATATATTTTGTAACCTGTGAAAAAATCAGAAAAAAAACAAAAAAAACTAATATTAATACTAATGGCGCACCACACAAGACACTAATGGCGCACTGTAATAATCACACTAATGGCGCATCATCCACTGGTGCGCCATTAGAAAGCCAAAGCACATGGGTACATATGGCCCCCTGGGAGGAATTCTAATGGCGCACCGTAGGCAATTCTAATGGCGCACTGCTTGGTGCGCCATTAGAACACCAGATACTAATGGCGCACCAGTTGTGCACCATTAGAATTTAATTCTAATGGCGTGATGCTAGTGGCGCACCAGTAGTGCGCCATTAGTAGGCAAAACTGGTGCGCCACTAGCATGCCTTTTACTAGTAGTGTTGACTCGCACTCCAAGTCCTCTGGATCACGTTCGTTCCAAAAATCATGCCCCCGAAGGTTTTATTTCGTTTGGACTCCGTTTGATATTCCTTTTCTTCGATATACTGAAATAGGCAAAAACAAATAGCAATACGGGCTGGGCCTCCAGTTAGTAGGTTAGTCCCAAAAATGATATAAAAGTGTAAAGTAAAGCCCATAAATCTCCAAAATAGGTAATATAATAGCATGAAACAATCAAAAATTATAGATATGTTGGAGACGTATCAAGCATCCCCAAGCTTAATTCCTGCTCGTCCTTGAGTAGATAATGATAAAAACAGAATTTTGATGTGGAATGCTACCTAGCATAATTCTCAATGTATTTCTTTTTATTGTGGCATGATTGTTCAGATCCGAATGATTCAAGATAAAAGCTTATAAAACATAAAAATAATATTTCGAAGCATACTAACAAATAATCATGTCCTATCAAAATAGCATAGGCAAAGAAAGCTCATCCCTACAAAATCATATAGTTAGGCCATGCTTCATCTTTATCACACAAAATACTCCCCTCATGCATAACCCCGATGACGAGCCGGGCAATTGTTTCATACTTTTTAACGCGCTTCAACTTTTTTCAACTCTTACGCAATACATGAGCGGAAGCCATGGACATAGCACTATGGTGGTATATGGTGGTGGTTTGTAAAGACAAAAAGGGAGAAGATAGTCTCACATCAACTAGGCGTATCAACGGGCTATGGAGATGCCCATCAATAGATATCAATGTGAGTGAGTAGGGATTGTCATGCAACGGATGCACTAGAGCTATAAATATATGAAATCTCAACAAAAGAAACTAAGTGGGTATGCATCCAACTTGCTTGCTCACGAAGACCTAGGGCGTTTTGAGGAAGCCCATCATTGGAATATACAAGCCAAGTTCTATAATGAAAAATTCCCACTAGTATATGAAGGTGACAACATAGGAGACTCTCTATCATGAAGACCATGGTTCTACTTTGAAGCACAAGTGTGGAAAAATAGATAGTAACATTGTCCATTCTCTCTTTTTCTCTCATCATTTTTTTCTTTTCTCTTTTTTTTTATTTTTTTCTTTCTTCCTTTATTTTTATTTTTGGTGGGCTTCTTTGGCCTCTTTTTTTTCATGGGCTTGTTTGGCCTCTTTTATTTTTATAAAGTCCGAAGTCTCATCCCGACTTGTGGGGGAATCATAGTCTTCATCATCCTTTCCTCACTTGGGACAATGCTCTAATAATGAAGATCATCACACTTTTATTTCTTTACAACTCAGGATTACAAATCAATACTTAGAACAAAATATGACTCTATGTGAATGCCTCCGGCGGTGTACCGGGATATGCAATGAATCAAGAGTGACATGTATGAAAAATTATAAAGGTGGCCTTACCACATATACGATGTCAACTACATGATCATGCAAAGAGCAATATGACAATGATGGAGCGTGTCATAATAAATAGAACGGTGGAAAGTTAAATGGCAATATATCTCGGAATGGCTATGGAAATGCCATAATAGGTAGGTATGGTGGCTGTTTTGAGGAAGGTAAATAATGGGTTCATGACGGCAAAAATTGTGCGATATAATAGAGGCTAGCAAAGTGGAAGGATGAGTGTGCGTATATCCATGGACTCACATTAGTCATAAAGAACTCATATACTTATTGCAAAAGTCTACTTAGCCCTCGAAGCAAAGTACTACTACGCATGCCCCTAGAGGGATAGATTGGTAGGAAAATACCATCGCTCGTCCCCGACTGCCACTCATAAGGAAAGCACTCAAAGAGCACCCCATGCAACAAATTTGTCACACAACTTTTTTCCATACGTGCATGCTACGGGACTTTCCAACTTAAACACAAGTATTTCTCAATTTCCTAGTTACCCAACTAGCATGACTCTAGCATTATTACCTTTATATCTTAAAACAATTATCAAGCATCAAATTGATCATAGTTTTTAATGCACTTTCTATGATAGTTTTTATTATACCCAACTTGGATGCTCATCATTCTAGAACCAAATTTATAACCATATCAAATACCATGCTGTTCTAAAAGACTCTCAAAATAATATAAGTGAAGCATGAGAGATCAACAATTTCTTCAAGATAAAGCCACCGTCGTGCTCTAAAAAATATAAGTGAAGCACTAGAGCAAAAATTATCTAGCTCAAAAGATATAAGTGAAGCACATAGAGTATTCTAATAAATTCCAATCAAGTAGGCTTCTCCCAAAAGGTGTGTTACAGCAAGGATGATTGTGGTAAACTAACAAGCAAAGACTAATATCATACACGACGCTCCAAGCAAAACACATATCATGTGGCGAATAAAAATATAGCTCCAAGTAAAGTTGTCAATGAATGAAGACGAAAGAGGGGATGCCTTTCGGAGGCATCCCCAAGCTTAGGCTTTTGGCTATTCTTGAATATCTTGGGGTGCCATGGGCATCCCCAATCTTAGGCTTTTGCCACTCCTTATTCCATAGTCCATCAAATCTTTACCCAAAACTTGAAAATTTCACAACACAAAACTCAACAGGAAATCTCATAAGCTCCGTTAGTGAAAAAAAGAAAAAACACCACATAAGGTACTGTAATGAAATCATTATTTATTTATATTGGTGTTAAAACTACTGTATTCCAAGTTCTCTATGGTTCATACCCTTACATACTAGCCATAGATGCATCAAAATAAGCAAACAACACACGAAAGGTAGAATCTGTCAAGAACAGAACAGTCTGTAGCAATCTGTAACTTTCGGTTACTTCTGGAACTCCAAAAATCCTACAAAAATAGGACGTCCTAAACAATTTGTCTATTGATCTACAGCAAAACGAATCAATGCAAAAACACGTTTCTGTGATTTATTGAATTTTTTCTCGTGAGCACAAAGTTTCTGTTTTTCAGCAGAATCAAATTAACTCATATCATAGGTTATCCTATAGGTTCTACTTGGCACAAACACTAAATAAAACAAGAAAATACATCTAAACAGAAAGTAGATGCAAGATTTATTAGTAAATAGGAACAAAAACAAAGAACACAAATAAAATTGGGTTGCCTCCCAACTAGCGCTATTGTTTAACGCCCCAAGCTAGGCTTAAAAGCAAGAATAGATCTAACTAGTGCCATCTTTGGCACTTGATTCATAAGTAGCTCGCATGATAGATTCATAAGGTAATTTGATTTTATTTCTTGGAAAGTGCTCCATGCCTTTCCTTAGTGGAAACTGGAATCTAATATTCCCTTCCTTCATATCAATAATCGCGCTAATAGTTCTAAGGAAAGGTCTACCAAGAATAATAGGACAAGAAAGCTTGCAATCTATATCAAGAACGATAAAATCTACGGGCACTAAATTTCTATTTTCAACAATGAGAACATCATTGATCCTTCCCATTGGCTTTTTAATGGTGGAATCCGCAAGGTACAAATTTAAAGAGCAATCATCAAGATCATGGAAACCTAGAATATCACATAAAGTTTTCGGAATTGTGGAAACACTAGCACCCAAATCACATAAGGCAAAACACTCATAATCTTTAATTTTAATCTTTATAGTAGGTTCCCACTCATCATTAAGTTTTCTAGGTATAGAAACTTCCAAATTATGTTTTTCATCAAAAGATTGCATCAAGGCATCAACAGTATGTTTGGTAAAGGCTTTATTTTGACTATAAGCATGAGGAGAATTCACAATGAATTGCAACAAGGAAATACAACTTTCTAAAGAACAATTATCATAATTAAATTCCTTGAAATCCAAGATAGTGGGTTCAATGTTATTTAAAGTCTTGACCTCTCCAATCCCACTTTTACCATATTTAGCATCAAGATCTAACTCCGAATTATTCGGAAGCCTTTTAGCTAAAGTTGACTCATCTCCAGTCCCATCATTATTAAGATTCATATTGCAAAACAAAGATCTAATAGGGGATACATCAATAACTTTAAGATCTTCATCATTATTTTCATGAAACTTTTCTGGTTTGGCAGCCATCTTATTGACCAAGATGGCTTGCTTGTCAGAAATTTGGGCAATAGACTTTTCAAGGCAAGCAATTTGAGAGTTCAAACCATAAAGCTCTTTAGAGATATCATAAAGCTCTTTGTTCATAAACTCCATAAAGCTCTTTTGTTCTCTAAGCTCTTTTCTAAAGAAACTATTGTGCTCAAATTGCAAGGTCATAAAGCTTCTAATGTTTAATTCAATATCATCCAACCTTTTAAGATAGAGATCAATATTTTTAGGCAAATCCATGAGGGAAGAAAGGCACACAAACAGCAAGCGAAAGAGAGAGAGAGAGAAGAAGGCAAGCGGAGAAGAGAGGAGATTTGGAAAGAGAGGGCGAATAAAACGGCAAGGGTGAAGTGTGGGAGAGGAAAACGAGAGGCAAATGGCAAATAATGTAAATGCGAGGGAGATGAGTTTGTGATGGGTACTTGGTATGTCTTCACTTGAGCGAAGACCTCCCCGGCAACGGCGCTAGAAATCCTTCTTGCTACGTCTTGAGCTTGCGTTGGTTTTTCTTGAAGAGGAAAGGGTGATGCATCACGGTAGCGTAAGTATTTCCATCAGTTTTTGAGAACCAAGGTATCAATCCAGTAGGAGGCTCCTCACAAGTCCCACTTACACAAACAAACAAAGAACTCACAACCAACGCGATAAAGGGGTTGTTAATCCCTTCACGGGCACTTGCAAAAGTGAGATCTGATAGATATAATATGATAAGATAAATATATTTTTGGTATTTTATGATATAGATTGGAAAAGTAAAGATGCAAATAAAAGTATATTGAAAGCTTATATGATAAAAGATAGACCTGGGGGCCATAGGTTTCACTAGAAGCTTCTCTCAAGATAGCATAAGTATTACGGTGGGTGAACAAATTACTGTTGAGGAATTGATAGAAAAGCGAATAATTATGAGATTATCTAGGCATGATCATGTATATAGGCATCACGTCCGTGACAAGTAGACCGACTCCTGCCTACATCTACTACTATTACTCCACACATTGACCGCTATCCAACATGCATCTAGAGTATTAAGTTCATAAGAACAGAGTAACGCTTTAAGAAAGATGACATGATGTAGAGAGATAAACTCATGCAATATGATATAAAACCCATCTTTTTATCCTCGATGGCAACAATACAATACGTGCCTTGTTGCCCCTGCTGTCACTGGAAAAGGACACCGCAAGATTTAACCCAAAGCTAAGCACTTCTCCCATGGCAAGAAAGATCAATCTAGTAGGCCAAACCAAACCGATAATTTGAAGAGACTTGCAAAAATAACTCAATCATACATAAAAGAATTCAGAAAAGATTCAAATATCTCTCATAGATAAACTTGATCATAAACCCACAATTCATCGGATCTCAATAAGCACACCGTAAAAAGAGTTACATCAAATAGATCTCCACAAGAGAGGGGGAGAACATGGTATTGAGATCCAAAAAGAAAGAAGAAGCCATCTAGCTAATAACTATGGACCCGAAGGTATATGGTAAACTACGCACAACTCATCGGAAGGGCTATGGTGTTGATGTAGAAGCCCTCCGTGGTGGATTCCCCCTCCGACAGAATGCCGACCATGGCTCCAAGATGGGATCTAGCGGATACAGAAGGTTACGGTGGCGGAAATATTTCTTTGGTGGCTCCCCTGATGGTTTTGGGGTACATGGGTATATATAGGAGGAAGAAGTACGTCGGTGGATGCCCGAGGGGCCCATGAGACAGGGGCGCGCGCCCTATAGGGGGGGGGGGGCGCCCTCCACCCTCGTGGCCACCTTGGGAGCTCCTTGACTTGCACTCCAAGTCCTCTGGATCACGTTCGTTCCAAAAATCACGCTCCTGAAGGTTTCATTCCGTTTGATATTCCTTTTCTTCGATATACGGAAATAGGCAAAAAAAATAGCAATACTGGTTGGGCCTCCAGTTAGTAGGTTAGTCCCAAAAATGATATAAAAGTGTAAAGTAAAGCCCATAAACATCCAAAACAGGTAATATAATAGCATGAAACAATCAAAAATTATAGATATGTTGGAGACGTATTAACGACATGCGGTGAGTGAGAGTGTGTGAGGGAGAGTGAGGGATGCACGCGGGGTGTGGATAAGGTAAGCGTAGTAGTAGTGTTATTTAGCAATAACCTCTACTGCTATTTAGCAGTAGCGCTTGTTAGAGGACAACGCTATTGCTATGTACAATAGCAGTAGCACTTTTTAATTACGAGCGCTACTAGTATACCTACACCGCCTGTAACCGTTTGGCAACTATAGTAGTAGCATTTTTATAACAAAAACGCTACTGCTACATGAATAATAGCAGCGCTCTTTAGACACAAGTGCTGGAATTTTGTCTACTTTTGGCCTAGCCCAATAGCAGTTTCAGAAATTATTAATAAATCCTAGAGGCCCACGCAGCCCATTAGTGCAAGGCAAGAGGTGGAACTAAAGTTTAGTCCCACATTGCTAGTTTAGAGGGAGTTGGACCTCTTTATAAGGGAGGCTCTTTCCCCACTTGTATGAGCATGAGAACAAGAGGGACATCCACGCGCGCTCCTCCTCCGCTGTCCGCCTCGCCACGCCACGCCTCGCCTCGCCACGACGCGCCGCGGGTTGCGGGAATGAGCCGATGTCTAAATTTTTGCCACGCACTACGGGTATACGAAAGGTCACTCGGAAGCTGAAACATTTTTCTGTAGCAGACACTGAATCCGAACGACGCGCCTCTTCGGCCGCTGCCTGTTCGTTTCGTCTCCCGCATTCCCTTCAGCTCCCGGCACAGCCTCTCACCTCCTTCTCTTGCGCCTATAAAAGGGAGGTCGCTCCTCTCAGAGAGATGTTGGGAACGTAGTAATTTCAAAAAATTTCCTACGCACACGCAAGATCATGTGATGCATAGCAACGAGGGGGAGAGTATTGTCTACGTACCCAACGCAGACTGACTGCGGAAGCGATGACACGACGTAGAGGAAGTAGTCGTACGTCTTCACGATCCAACCGATCAAGCACCGAAACTACGGTACCTCCGAGTTCGAGCACACGTTCAGCTCGATGACGATCCCCAGACTCCGATCCAGCAAAGTGTCGGGGAAGAGTTCCGTCAGCACGACGGCGTGGTGACGATCTTGATGAACTACAGCAGCAGGGCTTCGCCTAAACTCCGCTACAGTATTATCGAGGAATATGGTGGCAGGGGGCACCGCACACGGCTAAGGAACAGATCACGTGGATCAACTTGTGTGTTCTAGGGTGCCTCTACCTCAGTATATAAAGGAGCCAAGGGGGGAGGGGGGCGCCGGCTAGGGAGAGAGGCGCAGGAGGAGTCCTACTCCTTCCGGGAGTAGGACTCTCCCCCCAATCCTATTCCAACTAGGATTCCCAAGGGGGAAAGGGGAAGAAGGGTGGCCGGCCACCTCTCCTAGTCCTAATAGGACTAGGGGAAGGGGGGAGGCGCGCAGCCCTTGTGGGCAGCCCCTTCACCTTTCCACTAAGGCCCATGAAGGCCCATATGGCTCCCGGGGGGTTTCGGTAACCTCCCGGTAATCCGGTAAAATCCCGATTTCACCCGGAACACTTCCGATGTCCAAACATAGGCTTCCAATATATCAATCTTTACGTCTCGACCATTTCGAGACTCCTCATGATGTCCGTGATCACATCCGGGACTCCGAACAACCTTCGGTACATCAAAACTCATAAACTCATAATATAACTGTCATCGAAACCTTAAGCGTGCGGACCCTACGGGTTCGAGAACAATGTAGACATGACCGAGACACGTCTCCGGTCAATAACCAATAGCGGGACCTGGATGCCCATATTGGCTCCTACATATTCTACGAAGATCTTTATCGGTCAGACCGCATAACAACATACGTTGTTCCCTTTGTCATCGGTATGTTACTTGCCCGAGATTCGATCGTCGGTATCCAATACCTAGTTCAATCTCGTTACCGGCAAGTCTCTTTACTCGTTCCGTAATACATCATCTCACAACTAACATATTAGTTGTAATGCTTGCAAGGCTTATGTGATGTGTATTACCGAGAGGGCCCAGAGATACCTCTCCGACAATCGGAGTGACAAATCCTAATCTCGAAATACGCCAACCCAACATCTACCTTTGGAGACACCTGTAATGCTCCTTTATAATCACCCAGTTACGTTATGACGTTTGGTAGCACCCAAAGTGTTCCTCCGGCAAACGGGAGTTGCATAATCTCATAGTCATAGGAACATGTATAAGTCATGAAGAAAGCAATAGCAACATACTAAACGATCGTGTGCTAAGCTAATGGAATGGGTCATGTCAATCAGATCATTCAACTAATGATGTGACCTCTTTAATCAAATAACAACTCATTGTTCATGGTTAGGAAACATAACCATCTTTGATTAACGAGCTAGTCAAGTAGAGGCATACTAGTGACACTTTGTTTGTCTATGTATTCACACATGTATTATGTTTCCGATTAATACAATTCTAGCAAGAATAATAAACATTTATCATGATTATAAGGAAATAAATAATAACTTTATTATTGCCTCTAGGGCATATTTCCTTCAGTCTCCCACTTGCACTAGAGTCAATAATCTAGATTACACTGTAATGATTCTAACACCCATGGAGCTTTGGTGTTGATCATGTTTTGCTCGTGGAAGAGGCTTAGTCAACGGGTCTGCAACATTCAGATCCGTATGTATCTTGCAAATCTCTATGTCTCCCACCTGGACTAGATCCCGGATGGAATTGAAGCGTCTCTTGATGTGTTTGGTCCTTTTGTGAAATCTGGATTCCTTTGCCAAGGCAATTGCACCAGTGTTGTCACAAAAGATTTTCATTGGACCCGATGCACTAGGTATGACACCTAGATCGGATATGAACTCCTTCATCCAGACTCCTTCATTTGCTGTTTCCGAAGCAGCTATGTACTCCGCTTCACATGTAGATCCCGCTACGACGCTTTGTTTAGAACTGCACCAACTGACAGCTCCACCGTTTAATGTAAACATGTATCCGGTTTGCGATTTAGAATCGTCCGGATCAGTGTCAAAGCTTGCATCAACGTAACCTTTTACAGTGAGCTCTTTGTCACCTCCATATACGAGAAACATATCCTTAGTCCTTTTCAGGTATTTCAGGATGTTCTTGACCGTTGTCCAGTGATCCACTCCTGGATTACTTTGGTACCTCCCTGCTAAACTTATAGCAAGGCACACATCAGGTCTGGTACATAGCATTGCATACATGATAGAGCCTATGGCTGATGCATAGGGAACATCTTTCATATTCTCTCTATCTTCTGCAGTGGTCGGGCATTGAATCTTACTCAACTTCACACCTTGTAACACAGGCAAGAATCCTTTCTTTGCTTGATCCATTTTGAACTTCTTCAAAATTTTGTCAAGGTATGTGCTTTGTGAAAGTCCAATTAAGCGTCTTGATCTATCTCTATAGATCTTAATGCCTAATATGTAAGTAGCTTCACCGAGGTCTTTCATTGAAAAACTTTTATTCAAGTATCCCTTTATGCTAACCAGAAATTCTATATCATTTCCAATCAGTAATATGTCATCCACATATAATATCAGAAATGCTACAGAGCTCCCACTCACTTTCTTGTAAATACAGGCTTCTCCGAAAGTCTGTATAAAACCAAATGCTTTGATCACACTATCAAAACGTTTATTCCAACTCCGAGAGGCTTGCACCAGTCCATAAATGGATCGCTGGAGCTTGCACACTTTGTCAGCTCCCTTTGGATCGACAAAAACTTCCGGTTGCATCATGTACAACTCTTCTTCCAGAAATCCATTCAGGAATGCAGTTTTGACATCCATCTGCCAAATTTCATAATCATAAAATGCGGCAATCGCTAACATGATTCGGACAGACTTAAGCATCGCTACGGGTGAGAAAGTCTCATCGTAGTCAACCCCTTGAACTTGTCGAAAACCTTTCGCGACAAGTCGAGCTTTGTAGACAGTAACATTACCATCAGCGTCAGTCTTCTTCTTGAAGATCCATTTATTCTCAATTGCTTGCCGATCATCGGGCAAGTCAACCAAAGTCCATACTTTGTTCTCATACATGGATCCCATCTCAGATTTCATGGCTTCAAGCCACTTTGCGAAATCTGGGCTCACCATCGCTTCTTCATAGTTCGTAGGTTCATCATGATCTAGTAGCATGACTTCCAGAACAGGATTACCGTACCACTCTGGTGCGGATCTTACTCTGGTTGATCTACGAGGTTCAGTAGTATCTTGTTCTGAAGTTTCATGATCATTATCATTAACTTCCTCACTTATTGGTGTAAGTGTCGCAGAAACAATTTTCTGTGATGTACTACGTTCCAATAAGGGAGCAAGTACAGTTACCTCGTCAAGTTCTACTTTCCTCCCACTCACTTCTTTCGAGAGAAACTCCTTCTCAAGAAAGTTTCCGAATTTAGCAACAAAAGTCTTGCCTTCGAATCTGTGATAGAAGGTGTATCCAATAGTTTCCTTTGGATATCCTATGAAGACACATTTCTCCGATTTGGGTTCGAGCTTATCAGGTTGAAGCTTTTTCACATAAGCATCGCAGCCCCAAACTTTTAGAAACGACAACTTTGGTTTCTTGCCAAACCACAGTTCATAAGGCGTCGTCTCAACGGATTTTGATGGTGCCCTATTTAACGTGAATGCGGCCGTCTCTAGAGCGTATCCCCAAAATGATAGCGGTAAATCAGTAAGAGACATCATAGATCGCACCATATCTAGTAAAGTACAATTACGACGTTCAGACACACCATTACGCTGTGGTGTTCCGGGTGGCGTGAGTTGCGAAACTATTCCACAGTTTTTCAAATGTACACCAAACTCGTAACTCAAATATTCTCCTCCACGATCAGATCGTAGAAACTTTATTTTCTTGTTACGATGATTTTCAACTTCACTCTGAAATTCTTTGAACTTTTCAAATGTTTCAGACTTATGTTTCATTAAGTAGATATATCCATATCTGCTCAAATCATCTGTGAAGGTGAGAAAATAACGATATCCGCCACGAGCCTCAATATTCATCGGACCACATACATCGGTATGTATGATTTCCAACAAATTTGTTGCTCTCTCCATAGTACCGGAGAACGATGTTTTAGTCATCTTGCCCATGAGGCACGGTTCGCAAGTACCAAGTGATTCATAATCAAGTGGTTCCAAAAGTCCATCAGTATGGAGTTTCTTCATGCGCTTTACACCGATATGACCTAAACGACAGTGCCACAAATAAGTTGCACTTTCATTATCAACTCTGCATTTTTTGGCTTCAACATTATGAATATGTGTATTACTACTATCGAGATTCAATAAAAATATACCACTCTTCAAGGGTGCATGACCATAAAAGATATTACTCATATAAATAGAACAACCATTATTCTCTGATTTAAATGAATAACCGTCTCGCATTAAACAAGATCCAAATATAATGTTCATGCTCAACGCTGGCACCAAATAACAATTATTTAGGTCTAATATTAATCCCGAAGGTAGATGTAGAGGTAGCGTGCCGACCGCGATCACATCGACTTTGGAACCGTTTCCCACGCGCATCGTCACCTCGTCCTTAGCCAATCTTCGCTTAATCCGTAGCCCCTGTTTCGAGTTGCAAATATTAGCAACAGAACCAGTATCAAATACCCAGGTGCTACTGCGAGCATTAGTAAGGTACACATCAATAACATGTATATCACATATACCTTTGTTCACCTTGCCATCCTTCTTATCCGCCAAATACTTTGGGCAGTTCCGCTTCCAGTGACCAGTCTGCTTACAGTAGAAGCACTCAGTTTCAGGCTTAGGTCCAGACTTGGGTTTCTTCTCTTGAGCAGCAACTTGTTTGCCGTTCTTCTTGAAGTTCCCCTTCTTCTTCCCTTTGCCCTTTTTCTTGAAACTAGTGGTTTTGTTTACCATCAACACTTAATGCTCCTTTTTGATTTCTACCTCCGCAGTTTTCAGCATTGCGAAGAGCTCGGGAATAGTCTTGTTCATCCCTTGCATATTATAGTTCATCACGAAGCTCTTGTAGCTTGGTGGCAGTGATTGGAGAATTCTGTCAATGATGCAATCATCTGGAAGATTAACTCCCAATTGAATCAAGTGATTATTATACCCAGACATTTTGAGTATATGCTCACTGACAGAACTGTTCTCCTCCATCTTGCAGCTATAGAACTTATTGGAGACTTCATATCTCTCAATTCGGGCATTTGCTTGAAATATTAACTTCAACTCCTGAAACATCTCATATGCTCCATGACGTTCAAAACGTCGTTGAAGTCCCGATTCTAAGCCGTAAAGCATGGCACACTGAACTATCGAGTAGTCATCAGCTTTGCTCTGCCAGACGTTCAAAACATCTGGTGTTGATCCAGCAGCAGGCCTGGCACCCAGCGGTGCTTCCAGGACGTAATTCTTCTGTGCAGCAATGAGGATAATCCTCAAGTTACGGACCCAGTCCGTGTAATTGCTACCATCATCTTTCAACTTTGCTTTCTCAAGGAACGCATTAAAATTCAATGGAACAACGGCACGAGCCATCTATCTACAATCAACATAAATAAGCAAGATACTATCAGGTACTAAGTTCATGATAAATTTAGTTCAATTAATCATATTACTTAAGAACTCCCACTTAGATATACATCCCTCTAATCCTCTAAGTGATCACATGATCCAAATAAACTAAACCATGTCCGATCATCACGTGAGATGGAGTAGTTTCATCGGTGAACATCATTATGTTGATCATATCTACTATATGATTCACGCTCGACCTTTCGGTCTCCGTGTTCCGAGGCCATATCTGTATATGCTTGGCTCGTCAAGTATAACCTGAGTATTCCGCGTGTGCAACTGTTTTGCACCCGTTGTATTTGAACGTAGAGCCTATCACACCCGATCATCACGTGGTGTCTCAGCACGAAGAACTTTCGCAACGGTGCATACTCAGGGAGAACACTTCTTGATAATTTTGTGAGAGATCATCTTATAATGCTAACGTCAATCAAAGCAAGATAAGATGCATAAAAAGATAAACATCACATGCAATCAATATAAGTGATATGATATGGCCATCATCATCTTGTGCTTGTGATCTCCATCTCCGAAGCACCGTCATGATCACCATCGTCACCGGCGCGACACCTTGATCTCCATTGTAGCATCGTTGTCGTCTCGCCAATCTTATGCTTCCACGACTATCACTACCGTTTAGTAATAAAGTAAAGCATTACATCGCGATTGCATTGCATACAATAAAGCGACAACCATATGGCTCCTGCCAGTTGCCGATAACTTGGTTACAAAACATGATCATCTCATACAATAAAATTCAGCATCATGCCTTGACCATATCACATCACAACATGCCCTGCAAAAACAAGTTAGACGTCCTCTACTTTGTTGTTGCATGTTTTACGTGGCTGCTACGGGCTAAAGTAAGAACCAATCTCACCTACGCATCAAAACCACAACGATAGTTTGTCAAATAGACACCGTTTTAACCTTCGCAAGGACCGGGCGTAGCCACACTCGGTTCAACTAAAGTTGGAGAGACAGTCGCCCGCAAGCCATCTATGTGCAAAGCACGTCGAGGGAACCGGTCTCGCGTAAGCGTACGCGTAAGGTTGGTCCGGGTCGTCTTGTCCAACAATACCGCCGAACCAAAGTATGACATGCTGGTAGGCAGTATGACTTGCATCGTCCACAACTCACTTGTGTTCTACTCGTGCATATAACATCAACATAAATAACCTAGGCTCTGATACCACTGTTGGGAACGTAGTAATTTCAAAAAATTTCCTACGCACACGCAAGATCATGTGATGCATAGCAATGAGGGGGAGAGTATTGTCTACGTACCCAACGCAGACCGACTGCGGAAGCGATGACACGACGTAGAGGAAGTAGTCGTACGTCTTCACGATCCAACCGATCAAGCACCGAAACTACGGTACCTCCGAGTTCGAGCACACGTTCAGCTCGATGACGATCCCCGGACTCCGATCCAGCAAAGTGTCGGGGAAGAGTTCCGTCAGCACGACGGCGTGGTGACGATCTTGATGAACTACAGCAGCAGGGCTTCGCCTAAACTCCGCTACAGTATTATCGAGGAATATGGTGGCAGGGGGCACCGCACACGGCTAAGGAACAGATCACGTGGATCAACTTGTGTGTTCTAGGGTGCCTCTACCTCAGTATATAAAGGAGCCAAGGGGGGAGGGGGGCGCCGGCCAGGGAGAGAGGCGCAGGAGGAGTCCTACTCCTTCCGGGAGTAGGACTCTCCCCCCAATCCTATTCCAACTAGGATTCCCAAGGGGGAAAGGGGAAGAAGGGTGGCCGGCCACCTCTCCTAGTCCTAATAGGACTAGGGGAAGGGGGGAGGCGCGCAGCCCTTGTGGGCAGCCCCTTCACCTTTCCACTAAGGCCCATGAAGGCCCATATGGCTCCCGGGGGGTTCCGGTAACCTCCCGGTAATCCGGTAAAATCCCGATTTCACTCGGAACACTTCCGATGTCCAAACATAGGCTTCCAATATATCAATCTTTACGTCTCGACCATTTCGAGACTCCTCGTCATGTCCGTGATCACATCCGGGACTCCGAACAACCTTCGGTACATCAAAACTCATAAACTCATAATATAACTGTCATCGAAACCTTAAGCGTGCGGACCCTACGGGTTCGAGAACAATGTAGACATGACCGAGACACGTCTCCGGTCAATAACCAATAGCGGGACCTGGATGCCCATATTGGCTCCTACATATTCTACGAAGATCTTTATCGGTCAGACCGCATAACAACATACGTTGTTCCCTTTGTCATCGGTTTGTTACTTGCCCGAGATTCGATCGTCGGTATCCAATACCTAGTTCAATCTCGTTACCGGCAAGTCTCTTTACTCGTTCCGTAATACATCATCTCACAACTAACATATTAGTTGTAATGCTTGCAAGGCTTATGTGATGTGTATTACCGAGAGGGCCCAGAGATACCTCTCCGACAATCGGAGTGACAAATCCTAATCTCGAAATACGCCAACCCAACATCTACCTTTGGAGACACCTGTAATGCTCCTTTATAATCACCCAGTTACGTTATGACGCTTGGTAGCACCCAAAGTGTTCCTCCGGCAAACGGGAGTTGCATAATCTCATAGTCATAGGAACATGTATAAGTCATGAAGAAAGCAATAGCAACATACTAAACGATCGTGTGCTAAGCTAATGGAATGGGTCATGTCAATCAGATCATTCAACTAATGATGTCACCTCTTTAATCAAATAACAACTCATTGTTCATGGTTAGGAAACATAACCATCTTTGATTAACGAGCTAGTCAAGTAGAGGCATACTAGTGACACTTTGTTTGTCTATGTATTCACACATGTATTATGTTTCCGATTAATACAATTCTAGAATGAATAATAAACATTTATCATGATTATAAGGAAATAAATAATAACTTTATTATTGCCTCTAGGGCATATTTCCTTCAAGAGACGCACCAGAACGACTTCCTCCTCTCGCCACCGGTTCCTGAGAACTACGCTGCTGCTACGATCTTCCCCATCCTGGCTTGCAGCGTGCACCGCAGGTCGGGACAGTAAGCCTCCGAAACCGCACCTCTTTGAGTCCTGTACGGGAGAAGGGTGATAATGTTTTTGGGGAGCGCTCTGCGCGACTACTGACCCCTTCGTCACGGACGCCCCGGACTCCAACGACTACTTCCCCAACAATGACTACTTCCCCGACGTCGACAACCTCCTCGACGACATGGAGGACACCGACCCCAAGTCCAGTACCTCTGCTCCGGCTGCTGTCTCGTACGTGTTCTTATTTTTCCTGTTAGAGGTCCTGTTACAGTTGCTTCTTCTAGTGTTAGCCCTAGACATGTTAGGATCTACCTCATATATGCATCTTGATCTACTGTCTGCTCTAGAGATGATCGGTTCTACCTCATATATGCAGATATTATTTACCTTCTCTTTGTCAAATCGCATGACTTGTTTTATCACTGGTATACTAGTCATGCTTTATCTAGTATTTCTGTTAATAAAATCATTCGGTAAATTGCTCATATTTCCAACAATCCAAAAACCTTATTATAGGTAATTTACCCCAAATGGTTTTGCTGCTTCCATGAGACCTCCTATGTTTGAGGGTATCCACTATAATGTTGGCGCGTGAGAGCAGTCTTATGGTTTCAGACCATGAGCTGCTATGATGCCACTCTTGGTAAACCTGAAGGAGAGCAAGATGCCCAAGAGGCACAAGCTTTTCAGAATATGGATACCTTGTTTAAGGCTGCTCTCTTGAGTGTTCTTGGTGAGAACATAGTTGATGCTTATGCGTCAATTGATAATGGAAAAGAGATGTGGGATGCACTCGAGGCCAAGTTTGGGGTCTCGGATGCTGGCACTGAGCTGTACATCATGGAGCAATTCTATGACTACAGGATGACTGAAGAGCGCTCCATGGTTGAGCAAGCTCATGAGATACAGTCCTTTGCTAGAGAACTTGAGCACTTCAATTGTATCCTACCGGACAAGTTTATTGCCGAAGGTATCATCACTAAGCTTCCTCCCACGTGGAGGAACTTTGCTACCTCACTGAAGCATAAGAGGCAGGAGTTTTCCGTTCCGGATCTCATTGGTACTCTTGATGTGGAAGAAAAGGCGAGAGCAAAGGACAACCGTGCTCGAGGTATTGAGGGAGGTTCTAGTGCCAATCTGGTACAGAAGAAGAACTTCCAGCCCCACCAGTTCAAGAACAAGGGCAAGTTTGATGGTAAAGCAAAGTTTGATGGGAAGAACACGACTGTGCAGCACACGAACTTCAAGAAGAAGAATGACAAGAAGAAAGGTGTTTGTCATGTGTGTGGAGATCCTGATCATTGGGCTCCTAGTTGCCCCAATCGCTATGACAAGCGTCATCCTGGGGAAGGCGGCAAGACCGCTAATGTTGTCATTGGAGACACTGACATGAAGGATGTTGGGTATGGTATATTTCCCACTATTCTTTCAGTATGTCATTCTCCTGATTGGTTGATTGACACTGGTGCTAATGTGCATGTATGCGGTGATATTTCCATGTTTTTGTCTTATCAGACCGCAGGGACTTCAACCGTGCTGATGGGCAACGGTTCAAGTGCTTCTGTTCGTGTTGTTGTCACGGTCGATCTGAAGTTTACTTTGGGGAAGATTGTGCGGCTGAAGAACGTGCATTATGTCCCCTCCGTCAATAAAAATCTTGTTAGCGGATCTCTTCTATGTAGAGATGGCTACAAGCTTGTCTTTGAGTCGAATAAATTTGTAATTTCCAAGTATGGAACCTTTGTTCGTAAAGGCTATGAGTCAGGAGGCCTGTTTCGTTTATCCTTATCACACGTTTGCAATAAAGTTGTTAATCATATTTGCAACAATAGTGAATCAAATGTGTGTCATTCACGTCTTTGTCATGTTAACTTTGGTTGCATGTCGCGACTAGCAAAGTTGAACTTAATCCCTAGTTTCACCACTGTCAAGGGATCCAAGTGTCAAGTGTGTGTGCAAGCTAAGCAACCACGTAAGTCTCATGTGACTGCGGAAACGAGAAATCTTGCACCACTAGAACTCATACATTCAGATCTATGTCAAATGAATGGTGTTTTGACAAAAGGTGGAAAGAAATATTTCATGACGTTAATTGATGACTCCACTAGATACTATCATGTGTATCTTCTGAAATCTAAGGATGAGGCTTTGAACTATTTCAAGATCTATAGAGCTGAAGTAGAAAACCAACTTGATCGAAAGATCAAGAGGCTTAGGTCCGATCGTGGTGGAGAGTATTTCTCAAATGAATTTGATTCCTTTTGTGCGGAACATGGTATAATCCATGAGAGGACGCCTCCTATTCACCTCAGTCAAATGGGGTGGCCGAAAGGAAGAACCATACTCTAACTGATTTGGTTAACGCCATGTTAGACACATCAGGTCTCTCCAAGGCATGGTGGGGGGAGGCGATATTGACAGCATGTCATGTCCTAAACCGAGTTCCCACAAAGAACAAAGAGATAACTCCATTCGAGGAATGGGAGAAGAAAAGATTAAAACTCTCTTATCTACGAACCTGGGGTTGTTTGGCGAAAGTCAATGTGCCAATTCCAAAGAAGCGAAAGCTGGGACCAAAAACTGTGGATTGTGTTTTCCTGGGATATGCTTTCCATAGCATTCATTATAGATTCTTGGTTGTAAAATATGAGGTACCTGACATGCATGTTGGTACGATCATGGAGTCAAATGATGCGACTTTCTTTGAAGATATCTTTCCCATGAAAGATATGGCTACCTCATCTAATCAGGAGATGCCTAGTTCATTGAATCAGGAACCAGTTACAATTACTGAACCTGCCATTTCGATGGAGCACTTTGAAAAACCTGTGGAGGAGAACAATGAAGTTCCTACTAGGAGCAAGAGACAGAGGATTGCAAAGTCCTTTGGTGATGATTTTCTTGTGTATCTCATAGATGACGCTCCCAGTTCTATTTCAGAGGCCTATGCATCTGAGGATGCTGACTACTGGAAGGAAGCAGTTCGTAGCGAGATGGATTCCATCTTGGCGAATGAAACTTGGGACATAACTGATCGTCCTTATGGGTGCAAACCTATAGGATGCAAATGGGTATTCAAGAAGAAGCTTAGGCCTGATGGTACTATTGAAAAGTACAAGGCTCGGCTCGTGGCAAAGGGTTATACCCAAAAGTAAGGTGAAGACTTCTTTGATACTTACTCACCTGTGGCTCGACTGACCACTATTCGAGTTCTACTTTCACTAGCTGCCTCACATGGTCTTCTCGTTCATAAAATGGACGTTAAGACTGCTTTCCTAAATGAAGAGTTGGACGAGGAAATTTATATGGAACAACCAGATGGGTTTGTAATAGATGGTCAGGAAGGGAAAGTGTGCAAATTGCTGAAGTCTTTGTATGGACTCAAGCAAGCACCCAAACAGTGGCATGAGAAGTTTGAAAGAACTTTAGCAGCTGCAGGCTTTGTTGTGAACGAAGCTGACAAATGTGTGTACTATCACCATGGTGGGGGCGAGGGAGTTATGCTTTGCTTGTATGTTGATGACATACTGATTTTTGGAACAAATCTGAATGTTATTAAGGAGGTCAAGGATTTCCTATCTCACTGTTTTGAGATGAAGGATTTAGGAGTGGCTGATGTCATTCTGAACATCAAGTTGTTGAGAGACAATGATGGTGGGATTACATTGCTTCAATCTCACTATGTGGAAAAGATCTTGAGTCGCTTTGGCTACAGTGACTGCAACCCCTCTCCAACACCATATGATGCTAGTGTGTTGCTTTGAAAGAATCGAAGAATTGCTAGAGACCAATTTAAGTATTCTCAGATTATTGGCTCGCTTATGTACTTAGCCAGTGCTACAAGACCTGACATCTCTTTTGCTATTAGCAAACTGAGCCGGTTTGTCTCAAAACCAGGAGATGTGCATTGGAAAGCTCTAGAGAGAGTTTTGCCTTACTTGAAAGGCACTACAAATTATGGAATTCACTACACTGGGCATCCAAAGGTGCTTGAAGGATATAGTGACTCAAAATGGATCTCAGATGCTGATGAGATAAAGGCCATGAGCGGATATGTATTCACTCATGGAGGTGGCGCTGTTTCTTGGAAGTCTTGCAAGCAGACCATCTTAACGAGGTCAACAATGGAAGCAGAACTCACAGCACAAGATACAGCTACGGTCGAAGCAGATTGGCTTCGTCGGCTCTTGAATGACTTGCCGGTTGTTGAGAAACCTGTACCGGGTATCCTTATGAACTGCGATAATCAAACTGTGATCACGAAAGTGAACAGTTCAAAGGATAACATGAAGTCATCAAGACACGTTCAGAGAAGGTTAAAGTCTGTCAGAAAAATGAAAAACTCCGGATTTATTGCATTGGATTATATCCAAACGTCTAAAAATCTGGCAGATCCTTTTACTAAGGGTCTATCACATAATGTGATAGATAATGCATCGAGGGAGATGGGTATGAGACCCACAATATGAGTTGTTCATAGTGGTAACCTATTCTTTGTGATCGGAGATCCCGTGAATTAGATGTGGAAGACAAGCTGTTGGTCAACTGGGAGGAGAGTACCTTTACTGTTAAAATACCACTCCATGAAGATGCAATACTCTCCTAAATCTGCATGGCAGGTTGATGTATATCTTAATGTGTTCTAGAGGCTCTTTGAAGCAGAGATGTTGTCCTCCAGAACATCTTTTGAAGAACACACCTATATGATTCTGATTGTTAAACATCGCAATCTATGAGAGTTGGGTTCTCTCTAGTAAACTCATGAAAGGTCTCGGAGTATGACGCATAAGCTCCACCCGCGGGGAAGACCCACGGTAGCTACGTATCAGTCAAGGGTTTGTGTGAAGCTAGATTCGCAGAAAACTTGCAGTTCAAGGCCCAGTCCACTATTCAAGTTGCTTACTAGTGTAGCATAGAGTTCTAGGTGGAAGTTCAACTTAACAGTCTCCACTGCAATACCGGTATATAAAACAGTGTTTTGGAACCAAAGGCAAATTTTGTGTGCCTCTGGGATCTGGTGGTGGATTGCTGGAATTTTGTCTACGTTTGGCCTAGCCCAATAGCAGTTTCCGAAATTCCTAATAAATCCTAGAGGCCCACGCAGCCCATTAGTGCAAGGCAAGAGGTGGAACTAAAGTTTAGTCCCACATTGCTAGTTTAGAGGGAGTTGGACCTCTTTATAAGGGAGGCTCTTTCCCTACTTGTATGAGCATGAGAACAAGAGGGACATCCACGCGCACTCCTCCGCCGCCCGCCTCGCCACGCCACGCCACGCCTCGCCTCGCCTCGTCACGACGCGTCGTGCCGCGGGTTGCGGGAATGAGCCGAGCCGATGTTCGCACCAGAACAACTTCCTCCTCTCGCCACCGGTTCCTGAGCACTGCGCTGCTGCTACGATCTTCCTCATCCCGGCTTGCGGCGTGCACCGCAGGTCGGGACAGTAGGCCTCCGAAACCGCACCTCTTTGAGTCCTGTACGGGAGAAGGGTGATAAGGTTTTTGGGGAGCGCTCTGCGCGACTACTGACTCCTTCGTCACGGATGCCCCGGACTCCGACGACTACTTCCCCAACGATGACTACTTCCCCGACATCGACAACCTCCTCGACGACATGGAGGACATCGACCCCAAGTCCAGTGCCTCTGCTCCGGCTGTTGTCTCGTATGTGTTCTTGTTTTTCCTGTTAGAGGTCCTGTTACAGTTGCTTCTTCTAGTGTTAGCCCTAGACATGTTAGGATCTACCTCATATATGCATCTTGATCTACTGTCTGCTCTAGAGATGATCGGTTCTACCTCATATACGCAGATATTATTTACCTTCTCTTTGTCAAATCGCATGACTTGTTTTATCACTTCTATACTAGTCATGCTTTATCTAGTATTTTTGTTAATAAAATCATTCGGTAAATTGCTCATATTTCCAACAACAAGCGCTGCCGTTCTTTAGCAGCAACACTTTCTTATAAAAAGCGCTACTACTGAGCTCCTGTGTATAAGCATTTCCCTAGTGGTGACGGATTTAGGACCGTGAACGAGTCGAGTTCGAGCGAGTTGGACTAGGCTTAGTTCAACTTATACTAAAATTCAAGTGAGCTCAAATGAGCAAATCTCAAGATCGAGCTGTACAAAGTGGCTCGTGCTCAGCTTGTATCAATCTCAAACAAATAAGACGATTTTATACATAATCTAAGGCAAGTTTGCAAACAAGATAAGCCACAACACGACATAAGAAATCATTATCACTATGACTATATTCACTATATATAAAATAAATATGGAGTTGCTAGCCTCGCCTCCACAGTTTATTTTCGTCTAGTTATTATTCCTCTCACCTCCCAACACCCCTTCCCACTGGATTTTCTCCCTCCCATTAAAAAAACAAATCAAATTACAGGGAGAGATATTGTTTTGTGCTTTGCTTTGGCAGGTGTTTCTCTAATCCAATCACATAAATAATAGGTAATTAAGATTTCAGAAATCACGCCATATATTTGAGGTCAACTTCCTAAAAGACAGACATAAGATTTTTCTCGATAACTTTATGATACAAAATCAGAAATTTCTCAATAACAAATCGCTAACCCTATGCTATGCCATTTATTATTATCATTTCTACTATTAATTGGCAATCTAAAGTTTCCTAACACAATAAAAATAATTTTTCACTTTTGTTCTGATCGTACGCATCCGTGCACAACACCATGGAGGACGCCATGGTCGGGCCTAACACCGGCTCAATGCTCGACAAAGCTAGGGCATGGATCACGACGCCGAGGACAGCTGTGGAGGAAGATGGGTCGTCGGACCGCCACATACGCGCATTCGCGGATGTGATTATAGTTCTGGTCAATCATACAAAGAGCTAAATAGGCTAAATTCTCAAGTCAAGTGTGTCCATTCAAATGTCAAAAAATTTGTTAAGTACTACAATCTGTCCATACTTTGTTCTCATACATGGATCCCATCTCAGATTTCATGGCCTCAAGCCATTTCATGGAATGTGGGCTCATCATCGCTTCCTCATAGTTCATAGGTTCATCATGGTCTAGTAACATGACTTCCAGAACAGGATTACCATACCACTATGGTGCGGACTATACTCTGGAAGACCTACAAGGTTCGGTAGTAACTTGATCTTAAGTTTCATGATCATCATCATTAGCTTCCTCACTAATTGGTGTAGGAATCACTGGAACTGATTTCTGTGATGAACTACTTTCCAATTCGGGAGAAGGTACAACAATTACCTCATCAAGTTCTACTTTTCTCCCACTCACTTCTTTCGAGAGAAACTCCTTCTCTAGAAAGGATCCATTCTTAGCAATGAATATATTGACTTCAGATCTATGATAGAAGGTGTACCCAACAGCTTTCTTTGGGTATCCTATGAAGACGCACTTCTCCTATTTGGGTTCGAGCTTATCAGGCTGAAGCTTTTACACATAAGCATACCAGCCCCAAACTTTAAGAAACGACAACTTTGGTTTCTTGCCAAACCACAGTTCATATGGCATCATCTCAATGGATTTTTATGGTGCCCTATTTAAAGTGAATGCACCCGTCTCTAAGAGCAACTCTAGCAGACCCCGCATCCCGCTGGCCCGCAAAACTCGTTTGCAGTTCACGCAAAACCACTTTTGCGGGCCGGCGAGGGCTGGCACAGATGCAGACCCTGCATAATGGACCCGTAAAAAAGCATATTCGCGGAATATACTATTTTACGGGTCGGCTTCTGCGGGTTCTGATTTGACGCAGCTCCTCACGGCCCGTAAAACATAGATTTGCAACTTAAATTGATCTAGCATAATGCTTTTCTTTGCTTTTGCAACAACATTAGATACAAAAGATATCACCAAATCTTGGCTAGAATAGCAAAACCAAAGAAAACAAGAATCACAAGTATGCCTTTCAGAAGATTTCCAACTTCCATAACTGCTCCCACTAGTTGAATCAATATCTTCTCCATACACTCATTGTTGATCTGCGGATTCTTGATCTTGCTTTGTTCATTCTTCATCTTTGGTTTCATTGCTTCCCCTCTAGTTGCACATGCAGCTGCATCATTGCCTTCAATTGTACTAAGGAGTGCACTATCATCTATTAAGTTTCTTTCTATCAACAAATCAATGTATTGGCCTTCCCAAAACCAAAATGAGCATCCATCGTCCTACACAAAAGAACGAGCAATCTCTAAGTGAGCTACCGCGGTTGAACTAAAGAATGAGCTATGGAACGAGCTACCGCAAGTGCACGTACCCCGTCGTATTCGCATTTGTAGAACACCCATCCGGGTTGCTTCGGCATGCCCGAAGTGAGCCCCAACACTTGGCGCGGGTAGTCGTCGCACTCTAGGAGCGGCATCGGCAAGTCACAAAGACGCTGCGCGAGCGCCGAGCCTGGTGGACGACTGGACGAGTCCATGCGCGCAAACATTCAGCGGCGGCGGGCGGACAAACCCGCGCTTGCATGCGGCGATGCGACCTTGCCTGGGCTGCGGGAGAGGCTCCCAGACCACTCCATCGCCTGGGGCAGCAACCGGCAGCCGGGAATAGCCAAATCCGGTGGCCCGCGATGAAGTGCCGCAGATCTGGAAATCCGGCGGCCCGCCGACGCAGGGGGAAGGGAAGGGAGGCCTCGTGCGCGTGAAGGCCTTCCGGCGTGCTCCTGTCGGTTGCTGTCACCGGAATCTTGGGCGGCGCGAGGGGGGAGGAGGGGTGGTTGGCGGGAGAAAGCGCGGGATGAAATGTCCCCCCACCAACTGCTTCCGCTTATATGCAGGGCACCGCAGTCGCGAGGGGGAAACCCATGTTTTCCCGAGTTGGGGTCGGGATTTTGCCGCGCCCCCTAAATTTTCTTGCGGGCCGGGGCGGGATGCGGGGTCTGATCGGGCTTCTTTTTATGCCCCGACCCGCCTTTTGGCGGTTATTTTACGGGTCGGGGCGGGATGCGGGGTCTGCTAGAGTTGCTCTAAAGCATAACCCCAAAACGATAGCGGTAAATCAGTAAGAAACATCATAGATCGCACCATATCTAATAAAGTACTATTATGATGCTCGGACAAACCATTACGTTGTGGTGTTCCAGGTGGCGTGAGTTGAGAAACTATTCCACATTGTTTCAAATGATTACCAAACTCGTAACTCAAATATTCGCCTCCACGATCAGATCGTAGAAACTCTATTTTCTTGTTACGATGATTTTCCACTTCACTCTGAAATTATTTGGACTTTTCAAATGTTTCAAACTTATGCTTCATTAAGTAGATATAACCATATCTGCTCAAATTATCTATGAAGGTAAGGAAATAATGATACCCACCACTAGCCTCAACACTCATTGGACCGCATACATCGATATTTATTATTTCCAGTAAGTCAGTAGCTCGTTCCATTGTTCCGGAGAACAGAGTTTTAGTCATCTTGCACATGAGGCATGGTTCGCAAGCACCAAGTGATTCATAATCAAGTGATTCCAAAAGCCCATCCGCATGGAGTTTCTTCATGCGCTTTACACCAATATGACATAAACGGCAGTGCCACAAATAAATTGCACTATCGTTATCAACTTTGCATCTTTTGGCTTCAATATTATGAACATGTGTATCTCCACGATCGAGATTCAATAAAAATAAATCACTCAACAAGGGTGCATGACCATAAAAGATATTACTAATATAAATAGAACAAACATTATTCTCTGATTTAAATGAATAACCGTCTCGCATCAAACAAGATCCAGATATAATGTTCATGCTCAACGCTGACACCAAATAACAATTATTCAGGCCTAAAACTAATCCGGAAGGTAGATGTAGACGTAGCGTGCCGACAGCGATCACATCAAACTTGGAACCATTTCCGACGCGCATCGTCACCTCTTCCTTAGCCAATCTTCGTTTAATCTGTATCCCCTGTTTCGAGTTTTAAATATGAGCAACGTAACTAGTATCAAATACTCAGGCCCTACTACGAGCATTAGTAAGATACACATCAATAACATGTATATCAAATATACCTTTCACTTTGCCATCCTTCTTATCTGCCAAATACTTGGGGCAGTTCCACTTCCAATGACCAGTCTCTTTGCAATAGAAGCACTCAGCTTTAAGCTTAGGTCAAGACTTGGGCCTATTCCCGAGAGTAGCAACTTGCTTGCTATTCTTCTTGAAGTTCCCCTTCTTTCCCTTACCCTTTTTCTTGAAACTAGTGGTCTTGGTGACCATCAACACTTGATGCTCCTTCTTGATTTCTACCTCCACAGACTTTAGCATTGCGAAGAGCTCGGGAATCGTTTTCGTCATCACTTGCATATTATAGTTCATCAAGAAGCCTTTATAGCTTGGTGGCAGTGATTGAAGAATTCTGTTAATGACACTATCATCTGGAAGACTAACTCTCAGCTGAGTCAAATGGTTATGGTACCCAGATATTCTGAGTATGTGTTCACTGGCAGAACTATTCTCCTCCATTTTGCAGCTATAGAATTTGTTGGAGACTTCATATCTCTCAACTCGGGCATTTTCTTGAAATATTAACTTCAAATCTTGGAACATCTCATATGCTCCATGATGTTCAAAATGTCTTTGAAGTCCCAATTCTAAGCCGTAAAGCATGACACACTGAACTATCAAGTAGCCATCAACACGCATCTGAACTTGATGGACTTGCTCGCTTTGTTGATTCTGATTTTGTTGGTGATTTGGATAAGAGAAGATCACTCACAGGTTATATTTTCACCATTGATGGTTGTGCTGTGAGTTGGAGAGCAATTTTGCAGTCTATCGTGGCTTGTTTCACTACTGATGCCGAGTATATGGCTATTTCTGAGGCATGCAAAGAAGCTATCTGGTTGAGAGGTTTATACACTGAGCTTTGTGGAGACTCTTCTTGCCCTACCGTATTTTCTGACAGTCAAAGTGTTGTATATCTTACAAAGAATCCAATGTATCATGAGAGAACAAAGCACATTGATGTCAGGTTTCACTATATTTGAGATGTTATTGCTGAAGGCAATTTGAAGGTATGCACTTTCTTCGACTACTGGAGGAAATTTGGCTCAAGGTGGAGATTGTTAAATTGTGATCCAAATTCTATCGTATTCGACTAGACGTAGTACAAACAGTGTGGCCCTTTGCGTTGATACCGACGCGTATGAGTACAACTCGTTTACTTGTCCTCTAAGGACTCTCATATATTGCCCTCATATATACCCATGTAGTCGCACCTAAGACGGTATATCATCTCGTGCTTGTAATACTCCCCCATGATAATAATTGCGCCTTCGTGCGTCCGTGGTTTTCTCCTCCAAGGGTTATCATGTAAAAATCCGTGTGCTCTCGTGTCTCGTTTATTCTCGTTTTATCTAACAATGCCAAAAGCTGTGTAGTGGACATGGTTATTCCCCCGAACAGTGGTGGACATTCTGAATCGTTTGTGCTCTATTTTCCTGCCTGCATACACTTGTGAAGGAGACAATGTCGTTTTGCTTGTGCAAGTGTGTATGATACTATGATGTAACCTTTGTTCCAGCGGATTTCATACATCCGATCCCTTTAAACATGTTTTTACCTTTGCTTTCATGAAACGGGGTGCTTTTTTGGCATCTCTTGGAAATTTACTAGGTGTGCTCAGTTACATGGATGCTCTGTCTGGTTTCCTTGCAGGTTTGGATGCCCATGCACTCTGTCTGCTGTGGCTCGCGTCCAGTTGATTATTGTATCCTTGGGACTCGGACGGTATATACGACGAGACTATGTAGCTGGCGCTGCACGAAGAAGGCATTGAAGGACAACGAGACGGCGGTGCCGGATGGGTGTCAGGAGCACCTCCGGCCACTGCTCAACCACCACCAGCAGCAACAGCAGCAGCAGCTCAGGCTCTCCAGTCCAGGTAGGCTATCTTGCTATGATCCTGAAGTTTTTCCGTCTACATTCAACTCTGAGTCTGAATGTGAAGACACGGAATATTAATTTGTAGAGTCTGTCGCCTGATTGATTGTTCAATTGGCAAAGCAGCAGTTAACATCTGACGATTTTACATCTCTTTCACCTGCGTCGGGCAAAACAAAGCAGCAGTTAACAAGAGACTCCTTATTTGTACTGCAGATGTTATACTTTTCCCAAATCCTAATTAGTGCAGCTTTGCTCGTTTGCGCGTCCGAGCACACACATCTCCGCGCCGTCCGATCGAAATCGTGTCCACCAGGTGCCCCGCTGTCGGATTTGTCGGGCGCACGGTGCCACCTGGTCGGCCCGGCGCCCGTTGGGTGGGAGCGTCGGTGCCGGGTCCCACCACTTCCCCTCCTCTCGCGTCCACCTCCCCTCCCACTTCTCTCGCTCATTTCGAAACTGCTCCGAGCCCGTTTCTCTCAGCCAAATCCGCCCCAAATCCCGCAATCCCGCAATCTCCTAGCCCCAAATCCGCCACCGTTCGTCCCGCCGAGGGTGAGCTATTCACGGCGAAGGGGAGGTAGCGAGCGACGCGCGGCGACCAGGTGCAGGCGGCGATTCACGACGAAGGGGAGGTAGCCAGCGGCACGCGGCGACCAGGTGCAGGCGGCGGCCCTGGCTAGGGGGAGGTAGCCAGCGGCGCGCGGCGACCAGGTGCAGGCGGCGGCCCTGGCTAGGGGGAGGTAGCCAGCGGCGCGCGGCGACCAGGTGCGGGCGGATTGTACCGGCGAGGGGGGAGGTAGCCAGCGGCACGCGACACCAGGTGCTTCTGCTGCGTTTCCCGTTCCCCGGAAGAGGAGAAGTAGCCTGTGCTGCGCCGCCGCCCACGGCGTGGAGCACAGCCCGGAAGCAGTAGCCGTCCAAGTCGTGGACGGGGGAGAAACGGCCGCTGCGAGCGCCGTGCCGTTCGCGTAGAGGTCAGGGTCTCGCATAGGACGACCATCTCCCTCCCTCGCAATCTGTTGGTAAGGACATCTGCCCTCGCTTACGTTTTGCGTTTGTTGCCTGTGTGTCGAAATTAACGAGTATATAGTGGATGTTTTGGGGTTGTTGGCAAGGCGATTCCGCTACTATTTGGATTTAGGTGGTTTGAAGGTAGCTTGTCGGTAGTTTTTTGGGGCTGTTGTGCTGCTGACGACGGGTTGATGCAAAAGTGTTTTTGTGATGCTCACCACAGGGGTAGTTCAGTTGTTCACATTTTTGTGTTTTGTTGCTACACTGTTGCGATTGAATTGCTCAATATTGTGCAGAAGTTGCCCACACAGAGAACTCTGTAGTTCTTTTTCCCTTTCTGTTTTTGTTGCTCTATGTTGTGAGCGACTTGCTCAATATGTCCCCTGAAGTTGCCCATACAGAATCGGTGTAGTTTTGTTTGTTTTTGCTATACTGTTATGAGTGACTTGCTCAATATGTTGCCAGAAGTTGCCTACACACAAACCGAGTAGTTTGTGTGCATCAGGCAAACCTTTTGTATGTTGGCATCAAAACCTGACACTGCAGTATGTTGTCTGCCCATATGTGTCTATCCTTATATGTGTGAACTATATTTTTATCCAGAGGAAATAATGGAAAGATGTAGAATAGAGGGAACTAATTTGCCAGCGTGAATTTTTAAACAACAATGGCGCAAGTTTTTTTTGATCTGAAAAAATAGTGTGCCTGATGCGCTTCAGTTTTTGTTTACACTTTAGTCCTACTCTACGTAGCAACAGATATAAATTTAGTTTCATTTTTAGTTTTAGTTGCCTCATATGTCTATTTGGCTTGCCTCAACATGTCATGTTGCCTAATTTATCTGTATGAGTTCACCTAACACTTTTTGCATCAGTTTTTTAGTTTGCCTTTTTGTGTGTTTAGGCATTTATGTGTGTCCTTGCGTGTTTACATGACTGGGCTGAAATACTACGCAATTTGGAGTTTTCTTTACTCCTACTTTTATGTATGATGATGTTCTTTTTTATGCGCAGCACGAAAACATGTCTGGGGCAAGCAAAAAAGGCATGCGGGATGCCCCCCCTTCATTGAATCCTGATGATGGTCCATCTCATGCAACTGAAGCCCGTAGGATGGAGGTGTGCAGAATTTATCAAATCATTTTTGAAACATTCTACATTTTTCCTTCCTTTCATTCTTGTTTTTTCCCCTAACTTCATGTTATGGATTGTTATTTATGTGTTTATCTTCATTTTTCAGTCACAAAGCAGTGAGCCGTTAGTTGGGTACAAGCGCCGGAGGAGTAAGGCAATTATCTCTCGAGGGAAGCGCCCCGATGATATCGTGAGCAGGGAGAGTCTTCCTCAAGATGCTGGAAATGCGAGCGAAAAAAGTGGTGGTGTGGATAAGCCACCAAATCCAAAGCGGCAGAAAACCGGAGGAAACGAGGTAAAATTTTGCTTCACCTCATTGAAACAATTGCCCATTAGTGCTATCTAAATTGCCTGGCATATACCATTTCTCGATTTTTTTGATTCTTCTTTCTTTTTTTGCAAACTATTTTCCCATAGGGACGCAGGAACAGGGCATCGCCTGCAAGGCTCTTCAAATTGAATAAAGACTTGGTTTCTAATCAAAAAGGTGTTATTATTGGAAAAGAGTTTGGAGGCCTCTTGGACCTTGCAGCGAACATCATGCCTGGTGATCTTAGTCAGTGGATAATGAAGCATTATGATCCAGAGATGTCACAGATAGTTATTCCAGATAGGGGCAAGATTCTAGTAGATGCTGCCAGTGTTCGGAGCATATGGGGTTTGCCAAATAAGGGTAGAAAAGTCTGCTATGAAAACCGCCCTGAGATCACAAAGGCAATGTTCAAGATTTACAATATCACTTCAAAGAATTCACCAACTTTGACAGCATGGTGCAAGATGATCAAAGACACGACAGGAGCTCACGATGATGACTTCCTCCGCACATGGTTGTCTATTGTTTTCTCCTGCTTCCTTGCACCATCTACAAGTTTAAGCATCTCACCGAAAAGCTTCCCTGCGGTCATAGATGTAAATGGACTAACTGAAACCAACATTTGCCAGTTTGTTGTTGATCAACTAAAGCTAGCATTCAAATCAGGTCATTCCAAGAAGGTTGTTTGTTGTTGTGTTTTCCACCTCGTGGTAAGTTCAACTAACTTTGAATCTGCATGTTTTCTTTCTGATCTCTTTGTTTTGTTAAAAATCATTACATAACTCAAACTTTATGTTTTTTAATCCGAAACTCAGTTACTGTATCTAGACTCTTTGGATGTTGACGAACCAATTCCCAGTTTGGTACCAAGGGTTTCAGTTTGGAATTCAGATTTGATTGCTAAAGTTATCAAAAAGGACAGGAAAGCCCCTGGGGAATATGGGAAACTGCGGGTAAGCTATTTTTTTGTCATTACATTTGTACTCAATAATATCATTTTATTTGATTTAAAAGACATAGGAAAGACATAAGGTTAGGCAAATCTACCTTCTTATAGAGGAGGAAATTGAATTACAAGGTCCAAGCAAGTTCAAAGTAGTTTGGTGGTCATTTTTTGTTTTCTGGTCATTTTTTGGAATAACTGATGTATAAGATTTTTTTTCAACAAGTAGGCAAGTCCAATACATTGGCCGTAGCAACTTGTATACTGGACAGTAGCAAGTTCAAAGCATTGAATGAACAAGTTTGTAGTTTGGTACTGATGGTCACCCTTTTTTTGCAACTGCTTGCACATGATAGGATAGGGTTTTTTTGCTGGGGCAGTTACAGCAGCCGATATCTAAATATTTTAAGAAAAAAAATAGGCAAATCCAACAATGTTACCATAGCAACTTGCACACTAAACATTAGCAAGTTCATAGTTTTTTATGGCAAGTTGGTAGTTTCCTATACTTGATATAGTCCTGCCAAGCCATATACTGAAAAACTAGACAAAGCTACATGCTAGAAACCGTATCCACACATGATAAGGAAACTAGGCAACAATGATGCCACAATGTTTGACTTGGTTCAAAAGCATGCATGGTTTTTCTGCAAACTTGGCAACATGTTAGGTTAGTTTTCTGACTAAAAATGGTAGTGAAATCAAACCACCATCATGAGCATTTTACGGCTTCTTTTATTCTATTGTCAAGCTAGTGCCACAATTCTCTAATCCCTTGATTGTTGTCTTCTTTGCCAACCCAAACGAACAGCTGAAGACTGAGTTCTCGCGGTGTGCGGATGATAGCTTGTTTGGGAGCATGGACCACGTCACAAAATTTGTAGCAGCAAGATTACCTGAGTTATATGACAAAACTGTAAGTTTATCAAGTGCCTGTTATGCTCACTTTTTTTCCATTTTTAACCTCAAACCCAACATATTGCTAAGACTTATCATGTTCATCCTTTTTTTTCTACTTTCGTGTTTTTTGCAGAAACAAAAGAAGCTGACAGGCATGGTGCACAAAATGTGTTCAACTATTTCACACGCAGTTGGGAAGCTTGTTTCTGGCATTGGGAGGATAGATGATGTGCAAGAGGGGACAAGCAGGTTAGAGGCTGTTCATGTGGAAAAGAGCAGGCAAGAACCTACTAGGAGATCCAAACAAGCTCCAGCTGCTAGAGAAAGCCTATCGAGTGAAGAAGAGTCATTCAAAACTGAAAGTGAGGAAGATGATAGCGACAGTGAAAAAATTGACGAGGATATAGGGGAAGATGAGAGTGACAGTGACGGCCACTCAAGCGATGATGATGGTGACAACTTTGCAGTTGAAAATGCGGGTTGCAACGATGACGAGGAGGGAGAAGCAACTTTTCAGGAGAGTGGAGCAGTAATGGATGAAATCAAGGAGGATAAGGAGGACGAAGAGGAGGAGGAAGAAAAAGAAGACGATGATGAAGAAGAAAGCAAAGACAATGACAACGACAATGATAAAGACACCGGGGATGATGATATGCAGGGTGATGAGGGAGACCTGGATGACAACAATTCTGGTGGCAACAGTGGCAATGTCGGAATCAATGGAGGCAACGAGGATGCTGTAGGTGAGGAAACAGAGAGTGATGACGAGCAATCGACACTTCAATATTTACTTCAAAAGAAAAAGAATACGAAGCCAAAGGGGCTTGACGAGGCAGTTAGCATCTCTAGGAGAGATGTTGTTATGATGCACGAGGAAAGATCATGCAAAATGCCACGCATCCGCATGTTCGAAGTGAAAGAAATGTGGGATCTCGACGGGGAACCAATTGCAGTGCTAGCGAACAAAATGTTCCAAGAGCTGTTGAGAACAAAAGAAATGGAACTGGGGATTGAGTTCAACCTTGAGGAAGTCTGCCCCAAGTGGATTCGCAAGAAAATCATGAGGGAGATAGGGGTTGTACATGAACCCAAGGAAGTTGGTGTACCACCACTTCCAGCACCAAAGAAGAAAAAGAGTGTCAGTTTCGCATCAGAGCCAACTATGGTGACAGAGACAGTGGAAGAACTGCGAGCTATGCGTGCCCAAAATGGTCAAGATCTGCAAGATGGAAAGGAAACAAAGTCAGCCATGAAGAAATCTGGGCATTTTCGGTTGCAACATCAGGCAATACATGTCTCAAAAGAGGCAAGTTCTAGCACACACAAGAACCAGCTTGAAACCAATCCAGCATCAAGCTCAACAGCACGACACCCAGATCTCACCAGGGGCAAAGATGCAAATGTTGTAGTTTCACCAAGGATAGTTTCAAAACAGGAAGCAAGTGCCTCACAAATTCTACCAAGTCATTCTAGGGAGGAAGCAAGTTCATCTGTTTTCCAGGCAAGTATTGCACAAGCTCAGTTCAACCTACAGGACAAGGAACGACTCAAATGAAACAGGATGCATCATTGCAAGTAAGCAGAGCAATCCCTAGGACAAACTCTAGTGGGAGGCAACCACTAAGTAGTCTAAATGGCCAAGGACAATATCTTGATCAAGGGAATGGGATGCAATCAGCCAATGACACCCAGAGGGGCAAATTGCTTCCTTACAAAGCACCACAACAGGCTGTGCCATTAGATGCAGGTCAGGAGAACATACCTCCGGTGTCAATAACATGGGTTGGAGGGAGGGAAGGTGTCATCGGCGGCAACATGAAACAAAGTTCGGAAGCAAAGTTGCTAAAAGCTCAGGGCAAGTTGCCTGCTTTCACATCTACAGCTGCCCAATCATCCCCTTACTCGCAGCTGAAGGATATCAATTTTTTGTTATGCTAACAAGGTGCTCAGTCCATTGAAAATAAATGTTCTAGATGCCAGTGAGCTCTTGCCAAGGTGTGTTTCCCCATCTAGCAACGATTTGCAAAGCAAGTCAGCAAATCATATCCCAGCAGAGATGGATGGACAACATTTTCAGCATAGCAGAAGCGAAAGCTCAAATTTTGAAACTGAATACTGCCCAGCTCCAAGTTTTGATATTTTCAAATACGATTTTCCTACAGCACATGTAGATGATTGAGCAGATCGAGTTGCCAGGGAAAACGTATTGGCTGAGCATGAGTCCTTACAGCATCAAGTAATCAAGGAGCCAGTCATTGAAATAATTGAAGATGAAAAAGTTGTTAATCTTGAAGGCATAGATGAAGTGTATGCTCATGCAGAAGAACAGGCTATGAATTGTGAGCATGAGTCCCTGCAGTATCAAGTACCCAAGGAGCCACTCATTGAAATAATTGACGATGATCATGTTGTGGATCTTGAATGCATAGGTGGGAACATTTACCAGACACCTGAAAAAGTTGCCCACAACCAAGCAGTAGTGGGATCAGGCAGTAATATTTATAGCAGCACTAGCTCCGGAGAGAAGGCCCCACATCAATTTGAGAGAAGGATTATCAAGCCACCTCCTTGCAAGAGGTCAGCATTCATGGACTATAACGAGAGGAAAGTGTACATATGCAAACCTGAAGCAAGCAGGCTATATGCATCGGTTATTCTGCATGGGAGATTGAATGAAAAAGAATCACTAGATGAAGATACTAGGTATGAGATTTTGTATGAGGCATTTTTTACATGGTTTTCTAGGCAATTAAAATGCACTTTTCAGGCAATTCAGACTGTATTCATAGGCAAACAGAAGTAATAGAAGCAGGCAAAAAAAGTACCATAGTAACATAATAACACCATCCAATTTATATGCTAACCACAATGCACTGCCAGGCAGTAAGACATTTTCCAACACACTTCATCTATGCTAACTATAATGCACTTTCAGGCAGTACCAATTCATTTTGCAAATTGTTGCAACCCCAAGTTTCTGTTCCTTAGTCAAAACATGATCTATTTTCTAGGCAATCAAAAGTACAACAGCAGGCAACTTGGTTACTTTTTTCTCATGGTTGTCCTTTTTTGGTATTTTCTTTTTGATCGCAGCCAGAAGGTAATTGAATACAATGGATATGATGTCTCGGTGAGGGAGCTTGCAAACTCTATGAAAAAAGAAGGATATGTGCTGACCCATGTAATGGAAAATGGCATACTATCCGTAGTGATGAATTTGCCAGCAGACTCCAAGAAGGTTCTCATGCCCCTGAGGTTCCCGGTAAGAAAAAGGACTAGGAGTCATTACTACTTTTAGGTTTTCCATTTGTTTGTTCTTGGGCTCTACTTGGTCATTTTCTAACCACTTTTTTTATTTTTTACAGACAAGGATGCAACAGATGAATTTCCCCTCCAATGATTTGAACAGCCAAGAGATTATTTCCCGATTCAAGAAATCAAATCACCTGGACCAAAAAGATATGGTAAGTCCATGTTTCTTGAATTTCCACTATAGTATTCTTTTCCTATTCACTTTTTCCCACCCACATGCGAATAGGAGAGTACTAGTTTCAGCACATGCACAAAGTTGCCATAGTGCACAATCACAATTAGCTTCTTCGCATAGCATGAGAATCTTTTTACATGCTTTCTATGTCTCTTCAAGTTGCCTTCAGACTATGTTCTTACACCTAGTTTTTTTTCCTGCCCTTTTTCCCATAGATAGTGTTCCCTGTGTTAGAGAATATCGACAAGTCTAAGAAAGTTACAGGCAACCATTATTGGGTCTTCAACGTGAATTTAAGGGATCAAAAGTTCAAGGTGCTTGATTCTTGGAGGACACTTCAGCACAAGACTCTAGATGTGTGCGCAAGGACCATGGTTGCTAGTTTTCGGGCTCTGTGGGAAGAGCACTATCCCAAGTCTCATATCTCATTGGATGACTTCCCATTAAGAAACATTGATGTGCCAAAACAAACTAACAAGTAAGCATCAATTCCCAGACAAACTGCAAAACAAAGTCCTAACAAATTCATACTTCGTTTCATTGCTGACCTGAAACATTCTCTATTATTTGCTTAGATTCGACTGTGGCATTTTTGCTCTCTCATTTGCAAATGGGTGGGAAGCAAGGAACGTTCCAAGATTTACAGCAGAGGATGTTCCAAATATCAGGAAGAAGTTGACAAACACGTGGGTTAACACCGAGCACAACAAGGCTCCATGGGAAGCTGTACAGAAGTTAGCTTAGATCAGTTTTTTTTACCGTTCATGTTTTCTTACTGACTTTTTTTTTGCTCGCGTAAAAACTGAAGTTTGCCAGCATTTTTTTACATGATGATTATTTGCATCATCATCCTTTTTCCAGAAGTCACGTGTAGTTTTGTTGAACAAACAAGGAGTTGCCTGAAACCATTGTGTAACTTGCAACAACACCAAACAGAAATCGGCTATTTTCAACTTCAAAAATGTAGTCATGGAACACCCAGATTTAAACTACCAAATTTTTTGTTGCAAAAACAGGCAATTCAAACTGTAGTTTCAGGCAATCTAAACTATATGATCACGCAATCCAAAATACTAATACAGTTATCCAGAGCATTTTTGAACCTTACAGGCTTAAAAAGCAACTTGTCTTTTTTGCATGAAAGACAGTAATCCAAATGAGGGTAAACAAGGAGGTTCGTACAGAAAAATGGCAAATGTTGTTCCTAATATATCATCGGGCATCTAGTCATCACTCATTTTCTTTGTCTTGGTAGTTGAAACTCCATCTGTGGTTTCCCATTCATGCGTTGTTCATCATGCCAATCTTGTGGTGCACAGTGCACTGTTGTGGTTGAAAGACCCACGGTAACTGCACTTGTTTTTCCTCTTCGGATGCAGCTCCAGTGCTGATTGCAACCTTTTCGACTTTGCTCTCCCTTTAGTAGTTGATTTTGGGGGGTCTCTAGGAACTTGGGGGTCAGGTGTACTAGAATCACCTTGCGCAGCTGCAACAGCCACATGCAGGGATTCCGTGGGGAGTGGTTTCCGTGCATGTCCACCAGGAGGTTGTGCCAAAGTAGATAAAAGTGGGGCAACATGTGTTTGTAGTACAGTAGTAGAACTTGTATACAGCCCAGAACCACAAGGAATTGTTGCAAAATCTGTAGGCAATGCTGCAAGGCCAGCATTTGCTGTAGTACCCATGGATTGTGGCACATCCCCCATAAGTGGTAGTGCAGGCCAATAGCTTTGTTGAGGAGCCCTCATCATTGTTGGTGCAGGCTCTCTGGTTAGTGTTCCAGGGCTGAACAGTTGTTGCTGAGCCCCCCTCAGTATTTTCCCAGGCCCACTGTTTAGTGTTGGAGTCCCCAACAGTTGTTCTGGAGGCCCCCTGGGTTGTTGCGCAGATCCCCTACCTTGAGGGACAAATCCGGACGGCCGCCCTGCAGCGCATGGCACCGCAGACCTTTTGTGCACTGGCGCACCCCCAACTGCTGCGTGTGGATGCACACCTTGCCCCATACACTACTAGGGAAAAGCCTATACACAGAAATTTAGCAACAGCGCGGGTCAAAAAAGAGCGCTAGTGCTAGATAGCAGTAGCGATTGAGGAAAAACCGCAATACAGATACACCCTTAGCAGCAGCGCGTGTAGTGCCAAAAGTGCTACTACTAATATTCCCATTGGTAGAATGATAGGATACGCATAGCAGTAGCGGGCTTGGAAGAAGTGCGCTACCGCTAGGGTATAAGTAGTAGCGCGTTTCCTACGAAGAGCGCTACTACTAATGGAAATAAAATAAGATGAAAAACAAATAGAAAAGTAAATGAAAATGAAAGAAATAGAAAAAGGAGAAAGGAAAAAATAAAATGTAAAGCATAATAATTGAAAAAGCGAAAAAACGGAGGAAGGCATAGCAGTAGCGTGTGTTTGTAAGAGGAGCTATAGCTAACATAGCTGCAGCGCGTGTCCTAGACCCCCGCTATAGAAACAGAAAAGAAAATAAAAATGGAAGAAAATTATATAGCTATAACAGCAGCGCGTTTTGTGAAAACCACTGTAGCTATCTTAGCTATAGCGCGTTTTGCGAAACTCGCTACCGCTAAATTTAACTTAACCAAAAAACCGTTTCCCCCCGGCCACCACTTCTCCCCCAAATCCCTCGACCCACCCCGCCGCCGTCTCCCCGATTCGCCATCGCCCCACTTCGCCGCCGTCTCCTGCCGACGTCGACGCCACCAGAGCCGTGCACCGTCGACGCCACCGGAGCCTCCCCCAACGCCACGGAGCCGCGCAGCCTCATCAACGCCACCGTAGCCGCCGTCGACGCCACCGGATCCTCCCTCGCCACAACTGCCTCCCTCGCCGTCACCGGAGACGCCCCTGCCTCCCTTGCCAGCACTGCCTCCCTCGCCACCACTGCCTCCCTCACCACCACCGGAGCCATCCTCTGTAAGCCCCCACCCCTCCTCTCTCTCTCTCTCATGCATAGGTTAGCTAGTTTAATTAGCTTAATTATCTAGGTTCGGGCAAAAATTTAGTTAGGGCTTTGACAGAGAAGTAGTTAGGTTAACTAGTTTAATTAGGTTAATTATCTAGGTTAGTGCAAAAATTAGTTAGGGCTTTGACAGAGAACTAGTCAGGTTAACTAGTATAATTAGGTTAATTATCTAGGTTAATTAGTGCAAAAATTTATTTAGGGCTTTGACAGAGATCTAGCTGCGTTAACTTGTTTAATTAGGTTAATTATGTAGGTAAACTAGATTAACTAACTAGGTTAAATAGGTAGGTTAATTAGGTTCGTTGGATTAACAAGCTAGGTTAAGTAGGTTGGCTAGGTTAGAGGAAAATGTTATTTTAGAGCATTAGGTCAGAAGAGTTAGAGAAATGGAGTTCCTTTGCAATTTAATTGGGTTATGTCCTAGGCAGAGAAGGGTTAGAGATAATAATGTGTGTTTGTGTGAGAGAGAGGAATAGCTAGATCAACATAATTTGGGTTTTGTCCTAGGCAGAGATGTGTTTAGTGAAGGAAAAGAATTTAGGAAAATTTTATTTTAAAGATGATCCCTTCCTAGACTTTTATTGTTGATTATATCTTTTCATTGAAGTGGTCATGTTATATCTTTTCATTGAAGTGGTTCGATTGTGCCCAAGTGGCTTTGTTGTTTCCAGGGAATGATGCTGAGTGGCCTATGTTTTGCCGGAATGTTGATTCATTTCTGTTCCGGCAAATTTCAGGTTCTTGATTTGTCCACTTTTTAGCAATGGTCATGCCGGAATTTTCCGTGAATTTCGGCATGACTTGTGCTACAAACTAGGACATATCGAGCCCGGGATTTGCCGCACCAGGAAGGAGTCAACAATCCTGCAAAACAATAGGCCTTTTTTATGTCATCATTCATTTTATTAGGTCTACAATTAATTGACTATATTTAATCATAGGAAACATGGCTAGCAACGATGAAGGACAGGGTTCTGGTGATTGCGTCGACGCCTACCGGGCGGCAGACGAATTTTTTAGCCTTACCGACGATCAACCGATGTTGTTGCTGGGCCCACCGGTGGCATCGGGGACTGAGACCGACACGCAGACCGGTGCTGAGACTGAGACCGGCGCTGAGACTCAGACTGGCATTGGGACCGGCGCTGAGACTGAGACCGGTGCTGACTCGGGGAGTGGAGCCGGTGTAGAGCCGAAAGCAAAGAGGCAACAACTTCCTAACAAACTCAGGACTACTAGGCTGGTGGTCACGGAGGTGGACGGCGGCATTTTTGAGCCAAAGGCGCCTGAGGAAGCTCGCTCGTGCTACGACAATCAAATAGGTTGCATCGTACGGACAACCGCCATCATCAACGATGAGAAACTACAGAAGATAGAAAATATGAGGAGCTCCCTCCTAAAGAAGTTTCACCAGATATTCTTGTTCTCGGGCCGGAATGAGAAGGATTATGAAGATCCAGACGAGGACCCGACAATGAAGAAGATAAACAAACACGCCATGACCAAGTTTAGCGACGCGTTGGCCGCCTGGAAAACTCGAGTGAAAGCAAGGATCATCGACAAGAAGGAACCCTACGCCGAGATTGTAAAGGATAATCCGACAATCATGGAAGACCAGTTTCAAATATTCAAGGAGGCTTGCAAGGCTGAAGCTGCCAAAAACAAGTCTAAGTACATGAAGGGGCTTCAAGAGAGGAACTTTGGGAGCCACCACCTCGGAAGCCGTGGTTACGGCGGAAAGAGGTCCAAATGGGCCAAGGAGGACGCGGAAGCCGCGAGTCTGGGCATCCCAGACCCCTTGGCAGATTTCACCGTCCTGCAGAAGCGTGACGTCCTGAGGGCCCATCACCGTTGGAACCCAGTGAAGAAGGTTTACGAGACAACACCGGTCATTAAGGAGTTCATGAGACTGCTGGTAATTTTAGTTTCTGATCAATTCGACTGCACACATTAGTCATATTTGTAAACGATCCTTGTGCCTTTTGCAGAGAGAGCAACACCGGATTGCGGCCTAAAGCGACTCCCCGTCTGAGGCATTGGCGAGGCCCAAGTGGGACACTCCAATCAACCGGGAGTTGAACATATTGAAACAACAACCGGTGGATACTCGACCGTCGTATGGATGCGTGCACGGTGTCGGAGACGACGCCACGTGGAAGAAGTACTACCGTGAGACCACGGAGGAGAGAAAGGAAAGACGGAGGTTAACTGAAGAAAACATCGACAAGAAGGTTGAGATTGCGGTTGAGAAGAAATCATCTCAGACAGTCGCAACAGTGGTAGCTGCCGCAAAACAGGTGGTTGCAGATTTGTCTACTTCCTTGGTGACGGGCGTTATCACTTGGACAAGGCAAAATCTAGAAAAAAATGCAGAGGACTTTCCCCTTGCTAAGTTCTTGGGAGCACCCGCTCCCGCACCGGCACCCGCACCTGCTCCCGCACCGGCTCCCGCACCGGACGTGCTCAGCGGTGCTTCGTCTTTGGACGAGATCGACGCCCTCACGGTATCTGTCACACCGGCCCCCTTCAATATAAATGTATAATCTCCCGTTTTCGTTGCCTTTCAGATGTCTCACGTCGCAAACTTTTCTTTGCGGCCGACGAAACCCCGTGCACCATATTGTACACCATTGGCGACCAGAAGGTGGACGTGGGGAAGCCGACGAATAATCGACATGTTTCACGTGAAGAAGCTGGATTTTATGTTTGTCCGCCTTTATGCCTTGCACATGAACTACATCATCGGGGTTGAGCAGATATCTCATATCTGTGTCGCTGACCCGTACTACATGCATGAGGGCTTTTTGGGAGTCTGCGCAGAGCACCGTGTATACGCGAGGGAATACATCATCAATTTCATGCTCACCAATAAGGACAAGGGGGCGATTCTCGTGCCTTATCATCCCGTGTAAGTCATCCATGCTGCTATCCTTCCTTCGATTTCAATCATTCATTTGCACGGTGGAGGCTAAGTAATTTGAGGTGTACTTATTTTGCGCAGCGGCGGGCGCGCCGTCCTCATCATCCTATACCCCCAATTCTCCCACGCTCTTTACTTGGACTCGTTGAAGAACATTCACAAAAAGGATTACACCCACATCAAGGATGTTCTCGACAGTGCTATGTTTTACTACCAAGCAAGGGGTGGAGAGGTCAGGGACAAGAAGAAAAGGGGCGGCAGGGTCGCCTTCGCCCATAAGACCGACTTCTGCTGCATCCAGCAACCGAGCGATTCTCTTAATGATGGATTCTATGTCCTACACCACATGCTGGAGTACAGACGGGATCACCAGAACCTTCGCATGTCACCTAGATCCAATGATGCCCATATTCTGCAATGGGCAAAGGACGTAGGAGATATCGAGGATCATCGACTTCGAGCTGAGTTCTATCACATCCAGCGCGAACTTGCCCAAATCATCATGAAGGAGGTCGTCGGAAAAACAGGGATGTTCTACGAAGGACAAATGTCGCGGGAAGATGTCTGAACATGGATAGCCTCTCTGCGTCTCGACATGAAGCCTTTCACTAAGCTCGGGGACTATCTCCCTGACATCGATGGATGGCACGAGATGTTGGAGTGATTGTCGATATATGACAATGTGTCTGTTTACTCCATACTTTCTGTATGACAAAACTTTGAGTTATGCGCAGTGAAACTTTATTTGTGAGGTAATTAAACCGTCCTCCTCCTCGACTAGCGAAGATCACTCTAGTTAGGGCATTTTGGGTACGATGAACTTTGTTATTTATGCTTATGATATGTTGTTTCTATTTTTGTCAAGTCTGTCTCTTTCTGTTGCTCAACTATCTATGTTGCATATCATCGACTCATGTGATGATGCAGGTGCATAGATCATCGATGGCGACGAAGTGCTATGCCAGGAGTATATATACGACGAGTGGCCGGAGTGTCAGGCCCAGGTGTTACCGGTTTCCGGTTTCCGAGCGACAGGCAGTAGTTAGTTTAGGTTCACGCTAATGCGAGAGAGGGATACGAATTCATGTACTCAAAGTGATAGCTCTTCTCGCGTATACCATTGTTTAGATGGATGACGATGTATTTGCAAGTAATCGAGGACTTGTATCGCTATTTTCGAGATGATGACGAGAGACCACTTTGTGTTGGATGATGATTATGATGAGACTATTTGTATGTATATGCTATGATTACATTTGTGGTCTCGCAGGCATTTGTATGTGTATCATGATGACATTTCTACGTGCTAAAGATTCTTCTATAAAGCCTGTTCAAATGCAAAACAAATATGCCCAAAAGAAAAACAAAAAACATGTTAAATTAGCAGTAGCGAGTGTACAAAAGTTAGCAGCAGCGCCACAATAGCAGTAGCGCGCTGTTGCAAAGCGCGCTAGAGCTTCTAGCAGTAGCGAGCTTCCAATAACCGTGCAACTGCTACACTTGTGTACCAGCAGCGCTGGTGACCATGCGCTACTGCTATGTGTTAGCTGTAGCGCCTTATTAGTAGCGCCCCTCCCCGCGCTACTGATACACCTAAAACCCGCGCTGCTGCTAGCCTTTTCCCTAGTAGTGATACTGTGTGTAGGTAGTGAAGCTGCATTTTTTGGCGGTGGGGCAGAAGTAGTTTGACGGTGCCTATCACTAGCAGGGGCTTGCGCGGCATGTGGTGGTGCATTGCCACTACTCACCGAAGCATTTGTCATTGGTGGCATAGGACCACCAGCTGATGGTGGAGGCCCACCAGTGGGTCCACTGGGATGGGACGCTGTTTTCTTTTTCCTTGACAGGCTGAGATTTTTTATTTCGTGACGTGCTCCACGCATATGCTTCTTTACAATATTTGTCGCAGCATCTGATGCACTAGCAACCTTAGCAAGTCCACCAAAATCCATCATCAAATTTGCATGACGGAGTTCTTTCTTTGATTGTTCCGGCATCTCATCAGGATGATCCTCAACAGCAGGGGGTGCATCCGGGATTGCTAGGGGTGTCCATCTTCTTTTTATGTACTGCATTGGGATTTCATCAACTCCAAGATGGTTGAAAACCTTCAAAATATGGCAGCAAAGCATACCATCCCTATCAAACTTGCAACACTCACATCCGTAGTCTCCGGCACTAGTTTCAACAGTCACAAAATAGCTTCTAGAACCATATTTAGCAACCCATTCTTGATTGGGGTAAAGCTCATACAAGTGTTCACCGTGGGGCCGCACGTTCTACCTTGTAGTCAACTGAAACTCGTCGTGGAACCTCTCGTACAAGTCTCTAGTGTATGATTTGTAGGCTTGCTTTTCAATTGGGTAAGATGACCACATTTCACTCTGCAGATGTTCTGTCCTGTAGTCCTTCGCACCCTCTCGAACTAGTATGTGTGTTTGGATTTTCTGATATTGCTTCACGAAGTTCAAGATGGACTTGTGTGGGTTCACATAACGCTTTAGGACAGCGTTGAACCCCTCGCTGCATTGAGTTGACTCATGAAAGGGAAAATTTGGTGCTTGAAGTAACAGGGCACCATGTTTCTCGGTACTTGTATAGATTCTTGAAGTGAGAGTCAGTCATAGCCTCATACTTCATCATCAGCTCACACCAACCTGCCTCAAACTCCTCTGGTGTCAAGCTAAAGTCAACACAATGGTTGAAATCTTTGGACAAGCCAGGATTTCGTCCCAACACTGCTCCAAGCTTCTCTTGTGCTTTCTTCATAATATGCCAGCGACAACAGCGGTGCACACTTGTAAGGAAGATCTTTTTAATTGATTGTGCCATTGCGATGTCTTGGACAGTTATGATGTTGGTTGGTGCTACTCCATGCATTGCTTCAAGGAAGGTCTCGAATAGCCAATCAAAACTAGATGCCAACTCTTGCCTAACAAAACCACAACCCAACATAAATGATTGCCCATGTCGATTAATTCCAATAAATGGCGCAAAGGGCATGTTGTACATGTTAGTCATGTATGTTGTGTCAAAATATATGCAATCATGATAAGCTTCCACGTATGCCTTCCGTGTTGCACCATCGACCCAAAAAATATTCTCCACTCTGTCTTCTTCATCATACTTTATCTTGTAAAAAAAGTTTGGATCTTCTTTTTGCTGATCTTTGAAGTATGCTACTGTCTCTATCATGTCGCCTTCTCTTGTAGCATCCTTATTCAAGACCGTCTTCAGGTCAGTAATGTGCTTAGTTCCATAAGGCACAATTAGTTCTGTCCCATAGAAGTCTGACATGATGTGCATCATACGCCCTGCATTCAATGAAGTCAGAATAGAGTGGTTAATCCTTGTTACCTAAGAACAGTACCAAAAAAACAATTTTATTTCTTTCACCAGGCAACTCAAATGGAGATTTTAGGCATTTTCATCATCCTGTACAAGCAACAAACACAACAAACACGCAGGCAACTCAGCAGTGGGTAAAAAATACAAACAACAAGCTGCACAAAAACCAGACACACAAACTTATGTTGGGCTGTGGTTTTTGTACTAATATGCATTTGTGCAAAAGGCAGATAGGCATGTAGTAATTATACATTGAGCAACTAATAGAAAAATACCAGGCAAGTCCATCTACCACATTTCATAACAAAGACAAGACAACAGAGGCACGACCCTTGCTTTTGTTTTCCGATCAAAAGAGGCAAATACTATTTAAAAATAAGGCAAGGTTTAGGGGGTACCAGACTTTTTTTCATCAAAACCAAGCATGTTTTTGTATTTAGTCTGGCAAATCACACACATTTTGCAAGCAAGATGGATACAATACTTAGGCAAGTCTGGGCAGCAAAGCCTGTGCAGAGAGGAGGGTAATATGGTTACAGACCTGTTGTCAAGTTGCAGTTATGTAGGTGGGTAAGGAAGGCCTTTTCTTCTGGTGGGATCCCCTGGTGCGATCTCAAGTACTTAGTCAAACTTGGTTTGTCAACTAGTGGATGGTTGTGCTCGCCAACAAAATATATCACTTCCCATCTGCCATCTATCAGCTTCACAACCATCTTAGCTTTGCACCCAGTTTGCACTATTTTATCTCTCTTTCGTTTCTTGCTCATCTTTTTGGTTTTATTATCATCATCAAGAAAGACAATATCCTCGTCTTCATCATCATCTTTTGTTTGCTCAACGATATCATCTAGCATAGGAATTTTTTCTGCCCCTCCTTCATCGACTTCAGGCTTTCGAAACTTGTTGCAAACAAAATGTTGTTTTATCAACACTCCAGTTTTCACAGCCTTCCTTGAAGTATTCTTTTTGACTGAAAAACCAATCTGCAAGGCATATGCATTGTAGTGTTCTTGGGCGCCTTCCAAAGTGTCGAACCTCATGCCCAAATGAGGCTCCTTGGGTTGTGACCAAGCCTCTTCATCATTTTCAGCAGCAACGCCTGTCAAACCATTACCAACAGTCACACTTGTATCACCCGCAGCATCTGTTCCATCAAGGGTATGACAATCAGTTTCTAATTCTTGCGCTGCAGGTGCTTGCTCATCTGTCTCCACTGTTTTTGCCACAGGAGCAGTGGCATTTTGCACTATAGCAGGATTAGGAGAATCACTCGTAAACTCAGGATTTTGAGCATTCTGTTGCGTAGAGTTCACTGGATCACCAATATCCGTATCATCTGGTTCCTCATTTAGGTCAATCATCTTAACAGCCTGTGCATCATTTAAACCAGAAAACCAAAGCTAGTTAGCTTGATGAGATGAGAAAGTAAGAAACTAAATTCAGGCAATGACAAATGAATGATAAGATAGCATTTTTTTTGTTGTAAGAAAGACTTCAACATTCAACATGGGTTTTTGCTTCTATCACAATTTTTTACTAACTTTTTATTTGTTTTAAAATGCAGGAAACTTATACATATGCATGGTTTTCAAGGATCTCAAGGGGGAAGCAAGCTAGATGCCAAAGAGTAGCAGTTCTTTTTAGAGTGTTTTCAGCATGGATTTCACACCAAAAAACAGAGAGAGCAGCAGCATGTTTTGTGTTAGAAAAAACTTAAGAATAACAGCAGTCATGGGCAACATATGTTTGTCCTTTTTATATTCAGTACTTTTGTTTTTCTCCTAAAGTTTGTACTAGCAGGAACTTTGGTTAGCATGGAATCTTTTTCTAGCTTCTTCAAGAGTTGCCTTGACATCATTATGCTTTTTGCTTAATCCTATAATGCAAGTTGCTCCAATCAACCATTTGTTTTTGGTCCACATGCTCCAAAAAGATCTGCTAGGGGGAAAAAGCCTTGTGTTTTTGCCTTTTTTCCATAGTGATCTCAGTATTCATCTTGTTATAATTGTCTTATAAGTTTCAAAAGTGTTCATGATTTGCCTTGTCATAAGTTTACCAGACAAGTGTGCATACATATACTTAGTTGCCTCATTATAGCACTGTTTTTGCTCAAACAGAATGTCTAATTTGCCAATAACATTTTCATAAGCAATTAATAAAACTGGAACACATCAGAAATAGATCATAATCATCATAGCACTGTTTTTGATCCTCTTTATAAGTACTGTTTTTGTCTACAGATTACAAATGTGTTCATATGCAATAGATTTGCAAACAGAATTTGAAAACTGGCAAGAACTATCACTTAGGGTGCACAACACTACTAAATTTTGCCCAAATCAGGGGGCTGAAACTTGCCTAAACATCAAACTAAACATGCTTAACATCACATCTTTTTTACACAATGTTTTGCACAAGTGCAGCCTTGTACAAATCATGGGGAAAGAGGAGGGGGGTCTGGAAGTGAGCTAACTCTGACCTTTTTGCCTTGATTTTTTTGCCTTTTGCAAGGCAATCAGGAACGAGGCACCTTGATTTTGCCTAGAGAAGAAACACTAATGGAGCCGCCATTGGAGGGCTGTGAAGGTTTTCTGGGTCTGGAAGTGGTGAGGGAGAAGGGGTGTGCTGTCCTTTTTGGCTTGGGAGAGAAGAAGATGGGGCTGGGGGTTAGGTGAGGAGAAAAGAAGGGGAAAAGAAGACGCGCAGGGGTGGGGGAGGGATCGGGCGAAGGGGAGGACCAGGTGATTTTGCCCGCTCGATGGTTGGTTGCGGGAATCGGGAGAAGGGACCAGATGCTTTCCTATCCTGGAAAGGTGGACAGAAACTTGCTATATTTGGGCTGGCTGCCAGGAAACGCTAGGGAGCACCCGACTGCTCCTAGACGCGTCCTATACTTTTTGTGCACGAAATACATATTTACCGTTTGATTTAAGAGGTTTTGTATGCCATCTACGCTCGAGTTTAATATCTTCCTGACAAAACTAAGACACCCAGCCTACATATTCTGTAAACAAAAAAATCTGGTACAGCCAAGGAAATAGCTGATATAAGTGATCTCCCGGAACTGCCTGACGTAACACATCTTGTGGAAATTACTACTACTTTTCTGTTCCTTGAGTCAGTCTTTGACAGAAATGGTGGTGTCCTAATCCCATGGCCATCCATTGACTGGTGCCTGATTTTTTGAGATGCAACTGTCACTAGCATGTGCTGCAGTAGTAGATTGTGGAGTGATGCAACTGTTACTAGCATGCATGGTGCCCTGACCTCAGCCAGTCTACATATTCTGTAAAAAAATAAAAAAAATCCGGCACAACCAAGAAAATAGCTGATATAACTCACCATGTCGTAATCACTCCTTTTTCTGTTCCTTGAGATCCTTATCCCATGGCCATCCATCGATTGGTGCCTGATTTTTTTGAGATCCTCATTTATTCGACTGTCGTGTATTACATGGTGGTAGTGGCAATCATAAGAACTTCCAGCCATAGCTTCTGTGTAGGAAAAGTATGCATGCCAAGACCGAGACGAGACTTGAAAAATACCCTAGACCATACATAATATTGTGCTTGCGAGTGAACTCAGGATGAACTACTCTCTCCATTCCATTGTTGTTCCCATCCTGTAGCTAGCTGCTCTCTCCCTCGTCGAACCAATATGGCTGCCAAGCTTGGGCATCTCGCTCGAGCAGCTGCAGCAATCCTTTGCTTGTTGATTTTCCATGTAGCACCGTCTAATACCTATTCTCAAGCCAGGGAATCAGGTGGGACTACAACCTGCATCGGCAAGGAGCGGGATGTTGTTCTGTCCTTCAAGTCGGGTCTTCTCGTCCCTGTTGGCCTCCTGTCGTCATGACAGGGCGATGATTGCTGACAGTGGAAGGGATTTAGGTGCAGCAACAGAACTGGCCATATTGTCAAGCTCAACCTCCGTGTAAATTTTTCCTATGAGGTGTATGACATCTTGGGCTTGCCGGGAGGCTGGATGAGCTCCTCTCTGGCTTCTCTGCAACAGTTGAGGTATCTTGATCTGAGTGGGAATTACTTCAAGGGCACAAGCATTCCTGCGTTCATAGGCTCTCTGGAGAACCTAAGGTATCTCAACCTCTCATGGTCAAGTTTCGGTGGTAGAATACCTTCCCAATTTGGCAATCTTTCAAATTTGCAATATCTTGATGTTAGTGGGAATTATTACTTTGGTAGCAATTTTTCCTATAATCTGTATGCGATGGATCTTGTATGGCTGAAGCATCTGCCGTTGTTGAGTCATCTTGACATGAGCTATGTGAACCTCACTAATGTGCAAGACTGGGTTTACCTGTTTAATAGGTGCTTCCTTCTCTAAGAGTGCTTCGCTTGGTAGATTGTGGTCTTACTAGCACAATGTCTGGTACCTCAAAATCAAACCTCACACATCTCAAAGTCCTTGATCTGTCATACAACCTGTTTAACACATCGCTAGAGAAGAGCTGGTTTTGGGATCTCACGAGCCTTAAGGAGCTTCACCTCTCCCAGGGCGAAAGGCATGGACCTATTCCTGAAGAACTGGGAAACATGACGGCCCTTGAAGTCATAGATTTCAGTAAAAATGATCTAGTGGGTTTGATACCAAGCAACTTGGAGAAAATGTGCAATTTGAAAGTGTTGATTTTCGATGATAACAACATTAGTGTGAGCATAGGGGAGTTCATAAATCGATTGCCAAGGTGCTCATGGAGTACAATACATGTATTGTCAATGGATAGGGTGAATATGACCGGGAAATTACCAATCTTGGTTGGGAACATGACAAGTCTCAGTGTTTTTAAAGCCAGTCGAAACAAGATAGTTGGTACTATACCACTAGGATATGGAGCACTTGGTAACTTGACAGTGTTGGATCTCAGCAACAATAAACTCAACAGTGTGCTTAAGAAGGAGCATTTCTTAGGTTTACTACATTTAGAGTCTTTGGACATCTCGCATAACACCTTGAAAATGGATTTTGGACCAAATTGGGCTCCTCCTTTTAGACTGAAGGACATAAACTTAGATTCATGCGTGGTGGGTCCTCATTTTCTAGTCTGGCTTAGATGGCAGACTGACATGGATACTCTTTCTATCAAAAATGCAAATTTGGATGATATTATTCTTGATTGGTTCTGGGTGACATTTTCTAGAGCTTACATCTTGGATATATCTGGAAACATGTTGCATGGTTCATTGCCGGCAATCTACAACACATGTCAGCCGCCCGTATATCTCTTTGGTCCAATAAACTGACAGGTCTGGTTCCATGGCTCCCTATATATATATATATCCATCTTTGATCTGTCTTCAAACTCTTTCTCGGGGTCACTGCCATCAGAGATAAAAGCTCCATGGCTTGAGGTGTTGTTGCTGGCAAATAATCAAATTACTGGCACCATTCCATCATCTATTTGCCTGTTGACTCGTCTGAGACGGTTGGACGTATCGCGAAACAATTTAATAGGAGATGCTTTGCAGTGCTGGAAGGAATCAGAAAATAATACTTCAGTGTCCAGGGCAAACTCAGCAGATCAATTTGGTTCTGTCATGTCTGTTCTAGTGTTGAGCAACAATGATTTTTCAGGTGAATTCCCTAAATTTCTTCAGAGTGCCTCACAATTGAAGATCCTTGATCTTTCATACAATAGGTTCTTTGGAACATTGCCAGAGTGGTTACCAGGAAAAATGCAAGACTTGGAAATCTTGAGGTTGAGATCAAATATGTTCGATGGTCATATTCCAAGCAACTTCACTTGCCTTTCAAATCTTATCCAACATGCCAAAACAGGAGACTTTACAGCAGCAAGTAAATGCTAGAATGGAGGGACCCAAAGAGACAGCCAAGAAGAAAGAGACAGGAAATCCCAAAGAACTCTTTTGTGTGAAGTGCAAAGAACAGGGGCATGTGAAGAGTGACTGCAAGAATAAGGTTTTCTGTGTGGTCTGCCAAAGACCATCTCACAATACTGAAGAATGCACCATTATAAAATAGCCTAAACCAGTTGCTAAATACGTGGGATATGGAGCCAGGGGTTTGGGGTGTCTCTTGGTGCAGAATACCAAGAGAATACCAAGGAAATTGTTGCTACTGAGCACATCAATCCTATGGCCTTAGTTACTGTGTATGAGGGACACTGAGTGATACCACAGTGGCTTATGGTTTCAGCAAAATGTTTGATTGGGGGTGGACATGGAGAGCCAAGTTTCAGAGTCCTACAACTTTCCATATGAGATTCCCTAGTAAAGCCAAATTGGTGGAGCTGAAAAACTTTGGCAAATTCACTCTGATGGGCACTGGGGCAATGGTTGAGGTTGATTTTTGTAGCCCAGATGATAAAGCAAAAGGGAAACTGCACTCAATTTGGATCAAGATGTGGGGGGTTCCTGACAACCTGAGGCATTATTTGGGGGTTTGTGAAATTGGTTCAGCTCTAGGACTAGTGGTTGAAGTAGATGTGGAACACATTCACTCTAAGGAGGAAATCAAAGTTAAAGTGGGAGTGAGGGACTTACACAAGATTCCTGCTGGCACAAAAATCACTACCAAGGATTTGTTGTTGTATGATATAGGTTTTGAGTTTGATTCTGTTGCTGAGCAGGGATGGTACAAGTTTGAGGAAGGCAATAAAAGGAAAATCTTTGATTACCTTGACCTAGAGAGCTCTGATGCACAGAAGGAGAATGAGATGCAGAAAAAAAGTTGACAATCTAAATCTGCAACGCCATTGGTTAGTCTAGGGAGCTTGGGGCTAAAACAATATGAACAAGTGATTCTGAAAGCAGGTGATATGCCTCAGAAGAATGAGTTGCTCAAGGAGAAGACAGGGGCAGGGACTGTTGGAGAGGGGTAGGGAGAAGAGGAAAGTCTGAAAGTCAGGCTACAGAAAGCAGAAGAGCTTGCAGCAAGGCAAACTGCTCAGCTAATGTTGGAGGAAAAAAAGAGGAAGGAAATGGACATTATTAGGAAATCACTAGAAAAGTAAGTTAAGAGGCAGCATGAACTATTGCAGCTTAATATGAAAGCTATTGAAGAGGTGAGAGGGTCACAGTCAGGGGAAAACAGGTAGGAAGTGAAGATGAGAAAGAGAACTCTGGAGAAGGAGCAGCAGCAGAAGATAGAATAGAGGGGGAGGGGGATGACAGAGTTGGAACTAATGGAACAGGCAGTGGGCCTAGGATATATGGAGCCTGTGGATTACACTGCTAGTCAGGAAACTGAATCTTTTGAGACCAAAATCAAAAAGGCTGGTATAGGAGAGCTGGAGTCCCAAGAAGAGGAAGAATTGAGAAGATGCACTAGGCTGAAAGGCAAGGAAGACAAAAAAATTACTGATCTGGTTAAAGAGAGAGTTGAACAGAAGAACAATTATGGTGAGTATACTCCTGCTGATATCATATCTAGACCTAATAACATTTTACAGCAGATTGCTGAGGGGGTGGGGGTTAGTCTAGGATACAAACCAGACATTGTCAATCACAATCTGGAATTGATAAAAATGGTTGAACAGTCAAGAATTGATATGTGGTTAACAGATTATAACAACAAGCAGAAACAAAACTCTATACCTGAGGAACATAACTTTATTGATACTGGAGAACATTCTCTACTAGACTTGCTAGAAGATGAAGATATTGAAAAAGAGGGGGAAGAAAATGAAGAATGGGAATTAATGAAAGAGCTTTTCTCATCAAAAAAAGAGAAGAAAAGAGGTAAAACTACCAGAGGTTCTGGAGTTAAAATTGCCTCTGTAGTCAATAATCTAGAATCTTCAGATAGGAAGAAAAAGAAAAAAAAGATGAGGGGTATTTTTTGGAATATGAGAGGTTTTGGAGGTGATATTAAGAAAATATTTTTGAGGGAGATGATCATGGATATGAGAGTGGACTTTTTGGGTCTGCAGGAGACCATGAGACAGCAATTTTCTAGAAATGATTTACAGCAAGTGTGTGCAGGGAGGGATTTCCATTGGCATTTTACTCCAGCTAGGGGAAAATCTGGTGACCTCCTGCTGGGGGTGAATTATACCACATTAGATGTGATTTCTCAAGAAGAGGGAGATTATCACATTAAAATGACAGTCCAAGATACTAAAAAAAGGTTCATTTGGGACCTAGTAGTAGTATATGGAGATGCACAACCAGAGAGGAAAGCTTTATTCCTGGCTGAGCTATCCAGAGTTTTACAAAATTCTGTTAACCCTATTTTGATTGGAGGGGACTTCAACATTATTAGAAAAGCTAGTGAGAAAAATAAGCCAGGATCCCCTGGGCATTGGAGTTTTCTTTTTAATGCCATCTTGGAACAGGCTAGAGTGAGAGAGTTGGAGATGAATCAGAGACAATTCACTTGGGGCAACAATATGCATACCCTTCTTTTGAGAAACTATATAGGATCCTATGTAGCACTGAATGGGAAGAGACATACCCCTTAACCCAAGTAACAACTTTAACTAGGGAGAAGTCAGATCACACTCCTTTATTTTTGGATTCTGGAGATTTCCAAAGAACAGAACCAATTTTCAGATTTGAGAATGCTTGGTTTCTGAGAGATGGGATTGATGAAATTGTGCAGAAAGTCTGGAATGATCCTACCATTAAGGGGGACAACATAGACAGACTGTTGGGGAAATTTAGAATGTTAAGACCTAAACTTAAAGGGTGGAATAGAAATATGAATGCATGATATGTTGAGCTGAAAAAAGATATCCTACTTAAACTGGATATTATTGATAAAAATTGTGAGGTTAATGGCCTCACATCTGTTGTCAGAAAAGAGCCCAGCTTGACAGATTGCTTAAACAAGAAGAGGCCAAATGGAAACAGAGAGCCAAAATTGATGAGTTACTAGAGGGAGATAGTAATACTAAATTTTTTCATGCCAAAGCAAATGGGAGACTTAGGAGGAATAAAATTACTAGATTAGATCAGGATGAGGGGATTGTATAAGGAGATAAAAATTTGATGGAGTATATCACTACTTTTTATAAAAAATTATTTGGTCCACCAGATAATTCTTCTGTTTCTCTAAATATTGATAATCCTATCAGGATTCCAAGGGAATATGTTAACATTTTAGTGGAGGATTTTTCTTTGGAAGAAATCAAGAAGATTGTCTTTAAAATGGCACACAATAAATCTCCTGGGCCAGATGGCTTCACTCCTGAATTTTACCAACACTATTGGGAGCTGGTGAAATTTGATTTGAAAGCTTTGTTAGATGACTTTGCCAATAGGAAAATTCACATTAGCAGACTGAACTATGGGCTTATAACCATAGTACCAAAAGGGATTGGTGCTAATCAAATCCAGAAGTTCAGACCAATTTGTTTGCTGAATGTATGTTTTAAAATTATCATAAAAGTCCTAATGAACAGGCTAAATTTGGTAGCTGCTGATGTCATTTCTCCTGTCCAAACTGCCTTTGTTAAAGGCAGGTATATCATGGAGGGGGTTCTGATCCTGCATGAGGCCTTGAATAGCATTAAAAAGGAAAAACAAAGTGCCATGCTTTTGAAAATTGATTTTGAAAAGGCCTATGATAAAATCAAATGGTCCTTCCTTTTTCAAATGCTCAAATTGAAAGGATTTCCAGATAAATGGATTGACTGGGTTATGGAAACGGTTAGAGGGGGGAAAGTTTGTGTCAAAGTTAATGATACGCTAGGAAAATATTTTTGTTCTTATAAGGGCCTGAGACAAGGAGATTCTTTATCCCCTTTGAATTTTGATCTGGCTGCTGATGCTCTAGCAATTATGTTAAATAAATCCAGAGAAAATGGGCTAGTCAAGGGGGTCTTGAATGATTATACACCAAATGGGGTTAATATGTTGCACTATGCAGATGACACCATATTTTTGCTACAACATGATATGGAAAGTGCACACAACTTGAAATACATTCTATGTTTGTTTGAACAAATGTCTGGGTTGAAGATTAATTTTCATAAAAGTGAACTTTTTCTTTTTGGTGAGGCAATTGATAAGAAAGATGAATATGCCAAAATATTTACATGCCCAGTTTTGCCCATGAAATACTTAGGGCTACCCATTGATAAGAATAGAATTAGCAATAAACATTGAAAGCCTCCAGAGACTAAGATGGAAAAAAATGTGAAACTTGGCAAAGTAGATTACTAGCTAGTGCAGGGAGGGTTACTTTGATCCAGTCAGCCCTTACAGGCATACCATATTTCATGATGTCCTTTTATGGGCTCCCAGTGGGGGTTGAGAAACGAATGGACTTTTTAGAGCCAGATTGTTATGGCAAGAAGATGATCAGAAGAGAAAATACCATTTGGTGAAGTGGTCTGAGGTTTGTAGGCCAAAAGACATGGGGGGGCTGGGGATACAAAATCTGGCTTGTATGAACAAAGCATTGCTCTACAAGTGGTGGTGGAAACTATATACAACTGAGGGGCTATGGCAAGACATAGTTCTTGAAAAATATGTTAAGTGTAAAACTTTGGGTAATGTCCAGGACAAACAGGGAGATTCCCAGTTTTGGAGGGGTATATTAAAACACAGAGATCATTTTGTCTCCCTGTGCAAGTTTAAAATTGGAGATGGAAAAAGAGCTCGATTTTGGGAAGATTGGTGGATTGGCAATGCTCCATTAAACAAGAATTTTCCTAGGCTATATGATCTCTGCTTCGACAAAAAAAACAGTTAAAGAAGTTTTTGACAATGGATTAGATAATGTGCAATTTAGAAGAACTTTGTTAGGAGATGCAAGAGAGCTGTGGGGGCATATTAAAGAGGCTTGTAGTGTGGTGACATTGAATGAAGATAAAGATGAAATAAAATGGACTCTCAATAAAAAGGGAGTATACACTGTCAAGTCCTTCTATAGACACCTGATTGAAAATGGTGTCAAGTATCCACATTTATACATGTGGAAGATTAAAATGCCACCTAGAATTAAGGTGTTCATGTGGTTGGCACTTAGAAAAAGTATTCTCATAAAAGATAATTTGATCCATAGGGGGTGGAAAGGAGATGATAAGTGTCCCTTTTGTGGGCAAAAAGAGAACATAAATCACCTTTTTCTATCATGTTCAGTGGCTAGATTGTTGTGAAACATTTTAAAATGTGCTTTCAATCTGAGAGATATACCAGATGCACTGGATGCTGTTATGAAAACCTGGGTAAATACCTTTGGAAAAGAAGAAAAAAGCCTGGTCATGATAGGAGTATCAGCGATCTGCTGGACTGTTTGGAAACTTAGAAATAGTGTGATCTTTGACAACAATAGGGTGAATGATCCCTGTGTTCCTGTTACTCTGTTTCTTAAAAACCTAAATGATTGGAATATTTTGCAGACAAATCCCGCAAGAAGTAAGCTAATGGAGGCTGGAGTGAAGCTAGTAAGTGAGGTGGCAGAAGAGATTTTCAAAGCAGCTCATGGGTGGCGCCTGAAGACTGGGAGGATCGAAGAGTGACTGAAGACCTCTCTGCTGCGATGGAAAACTTTATGTTTGTAACGCCCGGATAATTAAGCTACAGTGATCCCATGCTAATGGTGCCACGTCACCACGGTTACTGCTACTAATTTATCTTTAGAACAAAAACCGGTCCTAAATTCAAATTCAAATTAATGATAACAATAAAAGTTTTCAAAAATTAAAATAAAAATGTTTGGTTTGTACTAAATATTACAAATGTAATTATGGTGCAACAAACCCATTTTTTATAAAATGTCTAAATAATTTAAAATGAGTTAAAACAGAAAATAAAATAAATAAAAGAAAAGAGATAAAACAGAAAAACAAAAGATAAAAAAAAATAGAAGAGAAACCCCCCC
>NC_041387.1:5013186-5018731 GCF_002162155.2 Triticum dicoccoides
CCGGCGCCCCTCCGCCGCGGCTCCGTCGCCGCACCACCCGCCCTCGCCGCGCTCGGGGCCACGCCTCCCGGTGCCCCTCTCCCCCTCTCTATTGCAAGTCGCCGCTCCCGACTGCCCCGACGAGCTCCTCCGCGCGCGCCCGTCGCCGTGGCCTCCTCCGGCCTCTCCTGACAGCGCCCATCGCGCCACGCCTAGCTCCGGCAACGGCAAGGCCCTGCCTTGGCCACGCGCCCCGGGCCGCGCCTCCCCCGCATGCTCTCTGCCGCTCGAGCCTCTCGCCTCCGCCGCCCCGCTGCTTCCCGCGCGACGCCGCGCCGAGTGCTACTCGCCGCCTCCGGCCGTTGCGACCCAGCGCCGTGCGCTGCTCCCCGCCGACGCCCCTGTTGCCCCGTGCCCTCGCACGGGCGCATGCCCATAACCGCACCCGTTATGCCCCCTGGGCCACTGACCAAGTGGCCCCAGCGCCCAGAACGTTTAAAAAAAAGGAATTAAAAAAATAATTAAGTAAAATAATAATAATAAAAATAATTAAATAAGTAATAATAATTAAATTAATTAATTAATTAAGTTAATTAATCATAATTAGATTAACCTAATTAACTAATTAGTTTAATTAAACTGTAATTAGATTAACCTAAACCCTAATTAATTTAAATAGAGAATGACAGGTGGGTCCCACTGGACCCACATGTCAGGGTTGACTCAGTCAACCCCTGTTGACTGCTGACGTCAGCATGACATCATGCTGACGTCATAAATACATTTTTTCGAATTAATTAAATAAATAATTAAATTCCAAAATTGTTAAAATCTTTTAAAAATCATATCTTTTAATCCGTAACTCGGATTAAAATATTTTCAACATGAAAGTTGCTCAAAACGACGAGACGATTTCGGATACGCAGTCCGTTCGTCCGCCACACACCCCTATCCTATCGAACTCGCAACTTTTCCCCTCCGGTTCATCTGTCCGAAAACACGAAACACCGGGAATACTTTCCCGGATGATTCCCCCCTTAACCAGTACCACCTCATACCACGTTAGGGCACGCCTAGCATCGCTTCTTGACATGTCATGCATCGATATGCATCTGTTTACTTGGTATTCATTGTTTCTTCCCCCTCTTCTCTCCGGTAGACTACGAGACCGACGCTGCTGCTGCCCAGTTCGACTACGGAGTTGACGACCCCTCTCTCTTGCCAGAGCAACCAGGCAAGCCCCCCCTTGATCACCAGATATCGCCTATTCTCTTCTATACTGCTTGAATTAGAGTAGTGTAGCCTGTTACTGCTTTCCGTTGATCCTATTCTGATGCATAGCCTGACATTGTTGCTACACCTGTTGATACCTTACCTGCAATCCTAAATGCTTAGTATAGGATGCTAGTTTATCATCATTGGCCCTACATTCTTGTCGGTCTGCCTTGCTATACTATTGGGCCGTGATCACTCGGGAGGTGATCACGGGTATATACTATACATACATACATACTATACAGATGGTGACTAAAGTCGGGTCAGCTCGAAGAGTACCCGCAAGTGATTCTGATGAGGGGGCTGAAAGGACAGGTGGCTCCATCCCGGTAGAGGTGGGCCTGGGTTCTCGACGGCCCTCGACTGTTACTTTGTGGCGGAGCGTCAGGGCAGGTTGAGACCACCTAGGAGACAGGTGGGCCTGGCCCTGTTCGGCGTTCGCGGATACTTAACACGCTTAACGAGATCTTGGTATTTGATCTGAGTCTGGCTACGAGCCTATACGCACTAACCATCTACGTGGGAGTAGTTATGGGTATCCCGACGTCGTGGTATCAGCCGAAGCACTTCAGACGTCAGCGACGGAGCGGCGCGCGCCGAATTGGACTGGAACGCCACTAGGCTAGGTCTGCTTTCGGCCGCCCATGCAACGTGCAGGTGTGCTCAGGGCGATGGGCCCAGACCCCTGCGCGCTTAGGTTTAGACCGGCGTGCTGGCCTCTCTGTTTTGCCTAGGTGGGGCTGCGACGTGTTGATCTTCCGAGGCCGGGCATGACCCAGAAAAGTGTGTCCGGCCAAATGGGATCGAGCGTGTTGGGTTATGTGGTGCACCCCTGCAGGGAAGTTAATCTATTCGAATAGCCGTGATCTTCGGTAACAGGACGACTTGGAGTTGTACCTTGACCTTATGACAACTAGAACCAGATACTTAATAAAACACACCCTTCCAAGTGCCAGATACAACCGGTGGTCGCTCTCCCTCAGGGATATGAGGAGGGGATCGCCGGGTAGGTTTATGCTATGCGATGCTACTTGGAGTTGCTACTTGTAGATGCTACTTGGAGGACTTCAATCTACTCTCTTCTACATGCTGCAAGACGGAGGCTGCCAGAAGCGTAGTCTTCGATAGGATTAGCTATCCCCCCTCTTATTCTGGCATTCTGCAGTTCAGTCCACTGATATGGCCTCCTTACACATATACCCATGCATATGTAGTGTAGTTCCTTGCTTGCGAGTACTTTGGATGAGTACTCACGGTTGCTTTCTCCCCCCTTTTCCCCCTTTCCTTTCTTTCTGGTTGTCGCAACCAGATGCTGGAGTCCAGGAGCCAGACGCCATCGTCGACGACGACCCTTACCACACCGGAGGTGCCTACTACTACGTGCAGCCCGCTGACGACGACCAGGAGTAGTTAGGAGGATCCCAGGCAGGAGGCCTGCGCCTCTTTCGATCTGTATCCCAGTTTGTGCTAGCCTTCTTAAGGCAAACTTGTTTAACTTATGTCTGTACTCAGATATTGTTGCTTCCGCTGGCTCGTCTATGATCGAGCACTTGTATTCGAGCCCTCGAGGCCACTGGCTTGTATTATGATGCTTGTATGACTTATTTTATTTGTAGAGTTGTGTTGTGATAGCTTCCCGTGAGTCCCTGATCTTGATCGTACACATTTGCGTGCATGATTAGTGTACGATTGAATCAGGGGCGTCACAAGTTGGTATCAGAGCCAGCTGCCTGTAGGAATCCCCCTTCCAACTCCTTGGCCGAAGTCGAGTCTAGACATTGCAAAACTTTTACTAACATGGCTGTGTGTCTTATGGACACACGTCGCCATTGGGTGGTAGAAGGATCTTTTACTCCTCGACCTTTACTCTGGGACTCTGATCTCTCCTCTATTCGGGTTAAATGAAGTTTACTAAATCTAACATTAGGATCTCGTTATCACTTTCACCCGGAGAGCCCCTTATTACAAATGATCGTCTGCTGCACCAGAAGACCCTGAAGATACTCTCCGCTGTTAACCCGAGAACTTGTGTTCATCACGTTCGCAATTCACCTTCCACCGCAAACCCTTATGGATAACTACTTGCATTTGTTATTCTTACCTTCATCCCCAGTGGTCTTGTTATTACAAGATACCCTGAAAAACTCGTCGTTGTGTCAATAATCCCTTGAGCTTACTGCCTTGCTGTTCTTTGTCGCCTGAATACCCCTACGGTTAATTGTTGCACTTATCGAGTATCCGCTCATCCCCAGTTGTTCATGAGTTTCACAAAAGTCTTCAAAATACTATTCGATCTTCCGAAAATCCTCTGGAGCCTTGGCTCTTGAAATTCTTGCTTGCTTGCATTATGGTTAATCCCATAAGTCTCGTAGTCTTAATGACATTCATTGTCATTATCATTTTGAGTCTGTTGACTCAATATGTTTGCGAATACACGCAATCATCATTGATCCTTATAAATTACCTTTCCGACTGAGCTGCCATTCTTTTAACTGGAATTGGTTCTCGACCAATCCAATTGTCTTTGATTGTACCCTACGGCTATTCAACTTATCCACCCCTAATTAGAGCATTGCTTCTGATCCCTTGATTTGGAAATCATAATTCCTTTGCATTTGACAATTGAGTTAGTCAGTTGTTTCTATAATCTGATCTCCTTGCATTCTTCTTCCTCTAGTTGAGTACCGATACTCGTATCAGATCCTTTGTGGACCATCAAGTTCTTTCTTGGATTGTTATCCGACAGTGTCCTTCACATTTGATCACCTTGTGAGTTCTTCCCCTGATACATGATGCCCTTGTTAAGTTGTATCCTCTGCTTGGCCAACCATGCTCTGCTTTCGGGCTTGTGTTATTTACTCTTGAAACTTGTGGTATATGTTTCTAAGAAGCCCCTATGGATTGAACATATGCCTTCTCTAAACCGTGTGAACCCGAAAGTTTTCACGAGTCATACTCTTCTGGTGCTTCACCAGATAAAATTTCAACACTGCAACTTCATCGAACGTGAGAAGTGAATGAAATGTTATGCATTGGAGAAGTGGGAGTCGACCTTGAACTTGTGTTCATGCCCATGGACACGATGTAGATCTTATCATTAAAGCTTCTCTTAAATAAATTATTCCTTTGGTATAAGTTCATCTTATATCTAGGATCTGGCCTTTTGCAACCGTGGTTCCGACCATGATTGTTCTTCTTTGTTCTCCTTTCTCGGACAAGTCAAAATAATTGTCTTCTATGGATCAATACACCAGTCCAACCTTTACTTTGATCATGTGTCAAGTATTACCCCCCTGGTATCTCGAGATTATCATGGAACTGCATAACTTTTTATGAGTTCTTCATCAAGTGCTACCTTCCCACTGATTCCAATTTTTCGCGGGCTCTAAGTTATTGAACACTCAAAGATATCGATAACTGAACCGAGTCCGCTCTTCGGTTCAACAACTCTTCAGTAAGCTTCTATAAGTACGAGTTTGTACCCGATCACGCCATTCCTAGCCTGTTTGGCTATATCATTGTCGTGACGATTCTAACTGTGCTACCTGGTCCTTATTCTCGGAGCACCAATTTTCGATGATGAACTAACCTTATGTCGATCCTCATCATCATATTATTTCGCCTTGAACAACAAGCTTGGTTTCGAGTTTGTGTCGTACCCTTGGTTCCAATAACCTTTCACTTCATCATTACTTGACTTGATGTCGTTACCGATCGATTACATCTTCATGAACTCTCACGACAAAGGTGTCGTGATCATCGACATTCTGAGCTCATCCAGGATATCAATTGAATTCATGGTGAGAAATAACATCCTTGCCCTCGATGAATTGTATTATCGTCGACCACTTTATTGCCTTCCCACCAACACAAGCTTGTTCATGTTTGGTGTTATACCTTGAGTTCCTTGCTATCCAGCAATTGTTCTTCTTTACCTTGGAGTATTACCATCCTTTATGTCAAGAATGTTCTGAGATTTGTTCCACCTCTTGAGAATTCTTGGCATAGAAATACTTCTCACCATCACCATTCTTTATTGGTCCCCGTGTTAATTCCAACAAGTGAACGGTGTTGTTTGGATTCTTTCCTTCTAGCAACCCTATTTTTTTTGAAGTTAATGGTCGAAAGTTCATTCTTAGGCTATTGACTATTGAATCACCATTCTGACATTGGTCGTGCAACCCAACCCATATTTCGGGCGCACCTTTCAACCAATGTTTAATTGTGTATGTTTTCCTCGAGCATACTTCCTTATATCATTTGATCTGACCAATGTTATCTCCTTGTTCAC
>NC_041387.1:5021061-5028346 GCF_002162155.2 Triticum dicoccoides
TTGCAAGTCGCCGCTCCCGACTGCCCCGACGAGCTCCTCCGCGCGCGCCCGTCGCCGTGGCCTCCTCCGGCCTCTCCTGACAGCGCCCATCGCGCCACGCCTAGCTCCGGCAACGGCAAGGCCCTGCCTTGGCCACGCGCCCCGGGCCGCGCCTCCCCCGCATGCTCTCTGCCGCTCGAGCCTCTCGCCTCCGCCGCCCCGCTGCTTCCCGCGCGACGCCGCGCCGAGTGCTACTCGCCGCCTCCGGCCGTTGCGACCCAGCGCCGTGCGCTGCTCCCCGCCGACGCCCCTGTTGCCCCGTGCCCTCGCACGGGCGCATGCCCGTAACCGCACCCGTTATGCCCCCTGGGCCACTGACCAAGTGGCCCCAGCGCCCAGAACGTTTAAAAAAAAAGGAATTAAAAAAATAATTAAGTAAAAATAATAATAATAAAAATAATAATAATAAAAATAATTAAATAAGTAATAATAATTAAATTAATTAATTAATTAAGTTAATTAATCATAATTAGATTAACCTAATTAACTAATTAGTTTAATTAAACTGTAATTAGATTAACCTAAACCCTAATTAATTTAAATAGAGAATGACAGGTGGGTCCCACTGGACCCACATGTCAGGGTTGACTCAGTCAACCTCTGTTGACTGCTGACGTCAGCATGACATCATGCTGACGTCATAAATACATTTTTTCGAATTAATTAAATAAATAAATAAATTCCAAAATTGTTAAAATCTTTTAAAAATCATATCTTTTAATCCGTAACTCGGATTAAAATATTTTCAACATGAAAGTTGCTCAGAACGACGAGACGATTTCGGATACGCAGTCCGTTCGTCCGCCACACACCCCTAACCTATCGAACTCGCAACTTTTCCCCTCCGGTTCATCTGTCCGAAAACACGAAACACCGGGAATACTTTCCCGGATGATTCCCCCCTTAACCAGTACCACCTCATACCACGTTAGGGCACGCCTAGCATCGCTTCTTGACATGTCATGCATCGATATGCATCTGTTTACTTGGTATTCATTGTTTCTTCCCCCTCTTCTCTCCGGTAGACTACGAGACCGACGCTGCTGCTGCCCAGTTCGACTACGGAGTTGACGACCCCTCTCTCTTGCCAGAGCAACCAGGCAAGCCCCCCCCTTGATCACCAGATATCGCCTATTCTCCTCTATACTGCTTGCATTAGAGTAGTGTAGCATGTTACTGCTTTCGTTAATCCTATTCTGATGCATAGCCTGACATTGTCGCTACATCTGTTGATACCTTACCTGCAATCCTAAATGCTTAGTATAGGATGCTAGTTTATCATCATTGGCCCTACATTCTTGTCAGTCTGCCTTGCTATACTATCGGGCCGTGATCACTTGGGAGGTGATCACGGGTATATACTATACATACATACATACTATACAGATGGTGACTAAAGTCGGGTCAGCTCATTGAGTACCCGCAAGTGATTCTGACGAGGGGGCTGAAAGGACAGGTGGCTCCATCCCGGTAGAGGTGGGCCTGGGTTCCCGACGGCCCCCGACTATTACTTTGTGGCGGAGCGGCAGGGCAGGTTGAGACCACCTAGGAGACAGGTGGGCCTGGCCCTGTTCGGCGTTCGCGGATACTTAACACGCTTAACGAGATCTTGGTATTTGATCTGAGTCTGGCTACGAGCCTATACGCACTAACCATCTACGTGGGAGTAGTTATGGGTATCCCGACGTCGTGGTATCAGCCGAAGCACTTCAGACGTCAGCGACGGAGCGGCGCGCGCCGAATTGGACTGGAACGCCACTAGGCTAGGTCTGCTTTCGGCCGCCCACGCAACGTGCAGGTGTGCTCAGGGCGATGGGCCCAGACCCCTGCGCGCTTAGGTTTAGACCGGCGTGCTGGCCTCTCTGTTTTGCCTAGGTGGGGCTGCGACGTGTTGATCTTCCGAGGCCGGGCATGACCCAGAAAAGTGTGTCCGGCCAAATGGGATCGAGCGTGTTGGGTTATGTGGTGCACCCCTGCAGGGAAGTTAATCTATTCGAATAGCCGTGATCTTCGGTAACAGGACGACTTGGAGTTGTACCTTGACCTTATGACAACTAGAACCGGATACTTAATAAAACACACCCTTCCAAGTGCCAGATACAACCGGTGGTCGCTCTCCCTCAGGGATATGAGGAGGGGATCGCCGGGTAGGTTTATGCTATGCGATGCTACTTGGAGTTGCTACTTGTAGATGCTACTTGGAGGACTTCAATCTACTCTCTTCTACATGCTGCAAGACGGAGGCTGCCAGAAGCGTAGTCTTCGATAGGATTAGCTATCCCCCCTCTTATTCTGGCATTCTGCAGTTCAGTCCACTGATATGGCCTCCTTACACATATACCCATGCATATGTAGTGTAGTTCCTTGCTTGCGAGTACTTTGGATGAGTACTCACGGTTGCTTTCTCCCCCCTTTTCCCCCTTTCCTTTCTTTCTGGTTGTCGCAACCAGATGCTGGAGTCCAGGAGCCAGACGCCATCGTCGACGACGACCCTTACCACACCGGAGGTGCCTACTACTACGTGCAGCCCGCTGACGACGACCAGGTGTAGTTAGGAGGATCCCAGGCAGGAGGCCTGCGCCTCTTTCGATCTGTATCCCAGTTTGTGCTAGCCTTCTTAAGGCAAACTTGTTTAACTTATGTCTGTACTCAGATATTGTTGCTTCCGCTGGCTCGTCTATGATCGAGCACTTGTATTCGAGCCCTCGAGGCCACTGGCTTGTATTATGATGCTTGTATGACTTATTTTATTTGTAGAGTTGTGTTGTGATAGCTTCCCGTGAGTCCCTGATCTTGATCGTACACATTTGCGTGCATGATTAGTGTACGATTGAATCGGGGGCGTCACAATGTTCCTGCCATTTCATTCCGGCTTGCTTCATTTCTACTGCTTCTAGACTCAGTGGGATGGTTCTGTAATATACTTATGCTAAACTGTAGTTTCTATGTAGCCTCTGTTCTTATAACAGAGTTGGTAACGCTCTGGGGGCTGGATTTTCCTAAAATTCAGGCCTCGGACCACTCCCGTAGGTTTCTTCCTTGCCTTGGGGGTTTCGGGGAGGAGAAGGGATGGCTTCTCCTTCCTCCTCAATTTGGCATTGAAGTGTTTCGTAGGGGAGTGGAGTATCATGTTGGGGAGTTCCTCCTTTTTATCTTTTTCTGTAGTGAGACCTGGTGATTTCTTTTAATGGAAATCGGGATCCATACCATGGTCACTATCAAACTTGAAAGCAATGATATACGCATCTGATAGAGATTATGAATATGACTATGTTTTTAATGGTGCTTTTGACGACAGCATGCCAGTAATCACAAAAGGCCAAACACGTGATTATTCCTTTGAAATATACAAGCTACTGGTGAATCTTGATTTGTCATGTAACAGTCTAACAGGACAGATCCCAGAGGAGATTAGTTTGCTCATTAGGCTCACCGGTCTGAACTTATCAAGTAATCAGCTGACCGGCAAAATCCCCAATCAGATTGGTGATCTGAAGCAGCTGGAGTCCCTGGACTTATCCTACAATGAGTTCTCCGGTGAGATCCCGTCAGGTTTGTCGGCTCTAACGTATCTGAGCCGCTTGAACCTGTCATACAACAACTTATCAGGCACGATACCACCTGGGCCACAACTACAAACTCTCTACAGCCAGATGGACATCTACATCGGCAACCCCGGTCTTTGTGGCTACCCTCTCTCAAAAAATTGTACTACTGATGCAAAGCAAAGTGCAGACCATGAAGATGCAGATCATATTTCGTATCTCTACCTTGGGATGGGCATAGGATTTGTGGTCGGCCTTTGGGTGGTGTTTTGCGCCATGTTACTGAGGAGAACCTGGGCGGTTGCCTACTTTCAGGTCATTGACAAGCTGTATGATGAGGTTTATGTGCGGGTCGCTATAGCTTGGTCTCGCTTGATGAAGAATACCCACGGCGACGAAGAAGCGTGAGGAGCCCGCTTCATGCTGCAGTTGAACTGCTCAAGACCTGTATGTTAGTACTTTGTAATTTGGAGAATAAGTGGCACTTTGGTGTGTGTACTGCTGCTACTATCTACTAGTCCAGGTGCTCCCAGCTACCTGTGAAGGCACTTAGCTCGGTATATTGTATGAATTGAATCAAGTGTGAATATTCGATAAATTAGTTATGAGATGTCTTGTTCTGTGGATCGATTCCACATTCTAGTCAGTACTGTTCTCTATACCTCAAGGATCATGTTTAATGTGATGTAATAATAAAGTATTAATTTGTAATATGATCGATCCATACTTATCTGAGTGGGGATAAATTCGGTTTCTTGTGTACCCATAAGCTCTTTGACTGTGGCCTTTCGCTACCACCGATGGACTCTTGACGAGTAATTTACTCACTGTAATTTGAATCTTTGTTGCTTGAATATTTTATAATAATAGATGGTTCAGAATCTAACTACCGTTAAACTGACTGGCACTTTGATTTCCCGCTGTTTGTTTGTTTGTTTGTTTGGTTTTTACATGTTTTCTGCTGTTTGTATGTATGCCTGACTACCTTCAACGCTATGCACTTGTTACTAGTTCAGTTCAGTCTCCAGTCTGAGCACTGAATGATTTCAGATCCAGTCGGCGCTAAAGCCAGTATCACTTATTCATGTCTTTCTGTACCTGAGTTATAAAGCTCAGTGCTCGAAACTTTTATTGGAGTTTTAGCTTCTTAGATGTAGCTACCTGAATCAGTAATGTGTTTAACTGAGTATGTTTATATGCAGTTGGCTCACAAAGCAAATTGATAGTCTCACGTCCAGTTGATTACATTTACAGCAACCAAGTGAGTACTAGTAGTTTTTTGCCTGGAGCTGCTGTACTTCCATTTTCCGGAACAGCCAGTTACTCATTCCTCTTGTTCTCCTCTGATGGATAACAGGTGCACCTCCAGCCGCTACCCAGGCTCTCCAGGTAGGCTATCTGGCTATGATCATGAATCTCCTGTCTACGTTGTTCTACTCCGAGTCTGAATATGAAGCAATAATGATTAAGGGAAATGTATCTAATGTCAGGACCCAGTCTCTGAACCTCTGAAGAATTGTTATCAGTTAACTATTTCATTTACGAAAAGAGGAGAGAAGCAACGAGATCACCTGAGATGACAAGAATGGAAGGTAGAGATTTATAACCGAAGCCATACACTCACGGAACAGGGACCATGTTGCTGACGCCCGATCTCCATCCAATGGTCGCCGTTTAATTACTGTTTCCAGGTGCCATTTATTTGTTGTCCCTGTTGCTCTCCAGCTTTCCGTGTTTTCCCCTTCTATTTTACTGCAATATGCACTATAATGGCTATGTATAAAAGCATTGGGTGGGTCGTCTAGTAATCGGGTTAAACCCTCGCCTCCACTACCGTGGTTCGGCCAACACTTTCCTCTGGGAGCAATACAGATAATCGTTGAACCTGAAAGTTAAGAGCTAGTACAAAGTCGAGGCAGCACTTGATGGTTACTGTCATCTGTGATTCAGCTAATACGCAAATACACATATAGCCAGTATTATGATGGCAGTAGCAAGTGTGTGGATTCTATATATCTATGTTGCCAGTATTGCAATCGAATAATAACAAGGCTCTGCGATGAACAGGGTTATTACCTGGACAGCAGTGGGCTTCCTGAACTGCACCCTGCCTGCACATATAAATGAGTCAATGTTATATCTTAGGTTTCCAGCAGAATCATGCATATTATCTCTTTAAACTTGTTTCTTTTTTATCTTAGATCTCCACAAGCTCCGTCCCAAAATAAGTATCTCAACTTTGTACTAGCTCTAGTACAAATTTGTACTAAGCTCAAGACACTTATTTTTGGACGGAGGGACTGAAGGAGTATGATGTAGGGTAGAACCCTAGATGCCCGATCATTCACGATTGGAGGGGATCCTACAAAGAACACGAGGGAGAAAACGAGGGGAACACGAGGGGAAACGCAAGAGAAATCACTCAGCCAACAAGATATGGTCACACATATGCTAGATCCTTGAAACACAAAGAGATACACGATCCGAATCCAACAAGGGACGATAGAAGTGGCGGCAGTTCTTCTCCGTGAGGAGGTCTTGAGGGGGTTTTCCCGTAAAAGGGTCTTGAATCCGCTTGGGGGATCTTCTCCGAAGAGGTCGTGAACTCCAACGGAGAAGTAACCAAGTGGATGAGCAAAGCTGTCACACAAATATGAGCTAACCCTAGCTAGGAGGAGGTAGGGGGGTATTTATAGTCTAGGTCCACGAAGGGGTAACTGGAGAGGGATACATGGGCCTCGAGCCCGATCTCTGTGCGCAGACAGGCATTGGATGTCCGACGACTATCGATCGTCCGGTCGCTCGCGGGTGTCATGTCTCACATGTAGAAACTGACGATTCAGAGAGAAGCGAGTTCACCTTGTGTCCAATGACGTATGTTCAAGGTCTCGTCATATGTCCTCATGGGGCTTGGAGAGTAGTCGGAGTGTACATGGGGATGAACATGGGGATGAACGTGGGATGCTCCGCATCAGAGTATATCGTAGATCTCCACAAGCTCTCCAGACTATTGATCCTGAATTTGAATCAGTTCTGAGTCTTAATCTGAAGTAACAACAATTAAGGGGAGATGGTTGAAAAGAAAGATGGACACTGATCGATGCTAGAATAAATTGAATTTGTACTGGTAACTAACTAGCACTTGAGCAGCAATAGTTGTTTGTACGGTTACTGTAGTATATAACCAGTACTGGCAATTAAGATGGTATCAAGTGTGTGGTTGGAATCTATGTACCTAGGAAAGGAATTAGTTCACGGAACGAAATTAATCTGAAGTAACATTACCCTCACTTTATTGGAAAATTTATTGTTGTGGATGAGCTGTTGCAAAGCTCGTTCGCCAAGAACGATAGCAGTATGGTGGTCTCTCATGCGCTGCTGGTTTTTCTCAGTTTATTCTTGGCACATTTTCTCCTCTTCTTTTGCAGACATGCAAAGGCTTGTGCGTTGTTTCTCCAAGAAGAAGAGGCTAATATTAATGCCGCTCTCTTTCACCATGACTATGTTGGCATTTTTCTAGCACGAGTCTCACCGTGGCGCTTGGTTTTCTCATGAAGTTTAGTCCTGTCGTTCCATCTCCTTGTCTTGTAAATGTTCATGCCTTATCGACTTCACTGTTGTCGTGCAATATTCCGACAGCCAAGCGCGCGGAGCATAGATTGAAGGATGCTTTTGGTGAGTTGCCAGAGGAAGCCCCCCCC